>NW_020799101.1:23039368-23047412 GCF_003259725.1 Athene cunicularia
AAAAAAAAAAAAAAAAACAAAAAAACAAACCAGCTGCTGAAGGTAACAGAAATGCTCTTGGGCAAATGGGAATAGGCTGTGACACTGAGGAAAGAAGGTGGCACTATCCTAGTCAAAATACCTCCTTCATTCCCTATTTTATGCCATGAACAGTAACTGAAATGACTGCATCTATCAGAGTGAGCACCATCTAGTCAGACAAAGTGAGTTGAGCCAAATAATCTGGATTTATCCTCTGGTATGGCACTGATTCACTGTGCAGCCTTAGGCAAAATGTTTTAGGTTTCTGCATTTGCTTTTCTGTCTCTGAAAGAAGAGTACTTATCTACCTCAAAAGCATATCGCAAGTGTATAGTGGTAGGAGCCCTGACTGAAAAGGTTTGTTATCAATGAAATGGAGAGAAAGCATGCTTCTGGAACACAGTTTCAGATAACTTAAAGGCCTGGAGCATTGTTCTCTGCTACTGTTGCTTGCATGGTGGAGGGTCTTTTGATCCTTTCAGGCAGTCTGTCAGAACAGCTGAAATAGTTCCCAACAAGTACATGGAAAGATCTCAGCAGATAGTCACCATGTATACTTTCAACCTATTTCCCTGCCTTTTGCTTGCCTTTTTGAGCAGAATGATCACTGCTCCTAGTGCACTCCTACTGAAGGAATTTTATAATGTCCCTCAGTGAAACAGTTTCAGTCTAGGGTTGATCTAGAAAACATTCTCCTCTGAAGTTCCTGGATGGTCCTAGCTCCTATGCCTCCTATCTGACATCACACTACCCTGGAAGAGCAGAGGCACAAAACCATTCTTCTATGCACTTAATTTTCATCCAATCTCAAGATATTTTATGGACATTAATTTAATGGAGCACTATTCTAGGAGAGATGCATCTTTACACTTTCTGACCAGAAAGTTAGAGTTCTAGTGAGGAATTCAAGATCACAAAGCAGGGCAGCAGCTGATCTGAAAAAAGGATCTGGTTGATCTGATTTCCACTTGTGTGCTATGATAAGCTCTATATATGTTTTTATATATCCATATATATGTGTGTATGTGTAAAATGGCTGTTTGTTTAGCTATGAAGACAAATAGAAGCATATGATTCCAGTTTTCTTTTACTTTGTAGAAGTAAATTCCAAGCACGTTCAATTCCAAAATACACATGGGACAACTAAATGTTTTTAACTACATGCTTCAAGGAATACTGAACACTGAAGGATGGTGTCTTTAGAGGAAAAAGTAGAAATTGTACGTATTGGCTAAAAGTATTTTGATTACTGCGTCCCTTATTGAGAAAGCCAAATCTGACCTTCCTTCTACTGGAGGGCTTGCATTCCTAATTTTTGTTGTTTCTTTTTTTGTTGACTACAGAATGGATACACTTTGATTTTCGTACATGACTTAGCTAGTTTCCATGTGCTTCAAAGCTGTGCAGCCTGGAGGTATCTATTCTGGCCTCAGTCCAAGTCAGACTTCAATATTTAGGGCCAAGTGGGGACATGCATGGTAGGAGAACACTAGTTCTCTGCTCTTAGATTACTTTATTTAAAGGAAAAGGCTAAGTTGTCAAATACAAAAACCAGAAGCTATGACAGGGCACAATGTAGATGTCACTATATAGAAAAGAACATGAAAATTGCTTGCCTTTTTGAGAGACTCCAACTGATAACTGACATTCTTGTTGCCTTGTTAAGCCACCTCCTCCAGTTTCAGAGCAATCTATAGATAGCATAAAATTTGCCAAAGCAGACCAGAGCAACAGCCAGTCCCTCCAGTTACAGTACTCTGTCCCCTCACGTACCCAGAGAGAACACTAGTTTCTTTCACCTCTTAACTCAGTTTACTACTGTAGCAGATCAGATAACCCCATTCAGAATAAGCACCCTGTACTCACATCTAGCAATGACCACATAAACCTACATTATCACTAGGTTTATAGTCACTGTCTTACATACAGGATGAGGGCAGTGAATATGTCCTAAATAAGAGAACTCTTGTACCATACTATTGTAAAATACAAGTTCTTTGTAGCAGTATTTTAAAGGCAATGACTATATAGCTGAAATAATTACTTTCTCTCACTTCATCATGCTAAACTATTCACCTGGAAAACATCTCTTCCTTTAGCAGAGAGGAAGTTCATAAGCCTTTGTCCTGGGCTGTTTTCTCATAAGAACAGTGATCCTGGGTGAGAGGCAGACTAGAGAGAAGTGGGAATGAAAGAGAGGTTTCAGGAGACAAAGTGACCACTAGCTATTAGAAGAGATGGAAGGTGTTAAGTACTCCTTCTTCTTGCAATTCTGCATTATTCACAAGAATGAGTGAGCAAAGAGGTCAGGAAGCTGGGATCAGAGGAGGTAATTCATTGCAGATACAGAAAATGCTCTGCAACTCATCTTCACAGTATTCTGGTGTAAATGCTGTTGATTCAATGGCTGGCGGTTTCTTATAGAAGAGTGGGGCACAAACCAGCGTTCCTTCAGGAATACATTATGGTCAAAATATGTATGTGAATTCATATGCAAATTAAACGTGGCTTCTGGTCCTGTAACATTCTGATCCTGTAACATTGCTGAGCATTGCCCCAGTCAGAGAGCTTGGGAGTGCCTGTTATGCTGGCATCAACCTACATGTCAAAGCTCTGCTATTTCTGCAGGGAATAGGGAGGTAAGCAGCTCTTCCTTCCTAGCCAGTGATTAATCATTCTGTACTGTGGCAGAAGCCATACTCCATAGGCTTCTGACAGGCAGTGTTACGAAAAACAGCAGGATGGCCATTTGATGGAAAACCATTATCTCCCCTCTCCTGTGTATGACCACAGTGATAGCTGCATAGGAAAAGTACCTGCACAACTCGTATGAGCTGCAGAGTTGATACCATGTTTTCTTCAACTCAGCTTTCAACAGCATGATTCCAGCACTGCAAATATTCTTAAAAAAAACCCCAACACCACCACCTTTTGAGTGTTTATAGCATCTTTACTTGAAAAAGTCTAGCAATAGTGAATTTCAACAGTGTTGAAGACCAAAGATTTCTCATTACAAACTTCCTTCTATCAGTAAGACATAATTCTATTCTGCAGGAATAATATCCTTTGTAAGATGAGTTTTTTCCCCTGAAGTCATATATCCCTAGCCTCAGCATAAAGGTGCCATTTAAGGGGAACAGTCTTATGCCCACTCTGGTCACATTCTCAATGTGTACACATACAGGCAAAAGCAATGAGAATATTTCAGTGATCGAGCTCCTGACTGTCCACTTTGGACAAGTTTTCCATTGGTCATTTCAGATGTAAAGGCTTTAACTCTCCTTCTCATGTGAGGAGGCTTCTCAGGTTAAAGGCTCTATCCCTTAATATCTACAATACTGGAATCTTTCAGAAAAGGACAGAAGAATGCCTTCAGTAATATAATACATAAATGTCTGGAAGTGTGATTGCTAGTGTAATATACTCTGAAGCTATGGAAAAACAGTGTACTACAAGCAATGAATTAATTAATCTGTGCCATTTTGGCAGAGGTTTTAAGGACTGGTACTCTTCAATAAACTAATCCAAATAACCCTACTACTGTCCATGATGCTCATATTGTTTGGCTAAAAATACCAAATCAATAACCAAAGTGTAGTGCTTTTCACCAACATCCAATTCATTAACCATTAAATAGAAGACTGTACAAAAATCTCTCATTATATCTGTCTGTTTAGAAGAGAAAGTAACAATCCCTATTTAAAACATTCATATTCTCATTTGTAAATGAAGAGGCTTTTTATTACCAATGAAGTGCATAAATTAGAGGGAGAGGGAAAGAGAGCATGAATGAAAAAGGGTGTGTCTGGTTGCAACACAATTTGTTAGCTTCAAAGGTCAAGGCAGCCAGTGTTTTTACTGGATCTGCTTACCTAGGGGCATTTGCAATGCCTTGACCTGAAACAAACAAGTCTCTGTGCCAGTGCTTCCATATATTTATGTCATTCCTAGGTTAATGCGATTATCTCTTCAAGTCCTAGTGCAGCACATTATTCATTGGCTGAAAATGCCAGGCAACACACAGTGGCACAGCACCATCAAGTTTCTCCAAGACTTAACTTCATTGCTACTGGATCATCTTTGCCTGTGGGTTGTTCTCATGGCAAACATCCTCCATAAGCAGAAGATGGCAGCAAGGGGTTGTGCAGAGCTGCTTCACCGAGGAACTGGCCTATCCATGCAGAAGGAGTGCTCTCTGTAGAGTTACTCCTTTGCCAGGATACTTCAGGTGTGCTCTGGGATATTCACAACAGCAACAGTATAAAGAAAAATAACTGGGTAAACAGCAGCTTCCCAGATGACCTACTTACAGCTGCACTTCTACTTGAATTTCCAGGCTTGTGACTCTTCTTGAAAAGAATGACTCATCTAGCTAATAAGGAAAGTCCACAATACTGGAGTTTTCCAATTCATTCCAGTAAAACTATAAAAACTTCTATCGGAGTGGCTCAGATGTCAGGTCTAGTGGAAGATGGCATCCTGACCAACATAGCAGATGTTACAAAGGACCAACTTTTATGTTTACCCCATTTTTTATTGGCTCACATAGGCATGTGAGCGACCTGAGTCTTCTAGATTGAGGATATAGACCTGAAGTTCATAGCAACACTTTTGTTTAAGCCCTGTGAGAGCTATGTAGATGTCAGCCAGCCTTTAGCCTCTGAAACTGGGCTACTGAGTCCCTTCCTGACAGTGCAGGCCTTCACTTGGTGAATAGAAGATGGTGCCAGAAGATGCTTCAAGTATTTTCTGACTTCAGGGAAGTTTGCTACAGAAATGGTTACAAGTTCGGCATGAGAAAAAGTGACTCTAAAATGGAGAGGTGAGCTGTAAGCCATGCCTTAATATGAACTGAGGAATGAAATGGCAGATAATAGTAATGCTCCTGTGCACCTGAGGGGTACTACAGTGTCACATTTGACAAATGAAGGATCAATTCATGAAGCTATAGGTCAGTACTACTACTGCTTCACACCTGAACCAGTGGTAGATTTACCAAAGGCTTCAGTAGCTGATGTGCACAGCCAATTGCACTAAATCAGCCACAAATTATGGCATAATATAATACCTACCCACTGATTCCATGTAAGCCACAAAAATCTTACAAATGATATTGACTCTCAACCACTAATGACTTACACTGGATGTGTTCTGGAAATCTAGAGGCAGCAAATACGGTCTCTTTCTTATTCTCATAACTTATTCAGAGATGTCTTTCTAAATCAGATGAGGCCTTCAATGGGTTAAGGAAAACCTATCTACTAGCAAAATTAATCATATTTTATTTTAAAATATTCCTTCCATCTCAGTGAGCACAGTGTCACTGGTGCTTACACATGCCAGTAATGCAGAGGCTTGTCATCCAATAACAACCAAGGAAGTGTTAGAAGTTGCTGTGATGCTCAAAGTCTGAATCACCTTTAAGGTCCTTCCAGCTGGGGACAGTCTGTTTCTGAGACATGTGTCTCAATAGAGAGAGGAAAGACAACATTCCAGCCTCAGGGTTTCTTATATATTCAGCAAAAATTAGGAAAACAAGAGGTAAAACTGTCTTGGGAGCAGTGCTGTCAGGAGATGACAAAACGAGTTGGGAATTTTAGGTCTGCAATGTTAAAGGAGAGCTTTCTTTCAGCCTCTAAACAAAATGAAGGCTTTAAAGAGAGAAGCTTTTACAGAAGCTAAGACACAAACAAATTATCCATGCATTAAAAAGTACTGCAAGAATTAATTTAAGAAAAGCAATAATCCTTTTCCTGTGTGGTGCAGATACCAGGCATAAGAGCAGGGAGAGGCTGATAAGAGGTAACTGGAACTCACTGTAAAGTGACAGAAAGTCATTGTCATACAGGAATGAAATGTTCAGGTTAAGAAATAACATTGACTGAAAATTCTCTCCCTTCCCATTAAAAGTTTGAATAAGATGTTTTAACCCAAACTGATACTATTTAGCAATACACCTCACTTCATTTCTCAACATCCCCTCAAATACCAGTCCAACACTTACATTTAGCTTTGACAGTTCAAACAGCTACTAACAGCATTTGGCAGCTGTTGGTAACCATCAGATACCACACAATCTCATGCTGACATGGTACTAGTATATGCAATTATAGTTTTACATAGCTCAAAGAAATAACTTAATTGTACAAGTGTATACTAGGAACAGAAAAACCACAAAGGATCGACTGGACACAGGCTTACTGTAGAATTGCTGTTATAATTATGTAGCATATTTGTCTGCAGTAAAGCTTTGAGTAAATTCTTTATTAAAAAGAATAAGTGTGAGTTCAGCAACATAGCCTGCCTGTGTGTAAAAGCAGGCCTAAGGAGACTGATACCACATTTTGTTTGATAGCCTAAGTGCTCAGAATCTCTATTAATTGGTCTTATCTCTGACCTAGAGCTCAGGCCACCCTTGCTCCTTTTTTAAACACTCATTTTAATTAAACAAATGTAACAATCCAAACAAGTGAGTCATCTTTTTACCCTAATCTGGGACAGTGCAGGATGGAGGGACACAGATGGCTTCCCTGCACTGGAATAATTGTGCCAGGCAATACTCATTTGCTGGAGATGCACCCAGTTGCTCTCAAACACCTGTGGCATTCCCTGCTTCTCTGTAGTCAAAAGTGAAGGTTTGTCCCAGAAATGCTAACAAGTTTGTGCTTGCCTGCATAAGGCTTTGGAAGAGCAGTACTGGGCAGGGCAAGAAGACAGTTCTCAGAAAAGAAACTGGAAGTTATTTTTACACAGCTCAGAATAGCAACACAGCGTGTACAGCTTGTCGTCTGCTGTGGTTACCTTGAGTTCCAGCAGTGACAAGTGCTGAGCTGTACACTCATTTTCATTTATCTCTGAAGCTCCAGGCTGCGGGCAGACAGCACCCATTTCACCACATGACCATGTTTGTGAGCTTAGACAAGCGTACTTTCAATTTGCAAGTTAGCAAACTGAGTACTGTCAAGGGCAATATTAATTTTCTACAGAGTGCAAAAAGCGGCTCATTACTCCTGACTCTGCTTGCTGGTTTTCTGGTGCATTAAATAAATAAAAATCATCCCAAAGAAGGGCATTTGTTGTTATTGCCAGTGTTCTGAGCCAACCCCCCCCCCAGGGGAGTGCAGAGACCTGGCAGGAGCCCGCAGCTCTCACAAGGGAGCAGCTGACGAGGCGCGGGCAGGGCCAGGGGTACCGGCAGCCCCCCCAGCCCCACAACAGCAGCCCCGGGGAGCGCCAGCGGCCGGACCTGCCGCCACCAGAGCGGGCAAACGGGGCGCTGAGCCTCAGCCAGGGCCTGGCGGGCAGTGCGTGCTGGAGGGCGCCTCTTCGAGGAGGGACATTCCAGTGGCCGAGTGGAGACCTCCAAGTTTGCCCGGCCCAGCAGCCGGGCCCCGTTCTGTGACCGTCTGCGCAGGGCAAGGGCACCCATCCCGCCAGACCCTCAGGGCAGGACGGCGGGCGCTCCTCTGAGAGCAAGGGCGGCAGCTCTGGCCGGGGGGGCTGCACCGTCCCCCCCAGCGGCGGCCGATGGCGCCCCCAGACGGAGCTGTGAGGGGAGAGGCTGCAGGAAGGGCCCGGACCTTTCTCCCCGGGCAGGGACAGGCAGCAGACCTGCCGGCAAAACCTGTGCCCAGGGGAGGGTGTGCTGCGGCAGGTGCTGAGCCGCAGGAGCCGTGAGAAGGCTGCGTAGCATCACGGAGCCGGAGGAGGAGTTCGACAGCTGGTTCCATGCACAGTCTGCACTGGACCCACAGCCACAAACCCCCAGCGGCACACACGAGAGGGAGGGGGGCAGTAACGCAGAAGAATGGAAGCTTGCAACGGCAAGGACCAGGAGGAGGAAGAGACTTCCCCCGAAGCCTGAGGTGCCCTGGCAGAACCACTTCACTGCCCTGCAGACTCAGGAGAAAAGACCCGTCACCTCGGGAGAGACGCTGGAGCTGAGTAAGGCAGCTCCAGCTGCTCCCCATAGAACCACCAGAGCAACGAGGAAAAGGCGATGGGTGACAGCAGGAGGAAACTC
>NW_020799101.1:23047462-23102455 GCF_003259725.1 Athene cunicularia
GAAGCTTGCAACGGCAAGGACCAGGAGGAGGAAGAGACTTCCCCCGAAGCCTGAGGTGCCCTGGCAGAACCACTTCACTGCCCTGCAGCCTGAAGGGGAAAGACCCATCACATCAGGAGAGACGCTGGAGACCGACGTGCTCCCTGTAGAACAACCAGAGCAACTAAGAAAGGGTGACAGCAGTAGGTGACTCTTCTGAGAGGTAGAGAGGCACCCACCTGCTGACCAGACACACTCTCCAGAGAGCTGTGCTGTTTACCCGGGGCTCATACCAGGGATGTCACCGACAGACTACAAAGCCTCACACTGTCCAGTGACTATTATCTACTGCTACTGTTTCATGTGGGAACCAGTGATATAGACAGGAGCAGTCTGAGGAGTACCAAGAAGGATTACAGAGCCCTGGGAGCAGCAGTAAAGGGACTCTGGAGCACAGGTAGTTTTCTCATCCCTACTCCTGGTCAAAGAGAAGGGGTCTGAAAGGACGAGTTGAATCTGGCAAATCAACAAATGGTTACAGGACTGGTGCCACAGACAGGGCTTTGGCTTCTTGGACCATGGCACTTGCTTTTAGCACCCTGGTCTACTGGGGGCTGATGGATCCACCTGTCAGAGGAGGCAAAGAGCCTCTGCAGTCATAGACTTGCCAAGCTGGTGAAGAGGGCTTTAAACTGAAGTTGCCAGGGGATGGGAACCTCAATCCATCCCACTCCTACCAGGTTGATACCAGTGCTGGCAATAGAAGCTCAGAGCCTGGAGAGGGATCACAGGTCAGCAGGAGAGCACCTGACAAGCAGCACAAAGGAATTCCAGCCAGTAAGTCAGCTTCATCAGGGGCCTGACTTAAATGCCTCCATGCAAATGTGCATAGCAGGGGGAATAAACAAGAGGAGCTAGAGATGTGCACATGCCTATGGGGCTACAATTTTACTGGCATTATGGATATGATGACTTTTATGACTGGACTGTTGGAATGGAAGGATGCAGGCTCTTTAGGAAGGACAGGCAGGGGAGATGAGGTGGAGGTGTCTCCCTCTATGTTAATGACCAGCTGGAATGCATGGAGCTCTGCCTGAGGATGGATAAGGAGCTGACCGATAGTTTATGGGTCAAAATTGAAGGGAAGACAGGGACAGGAGATGCTGTAGTGGGTGTCTGCTACAGGCCACTCAATCAAGAAGACCGAGTAGATGAGTCCCTCTATAGACAGATAGGAGCACCCTCACATTCACCCCCTGGTCCTCATGGGGGGCTTCAACCACCCCATTCATTATCTGTTGGAGGTTCCTGGAATGCCCTGATGACAACTTCCTTCTCCAAGTGATAGAGAAGCCAGCAAGGACCATGCTGGACCTTGTTCTCACCAATAAGGAGGGGCTGGTGAGGAGTGGAAGCTCAAGGACAACCTTGGCTGCAGTGACCATGAAACAATGGAGTTCAAGATCCTTAGGGCGGCCCAGAGGGAGCACAACAAGTTTGCTACCCTGGACTTCAGGAGAGCAGACTTTGGCCTCTTCAGGGACCTGCTTGGCAAAGTAGCATGGAATAAAGCCCTGGAGGGAAGAGGGGTGCATGAAAACTGGTTAATATTCAAGGATCACCTCCTCCAAGCTCAGAATCAATGCATCCTAACAAAGAAGTCAGGTAGAACACCAGGAGACCTGCATGGATGAACAAGGAGCTCCTGGACAAGCTCAAACATAAAAAGGAAGTCTACAGAGAGTGGAAGCAAGGACATATAGCCTGAGAAGAATACAGAGAAACTGTCTTAGCAGCCAAGGATCAGGTTAGAAAGGCCAAAGCCCTGATAGAATTAGAGCTGGCCAGAGATATCAAGGGCAACTAAAAAAGCTTTTACGGGTATGTTGGCAATAAAAGAAAGAGTAGGGAAAATGTAGGCCCTCTCTAGAAGAAAAAGGGAGATTTGGTTATTTGGGATAAGGAGAAGGCTGAGGTACTTAATGACTTTTTTGCCTCTGTCTTCACTGGCAAGTGCTCCAGGCACACCACTGAAGACACAGAAGGCAAAGGCAGGAACTGGGAGAATGAAGAAGATCAGGTTTGAGAACATGCAAGGAACCTGAAGGTGCAACAAGTCCATTGGACCTGATGAGATGCATCAAGGGAACTGGTGGATGAGGTGGCTAAGCCACTGTCCATCATATTTGGGAAGCTGTGGTAGTCCAGTGAAGTTCCCACTGCCTGGAAAAGGGGAAACATCATCCCCATTTTTAAAAAGGGAGAAAAAGAGGACCCAGGGAACTACAGGCCAGTCAGTCTCACCTCTGTGCCTGGTAAGATCATGGAGGAGATCCTCCTGGAAACTGTGTTAGGACTCATGTAAAATCAGGAGATGACTGGTGACAGCCAACATGGCTTCACTAAGGGCAGATCGTGCCTGACAAATTTGGTGGCCTTCCATGATGGGGTTACAGTGTTTGTGGATAAGGGAAGAGCAACTGATGTCATCTACCTGGATTTGTACAAAGCACATGACACTGTCCCACACAACATCCTTGTCTCTAAATTGGAAAGACATGGAATTGATGGATGGACCACTTGGTAGGTAAGGAACTGGCTGGATGGTCGCACTCAAAGTGTTACGGTCAGTGGCTCAATGTCCAATTGGAGACCGACCAGTGGCATTCCTCAGAGGTCAGTGTTGGGGCCAGTGCTGTTTGACATCTTTGTTGGCGGCATGGACAGTGGGATTAAGTGCACCCTCAGCAAGTTTTTCGACACCACCAAGCTGAGAGGAGGTTTCTTTAAACTCTGTGAGGAAAGATCCATCAGGTATAATGTGATAGTACTGAAACAAACAATTAATTAGTATTTTTCAGCCATACATCTGAAAACACTTTACAAAAGAAGAAAATGAATGAGGAAATATCAATCTTGCATTACATAAGGAAGAAATTTATGGACACAGAGGTTAAAGCGCCTCAGACAATATTATACTGAAATGTCAGGCAAAGTCTGAGAACAAAATATTATTGAAGAGAACATAGAAAATGGTGTGTGTGTGTAATAGCTGGGGTACTTGATCCAGTGACTTATGTAAGGTTTTCCTACAATGAACTCCTATAATTGTATATTTCAGGTCTAGAGGGTTAATTCTGGTGTCCTATCTACTGGCCTGTACTACAGAAGGAAACGGCTGTAGTTATTTATTTACAAGTAAGAATGAACCAGCGCAGTACAAAACACAGATTTCTTCACTGAATAATTTGTGCAGTTAAGCACAGAAGAAACCATGTTCGGGACCAGGAAAGGGATAAAACTGGTGTTAACAAAAGGACATTTTAAGAGTTAATTTGAGCAGTCTCTCTGTGTCAATTCAACTCAACTATCCTCCAGAAGAACCCCTGACCCTGTACAAGGCCATGAGAGTCCCTTCAACTTCCATCTGCTGATAGTGGTGTTAATAGAAGTGGTTGAAAGGTCTGGATTTACACTAAAGAGCTGGAGAGCAGAAACAGTATCCTATTTCGTGTGAGTTGCCTTTGCATGTATCACCATTTCAGTTATTGTCTTGAACAAAAGTGCTAAGAGCAACCTCTTCAAAGATCTATGCAATAGTAGTTTTGTTACTTAACTGCTTAATTTGTTTTCTGAATACCACTTTCAAACAAGGGTGTTACAGTAAACATGTTGCTGTTCTGTTTATCAGTTGCAGCCAGAGTCTGTTTACAACATCTTTGGACTATGAAGTTTTGATGGAGATCAAATGTGGTACCCACTATGAGTGAATCCCTGTTTCCCTCACTCAAGAAGACAAAACTAGTTATGAAGAGGCTGTGTAATCCAGCAAGTTTGAAAGTATGATTTAACATAAATAATAAAACTTTTTTTTTTTTATAATTTATACTGGTAATACCCTCCCATCCTAGCTCTTGCCTAAGAGGAAATAAGAAAAACAAGAGGGAAGGTAATGTAAAGAAAAAATAAAAATAAGAACTAGAAAATGTCTTTATTTATGTAGACACAGGATCATAACACTGAAGTGTACTCACCCAGACATCAAATGTCCACTCTTAGGTTAGTTTTCCACATTCCTTTTACAGTCATAGGGATCTCCAGGGGACAGTTAATTCTTCCTAAGTTAGGCATCTATTTTAGAATGGGATGATCTCCCTCTAGAGACATCTGTCTCTTTCCCTCAGCTCTAAAGAGGACTTTAAGTACCAGCTATGACTATCCAGCTAACTTTTCTGTTGCTGAAGTTCAGCATGACAGTCCCAGTTTGCATGTCTGTAGACTTCTATCCATAATGTAAAACCATGTCAGCAGTGACATATATCACAGCATATTCCCCAAAGCCCAGCACAGGAAGGAATTAAAGAGGTAACTCTAAGATTGGTGTACTTCTAGTATTACATGTGATCTTGAGAAGGAACTCAAATTAGAACTGTGCATTTTGAAGTGCATATATTGCAGTGAATGCTTTTTATTACGAGGTACCAAAACCTTCCACAGCCTGGAAAACATTTTGTCTAGCTGGAAGGTGTGTGTCAAGTAAAGAATGCAATAGAATTGCTATCCCAGAAAAGCTCACAGGAAGGGGAAGGCCTGCAGCACTTGCTATCTTTGAATGGCAGCCCGAGCTGCCTTGAAAATGCAGGCAAGTAGGAAAGACATTCCAGTGTGCATGAAGGACAAGAGAAATACTCAGAGAAAGGATTGTCTCAGTGCTAGATGGCTTCAGAGGCAGATAGTTGCCAAGTCCCCCACCCAGCTAAAATCATGAATCAGTTCAGAAACATCTTTATTCTTAAATACAACTCACATTTTACTGTTATACTTTGCTTTTTATTACTCCATTTCTAAGTTAATGTTAAGAAATTTTAAAGCCATGTCTCTTGTTTTCCTTCTTACTTTGTCTGATAGGAAGAGTGATCTCAAGCAATTCTGGGGAGTGGAATACTGGTTTTGCTTTGGAAATAAACAAGCCAAATAAAGCTATTGCAAAAAAAGCCCCCTCCGTATCCGTGTTTCCTATCCAAGCTACAAGTATCAGACCCCCCCAGTGTTTCCTACCCAAGCTGCAAGTATCAGACCCCAGCCTGCCTGCATAAGAGCCCCTTTCCGCAGCAGAAAGGAAGTCCTCACTAGCAAATTGCAGGCAGTGAAGGGAACAACCACAATTCTCATAATCCCAGATTATCATAGCTAAACCATTTCTGTAGCAGTCAAAGAATCCCTGATGGACTGACTTTATTTCAGGAGTGAAATAAAGTCCTGCTTTACTGACAGAAAACAAACAGCCCTTCAGCCGCACTGGGTAGCCCATACAATGTAATTCTTAGATCATCATGAAGTGGCAGAAGGTAGTTCCAAACTGGATCTTGAGGCTGTCATTGTCCCTCAAAGAAGAAAGCATAATTAAAAAGAAAGAAGGCTAGTATGAAGCAACAACTAGTTTAGAAGCTTGTTTTCTCATTCATTCTCATTATTTCTCTTGTATGCAGTTATTTCAAATTCACATCAGTTTTGTTTAATTTCAGTCTGAAAGAAGAGAGTCAGGTTATTTTAATCTATAGCTATTTTAAGTTTTCACCTCTTTATTCACCGCTGTGTCTACAGTGAAGTTACATGTGACTCAGTTTTGAAGTTAGGTGTTATAGGTCAGTGAGAGCATCCTAGACAAAAGCTGACTTAACCTGCTTCTCCAGTATGCAATGAATTTTAGGCTGCCAGTTGTCATGGATGAGGATGGGTTAGTTTGGAAAAAGAGAAAAAGACTGTATTACAGAAAACATTACGAAACAGGTATGGTTGACGAAAGGGTCCCATTTGTGCTGTTCTGTAACACAAAACTAAGGCTAGGCAAAAAAAAAAAAAAAAAAAAAAGTCAATGTTTTATATTTTGTGAAATATACTGCTGTATTCCCGTGGCTAATTGAGTAATAAACACCTTGGGCATATTAGGTGTTTTCATAAACAGTGCTTGCAGGAACCTTAGCCAGGATAATATTGTAAGGCAGTCAGTCCTCACACTCTGGGAATCAACGAATCAACGTCTAGGGTCAGAATCCAAGAGAAATACAGCACACACATACAAAATCCATGAGCAGATGCACTGGGCAGGTAACAGTTTCCTCTGAAACCTCCTGCCCATTTAATGGTCTCACCTACTGTCTGCTAAGCCCATCGATAAAATTAAGACAGCCCTGCAAGGCAGGTGCCTCCCATTCTCCCAGGGAAGAGCTTCATCCTCTTTCCATTTTGCAAATCTGCTGGAAATCGGAAGAGCACAACCTGTTCAAAGGGGGCAGGGATATTACAGGGCCCCTAGCATTTGTGGGACTCAGAAAAGCAATTCCATTTGAGTGAGTTTTTATCAGTGGATAAGGTTTGTATTCAGCTGATGTTATAATAAATAAAAAGTGAAAGAGCTGAAGAAGCAGTGGGGAGCTGTGGAAAGTTAAATGACCTGCACAAGGAAGGAGATAGACAGTGTGGTGTGATGTGATCTAGTGGCAAGAGAGGGGAGAAAAACCAAAAACAAAAAATGCAAGCTTAGACAGAAAAGGTTAAGTCAAAGCCCTGGCAGTCTAACAACATTACTGTGAATTCTTTGGGGGGAGACAGCTGCCACTGACAGCACATAAACACTCCACAGAAGAGCAGCTTCAGAAAGCACAGCAGAGGTCATTCAGAAGTGCTCCACATCTGAGAAAGCCTTTTTTAATTTAGAAGAAAAAAAATTCAGTGTTTGACATGAACGGTTTTTCTTTGATTTGTTTTCCAGATCTGCAGATAAAGACACCACAGTAAAGCTTGGAAAGCACATGTGAGCTCATCTTTTTTACAGAAGCCTTGAACAGCACAGCAAGCATCTCAGCCTTAGTGAGAGGACCATGCAGGTGTGCCACTCAAGGTGTATTTTAATAAGAAACATTGCACTCCTGGGCAGGAAAATAATTAGTCTCACTTGACTTTTCTTTTTTAAAGAGAAAGAAATTCCTCAGAAGCTGTAAGATTTTAGGCTAGTACAGAAGGAGCAATGAATAAACCATTTTCATGGGATGACAACATAGGGTGAAAGCCCTTGACAACTGATGAAAATCTTTCACTGGTTCAAGAAGGACTTCAAAATGGCAGAACTATCAGAGAAATAAGTTATTAGGTGAATACAGTTAGGGAAAAAGATATTCTGCTGAAGCAGGTACTGTACCCCATAGAAAGCTTTGGACACGTACCTCCATTTGGCACTACAGAATGTAATTCCATGCAGAGAAACTTCAATAAAGCATTGCAAGGGCATTGAAAAGTCTTGCCATATTAAGAAATAGCCTCATTTATAATAAATAGCTCTGACTGACATCATTTTTTATTCTTGAGGCAGTGGTTGAAGATGTTAGCATCCCCAGCTGTCCTCCTCACCCACCAGCCAGAGGTTATCGCCCCTGCAGCAAGGACAATGAAGACTGTGTGTCCATTCCTCCCAGCTCCATTTCAGGAACCAGCATGCAGTGTAACCTGCTCATCTGAAGGGGTTGGCGCTGCAGCACAGGCTGTGACCCGAAGCAGCTCAGGCACAAGCATATGTCCTGGTCTGCCAGCTCTGCCAGGAGGCAGCTTAAAGAGGTAATCAGAGACATGTGAATGATGACCTACTAGATGGCAAAATTCAGAAAGGAAAGTCTTTGAGTCCCAAACATTGAAACTTTGCCATCTCTTTGATTCTGCTACTGAAGTTGGCCATTTGCATCATCTGTTCACTTCTGCCAATTTGAACCCCAGCTACCTCCGAAGACAGCTGCAGTATAACCTCATAACAACCATGTTAATATGGGGTCCTGTGTGAACCATTTTGTTTGGGATAATATACCCTGCTTCTCAATAAGCAATGTGACAAGTTAATATGGAGAATGTTTTCCACTGCCTAAACTGAGTTAATTTAGATCTGGTTTGGACATTGCTTCACTGCTGTCCAGACCTAACTGTCTTCCCTTGACAGAAAGAACAAAAGAAAAAACCCAAACCACCTACTGTCTGTGGATGAGAACAGCTTACACATGTTAACAAGATACATAAAGTACAGCCATGAAATGCAGATGGGAAGGATTCTCTTTAATCAGTGCACATAATTTTGCATGTCAGAAGGGGCCATTGTTGAGGTAAGTAGTCTTATCGAGATAATCTGACTATTCAACAGCCTTTTTAAAAAATACCTGATTTAGGGTTGTCCTGATGCACTGACAACTTGGTTAATTATATCCTGCTTCTGTATGTTTTTCCTTCTTGCTTCACAGACATGTTGAAAGCATCTTTAGTTGCATCCCAAACTATGGCTGGTTTAGCTGTGCATTATTAAACAATAATTAGGTGCTAAACCTACAATTAGCTGTGTATCTGATGAAAAAACAATCCTTAGATACAGTTTGTAAAGTGCTTCAGAAAGATATGTTGTTAACACTTGTTTTCATTACTGTTAGCATGCAAACACTGTGCTCCAGCTGGTGCCACATGGTCTATCCCATAGACTGAAGCCTTTGGTCAAGGGGATCTGAAATCCACCCATTTCTCTTGCTACAGAACAAAGAATCACAGCTCTATCCAGTGAGGTTTGGCTGAAGGGATTGCTTTAGACAACTCCCTCTATCTGGCACTATGTCAAAGGCATCAACTGAAATATGAGTTTCACAACTAGGAAACCAAATTCTGTGTCTAGAATCAGGAATGGCTGAAGTTCTGCATACAATCTGATGCCAAAGAAGGTAAATCGAGTTAAAATTGGCTTTCTGATGCTGCCATGTGGGTTACAGCCCAAATTTCACTACTCTGTGCAAATGAAAATCACTCCAGATGCATTAAAATAGAGCAGAAATGGCACCTGGAGCAACATGATCTGGTTAAATGAACCATCACTACAAGCAGTGGTCAGAAAAAAACACACTCCCACTACAGACACCATACCAGAGTTATGGGACAGCCCATGTTTAACTTCTCCATATCTCTTCTGGTATATTATGTACAACCTCCAGTAACAAGTGCTTATGAGCATGGTCTCCTCCAGTTACGTGAATTTTTTGTTATAACATTGCTTGGTGTTTTCAGAAGGAACAGCCATTTTCACAAACACAACCTCTATTCTATTATTCTATAGATTTGGAACTGCCACCAGATTTGCTTACATGAAAGTTTTCAATAAAGAAAATTTGCTTCTAGGAACAGCAAGTATGGCCATTCTTGGTCACTGATATCTTTGACAATTATGAAACCAAAATTTTCATTATGGTTTTTACCATAATTTTTATCCACACATCTCAAAAAAGGCAGAAATTTTATTTTCAAGACACTGCACTTCTATGCAAGTAAACTGAAAAACTAATCCATGACTGATTAAAAAAAAAAAATTAAACAGAAGTTATTAATTCAGTTTTACTTTTGCAAAATGAAAGCCAGCCCTCCCCTTTTTCAAATAAAAGGTCTTCTGGACAGCAAAAGAGAAGAGAAGTGACAGGGGGCTGGACTTTTTTTTTTTTATTATTATTTTTAGACTTTGCCTTCTATGGATGAATTTCCACAAGACTCCCTAATAATCTAATAATGCCCTGACTTGCAACATCATGAATTTATGTTTCAGCCCTAATCTAAACCTCCGTACAGTTCTACACTAAAAGGTAACAGCCATATAAATAAAATATACTGACAGAAGGAGAAGATTTCTGGCTCAAAAAGATGTAATTAACAAGTGGATTTCTGATTTCTAGGTAAAGTAACTAGAAAAGTGTTTTGAGATAATAATTCACTATTTTTCCCCACATGCTCAGTCTGAATTTATGGACCATTGCAGGTGATAGGCTCCTGAGCTGAAAAGCTCTCAGATGCCAAGGAGCTTTTTCAATGCTTGGTTGCCAGATGGAGCTTAGCTGTACTCATGGATAATAGTAATCATTCCTCTTGTCTTCTCTGTAATGTCCTATTGGAAGAAATGGGGTACGACACTGTTTAACCACTGTCACATTTCATTGCCACCACAGAAGTTGCCTCTCAGCTTCAGAAGGACAACAAAACAGCTAAAACCAGAAAAAAGGTTAAAAAAATGAAATCCCCAAATCTTCCCAACCTTCAGCTGCTGCTGTCATTAAATCAGGTTTGAATAGAAGAGAAGAAAGTCACTAAATTCAAAGTGATCAAACCTGACAGAAGCAGAGGGACTGCCAGTCTGTGCCATTACCTCTCTTTGCCTGTAGAATGGTTCTTGGTGTTATTTACACCCTCTGCCCTGTTCAATCTGCAGCTCTCTCAGGGAAGGTGATAACTTTGCCCTCCTTTCACCCTATTTCTCCCCTCCCAGCAGAAGCTCCCATGCAGCTTAACTTTATAATTCTATGGCTGCCTTTGATACCTAGTGTCCGCCACTACAAGAGTAAACAGAAGAGCATAAATCCCTCCCAAGAGTTGCAACAGAAGAGCTTCCCAAGCCTCATGGAAGAAAATATGCCTTGTGGAAATGAGAGGGCAAATTCCGACTCAGAATCTGATCCAGGGACCTGGCTGGAACTGTGCAACAAACCATCATAAAAAGAGCAAGGTGCAGACCACACAGCTGCAACTCATCCAATTGCTACAGCACTTCTTAAGGCCAAAGTGAACACTGGAGATCCTGGTCCTTAGCAATCCACAGCCAGGCTCTTGCTCTCCTTTCCAGTTCTTGCCAACTTCTTCCCTTCCTTCCCTCCAGGAATCACATAGAGCAGAAGCTAACACCATTCCCATGGCTTCAGTTAAGAAGGGACTAAACAAACAACTTGCAAGCATCAGACATTAGCTGAGAGGCAGCCAGAGAGACA
Source organism: Athene cunicularia (assembly GCF_003259725.1). Classification (NCBI taxonomy): domain Eukaryota; kingdom Metazoa; phylum Chordata; class Aves; order Strigiformes; family Strigidae; genus Athene; species Athene cunicularia. Next base: position 23,058,265 of record NW_020799101.1, read on the forward strand.
CCAAGCCTTTTCACAGCAGATTGTAAGTGGTTTTGGCTTCTTGCCAGGGCAACAAATGCTACAGCCAAGCAAGCAGAAATTTCTCTGCTGTGCTTGAGTCCATAAACAGAAGGACAACATGTAATCAGCCATCTGAGCACCAAAGAACGATTCATCTTCAGGCAAGCAACAATACCTCAGAATTAGTCGGATGTGGGGGTGGAAGAAGTCTTCTACAGGAGAAGCTCCCACTGCAGTAGTTCTTTCTGAGGCATACACACAACCCTTCTTCCTCCCATCTACCTATCCTTTCCACCCTGGCACTCTTCTGTCTAGCAGCTGCAAATCTTACCTGATGGCTGATCCCCAGCACCTGTACACAGCTTTGTTAGACAGAGGGCCAGCTGCCCTCCTGGCTCTGGGCAAGACCATAAGCTCTGCTACAGAGATCCTCCTCTAGTGCTGTTAAAGCTGAATGCCTTCAGGAACTCCAGAAGAGCAGGCTGTATATCTGACCCGCCTAGCATATCTACATTTCTAAATTTAATTTTCACAAATTGTTAAATCTCAAGACAAGACAAGCAGGTGACAGCAACAGTCACCTGACCAACCATTGCTCACAAGCTTAAAAACAACTTCAGTTCATTACACAAGTCTAAAATGTGACAGAGTAAATGGCAATGCATTAGGCTGTGAAAGGACAATTTAAGCAGTACATGTAAACTGGGAAACATATATGGGACTAATGTGAGTGGAGGAGTTGCATGTATCAAGTGTACAGAACCAGTTTTAGCTTGCTTTTCTATGAATACCTCTAAGGAGGTTATGCCTATAACAATGAAACAAACCTGGGGACTAGAGACCCACAGCATTGCTCCAGCGGAGAACAACAGGATTAACTGTGCCTAAATATAATCAATTGGGAGCAAAGATAATTATGCTTAAGATTTGGACCCCAAACATATTTGAAAGCCTTGAGCCTACTTTGTGAAGGAAGAGGACATAACACAAATATATCCACAGCAAAGAGTAATAAATCGATCCCAGGGAATACTGATCCTACCAAAAAATGCTTCTGATAGTCTAGGTAACATTGTTTCTCTTTCTATTTCTATCTAATTTGATTTTTGTTGTTCATCATCATCTCACCACAACAAGAGTGTATTTAGGAAAATGAGTAGTCACACTTGTTAAAACAGCCAGAATGCTGAAATAAGGAGCGGTAACATGATCCTTAATCCCAAACAAGTCTATTCCTTTATTAAATGTACTCCTTTCTATATTCCTCTTCTCAAAGAGAAAAGAAAATAAGGTGTGACCTCTTTATTACCATGTCTTTAAGGTTTTTTTTCTTAAGATCCCAAGGAACAGGACATTTGGAGTCCATTCTTACTCACTCATAAGACAGGCCTCCAACTTTAAGTCATACCCATTCGAAGCATCCATTTCTGGTTTTCCCACAGCACAGATTAAATTTTCTGCTCTATGCTGTAGAATTAAACTGGAACTTCAGGGTTGTAGTATCACTATGAAAGACCTAGGCCAAGGACCAGGCAGGAGGGAAAGGGAATACAACACCTGAGGGAATTTACAAAGTATTACTCATACTACCAAAATAGTGTCTGTAAATTTGGCTGTGAGACAGACCAAGGACCAGCGTATCCTTATTTTACTACACAGGGAAAGTAAAGAACCATTTAGAGAGGAGGTTTGTTGACAGATGTTGAGTAAATTGAGTAGAGCTTAGAAACCAGGTTTCTAAACTCCTGGTTCAAGACTTGTATTCAGCCTGCTATGGCTGCTTGGTTTTCTAGCTAAAATGCCGCAACCTCAAAGCAGCTTGGCAGCTCACCTCCTTCTGCAAAATGCCTGTGTTCCACTTGCTGTGGCCTGCCCCATTCATCTTCTTGCCATGAAATCTGCTCTCACCTCTCACTTCCTGCTGTGTCAGTACATTAAGTTCTTCTAACAGGAGGAAAATATATTAAAGGAATAATAATAACAGTGATAACAATAGTCTAAGAAATACATATTTCTTTCTCCATATTTCCTTCCGTTCGATTAGTCTCCCAGCAAGAGCAGCATTAATCACTGGGGCAACAGATAAAAGATAAAGACCAATTTGAATTTTGCTGTGTGCTACTGAGTATGCATGTATATGCTCAGGCAGCAGGGAAGGAGGCAGCAGGATAATCTGTCATTTTGTATATTTATGCTGCTGGAGTCAGTCAGGACTGGTTCTCCATTGTTACCACAGATTAAAATCATTCATGTCCTTACACTTTCACTGGAGGTCATCTTTCAGGAAAAAATAGGACATTGTGACCAAGTTAAATCCAAGCTATTTGTGCAAATCTCTGTATGGATTGGACACTGAGGCTATTGCTTGAATGTTAGATGAACACAACATATAGTAGCTTTTTCTCCTTACCTGACCTGACCCTTTTTACCCTAAGAATGAATTTTCCTGCTCTGAAACAGTTATTGGAAAAGAGCTGTTGCAAGTGAGAGGAAGAGGTGCTTTTTAGATTATTTTAGTACAAGTGTGTGAGAGTCCAGATCTGCCTGACTTTGAACTGCTGTGGAAGAAGCCATGAGTCCTCAGATCTCACTGCCAGCAGTTCTACTGAACTGAGACCCTGCCAGTTTGGAAAAAAAAAAAAAGATTTCCCTTTATCACTGGGGAAGATGGAGTGTGGAACAAAGCAGCGATTAAAAAGTAGAAGGGTGGTTACTAAGTCTTACGGGTATGAATTTCTCTCTTCTTCAAACCTCTGTCTATCCAAACCAGAGATGTTAGAACATAGCCATGTCACTCTCCATCTTCAAATCTTGCTGTTTCATTCCCATATCTCTATAAGATAGATGTATATTGTCCTCTGGATCTTAGTTCCTTGTCTGCACCTCAGTATTCATCCTTTCTCTACTCAGTTTCATACATTTAGCCACTAGAGCATTCCCAGTGTCTCCTACTCTCTCATACAAACCTCCTAATAAACTACCAGTATTCCCTGGAAGTGTCCTTACCCACAAATCAATTTCCTTAGCACACCCAACCTGAGACACAGCAAAATGGGCAACAGCACCAGTGGAAAACTCTCAAAGCAATTGTTAGGGAAGATGGTCCCTTCATGAGTCATAAGGGTGAAAAGCCAACAGACCAAATTTTTCTCCAAAAACACACTATAAGAAAGAAGGAGAGCATTCACTTCCCATGCAATACCAAGAGAACTGAAATCAATTTCCTCACTCCTTTTGCTTTATTATTCAGTTGTAATCTTGTGGAAACAAATTCTTATCTTTCAGAATATAATAGAAGTAATTTTGCAATCAAAATTAACAACATCCCACCTACTCATATGCCATCTAAGGGAGGAGAGAAAGAATTGGTGGTTGTATAGGTTGTCTTGCTAATCGCTGCTTTTAAGAGCTGTACCATGACAGACATATCTTGCAAATCAGTGACAACTCATCCCACAGATGAAAAAGAAACTTCTGTTTCTGCTAGTTAACAATACCATCATTCTACAGAAAATGCAAAGCATTAATTAGATGGTTTCAGAAAGCGGGTCTGTCACAACAGCATGGATGTGTTTCTAATTTCTGCACGTTCATTCAAATATGATCTAGGAAAGGTAAAAGGTACATTCCCACCTCTCAGCCAGTCTTGTAAAAAACCCCAAACAAATAAAATGGAACTATATGTTCTGGAAGTATTTTGGAAATCTCTACACCTTCTAGGCATTTCCCTGAAGTATATAAATAGCGAGCAGAGCAGATATGCTATAACAAAATGTGAGCCAATCCTCCAACTATATTTGAGCTATAAACATTGATTCTATTCCATTTATTTCTAAGCAGTTGCTTTTACAGTATTGGATCTCTTCATCATATATTGTTGCTGCACAACCATCCTAGAACAATACACTTGTCCTGTTCTTTCATTTGGCTTGTGATCAAATGTATGGTCAGCTATAGTAGGTTTGGTTCCTGAATACTGTATTAATCAGATTTTGAAAATAATCTGCTATGTGACTTTCAGGAATCCCATCTGGCAGGGCAAATGACATGTATAATACACAAAGGGATACTATGCCCTAAAAAAATTGTACATACTGATGTTATTAAGGGTACTTTCTGAGAAATGTATGCCTGCCTGTCTGTCTGAAGAAGGTAGGTATCAGTTTACTACAGCTGTTATTACATCTTCTTATCTTTTTATTACAGAAAAGGGCATGGTTTTTGGTCACCTAAAATAAAGCAAGTATTTCAATAAGTTCTTGATCAAGATTAAAAAAATTCACCAGAGAAAATCTAAAAAAGTGCTGAAATTCTAGAAATGTGCTAGACCAGCCCCCTCTTCATATACTGGCCAAATTTTTATTTCCAGAATTCACAGTAGAACAGAACTGGGTACATGTGCAAAAACACCAGCTGAGATTTTGCTGCAAGTCCCAAATGATTGCCAGATTAAAGGCGACGTAAATTCAACCTTTACAGAAATAAATTAGCTAACCTGGACCTTCTCTAAACTATCAGACTGAAGAAATGAAAAGACAATGTGGGTCCCAGCAGAACACCTAGAGAAGTCGCTGAAGTGACTATTTGACAACTCTACTATGTAAAAACAGGTTATCCAAAGAAAATTAGTGTAAACTTTGAGAAACCATACTATTTGTCAACTTGTTGCACTCAAGTTTGCCACACACATGCATAGAAATCCCTCCTCTGAAGTCATGAAAGGGTAGTCTCCATTTGGAGCTGACGGTGGTAACTAAGTTAAATGTTCAAATATCACTAGTGATAATGTCAACAAATGACAGAATACACCAGCATATGCATGAGCTGTTTTATAAATACAACATTATTACTGTAATTGTGCTTAGCAGAAATACAAGGCTTATTTCCATCATCACTACTTGTCAGCACCTGGAAGCGTAGGCTGGAAAAATATTACTATAGTGAAATCGTATTCTCATTTTGGATGGGTACTGAACTCCTCATTCACTATAGCACTTTCAGAGTGCAGCACACCTGACTTATGCAGAAAGTTAATGAAATGATGAAAATATAGGATTATATTTTAGGTTATATGAGTTTTATAAGTAATCTGATTATCCTGAATGGTACATCGATAAATATAATTTAAACACACCACAGCACTCCCCCATTTAATACTCAGTTAAAACTTGGAGAATATTTTTATCGCTTTCCCATATAGAACATTATCGTATCATATACGTGTTTCTGGCTGTGTAGCTATTACATTACATGCAAAAGATTCTGTATTTCAGAAATCTATTTCTATGCTACATACTTGTGAATTATTTAGAAGTCATTTAGTATTATTGAATTAATCACTCTGTAAGCTACATAAACAGTAGTTTGCATGAAAATGTTCTATCCCACATTTGGATTCTTGCTTTCAAATTCTTCTTTATTTCTCTGCCCAAGCCATGTTACCATTTAATCATCACAGAAGAGATGTCACTGTGAATAAGTAAATGCCATATTGTGAATATCACTTCAGCAATTTAACTTTACCATCTCACTCAACAGGACTGTAGTGCAGGAGAAAGGATTCCACTCTGAAAGACGGTACAGGTCTGGGGCCCTGGTCTCTTTAAGAAAAATTAGTTGAGGAAGAAGCAGAAAAGTAAGGATGAGTGCCAGACTGCGTAATTCTCAGCAGTACCAATGGACCAGTGAAGTCAGTCTTTAAAGCAGAGACTCATCAAAAGCTCTTTTTTCATTAGAGCTTTGCAGTCTTGGGATGAAAATGTCACTAGTGACTTATAAGAAGCAAAAACTAAAGGCCAATTTCTCCCCCCCCCAGTTATTATCTATGAGTGTAAAAGAAAGTGCCTAGGCAAGACCAAGGGTGAGACAATTTTATTTGTCTTAGCTGACAGTGAAAGTCTAATTAGACTGACAAATCTTCTGTGCTATTTTCCTTTGTGATATGCACTGTAAGAAAGGATTTAGCCTGGAGCTGCATGTTATGGAAAGACATTAATCAAGATTATTGGACCTTCAGTAGAAAACACAGTTAAAGGCTGGAAAGCCTAATGGTTAAAAGAAAAGGTTGAGAACCTTATTCTGAGCCATGTCATTGGGCTGGACTCTCCATATGGATAATGGACAGATCCTCTCTTCTATTCTTTAGAGAGAACAATTTGCATATTATATATCATACACTGTCATTCTATGGATCTAAGATCATAGCTGAAAACATCCACAATAATTTATTCTCGTCATCTTCAAGCTACAGTTTGAACAGTTTGGCAAGTGTCATTATCCTCATCTCAAGAGGCTGAGGCATGCACTGATATGTAACAGCATACAGTTTCTGTTTCCTCATGGAAAGGATAGCCAGAAGTCCATCTGTCCTCCCAGAAGTGTCCTGAGCTCTTTTGAACAGAAAACTTTCTGATTTTGGTCTTGGGACCCCAGCCATCCATGTCATAGGGCAGACATATTAGGGGCCTGCCCTAGGTCAGTGGGCCCTAGGGCCTCCAGAATTTATCTGGAGCAGTTCTCCTTATGGACCCACACACCAGCTGGAATCATGTCTTGGATTCACCGAACCAAACACGTTTTCAGCGGAAGACTCATGTATCACCATGCAGGCTTTTCTAGACTAGCTTTACTTAGTAATTAACTGTTGGGAGATAATGGGCATGTGAGCAATCCTGCACATGTGCATGCCTTGGCAAGGACATGACAAGGACATAGCCCTGAAGGGAGAACAAAGAACTCAGCAAACAAACAACTCCAGGAGATGGGTTGGGTGGAGAAAGACATTGAGTGTGGCACTTATTATCCAATCGCGAGAAGGCTTGAAGTGCGTGGACAAAGCTAACTATCCAATCATAAGGATTGTACCACGTACCATTCACGTGCACAGGAGAAAGCATTATAAAAGGGCTTGCTTACCTTCAATAAATTGGCATTGTTTGATCATATTGGTCGTGTTCATAGCTTCTGCAATTAATTTCAAAGATATCTTTACACAAATCATTTGAAAACTGAATGACCCATCTGTGAACTGGACAGAATGTGCCACATGAGAGGATAAGGAGAGGCTCCCAAAAAGCTTTAACTGACTAAATAAATTCTGAGCATATAAGGAGCTGACATGGAAGCAGAAGCCAAGAGTATGAGTGTCACTTTAACTCTTTTTCACTGAACTCTCCCAAACCCAGAAATCCCTGAACTACTTTGTTAATAATTGAAGCTGTGCTTTAAATCAAGAAATAGGGACACATGGGATTCCAGGTCCTTTAACAATTGCTAATGAAGTAACCCTGTGAGAAACATGGCAGCCTTGCAAGAATACGACGTGGCACAGTACAGTGATTCTCATCTAATAGCAGCCTGCACAGCATGCTACTGTACCACACACAAAAGCTAACGGCTTGTCTTTGAGGCCTTCATACGGTAACGTGGCAAAGCAGAAATCCCAGAGAGAATATTATTATCAAAGGAGAGTCTGATGTGTCAGGGCCCTGAGACCAGCAGCCGGAATTTAGTACAACACATGTCACTTCTGAACAGACTGTACTTAAATGCAGAACAAAACTACACGTGAGAAAGTCAAATCAGCATTTGTACTCAGGGGCAGCAGAGCACAAGCATCATTTGCAAGTCACTGAAATGAACACGAATCGAAACTCCTTTTTCTCCCTTATTTTCAGCTAACAGAAAAAGGTCAGCTCTTGTTATCTTCCTTCAAGGCCTCTTTGAAGGATATTTGAATCACAGAAATATTCCTATCAGTATAGCATACAGTCATACATCTCAAGTGTTTCCCACTCAAATCCTGCCTGTCCTCCACTGAACCGTGTTTCACTGCCTTGCAGAAACGTTATTACAAATTTTAAAACAAAATGAAGTTACAGACATTTTAAATGCTAATATCATTGACACGAGGTATTTCCAGTAATATTTTTCTCTCAGTTCCTTTTGTCTTGGTTGTTTGTCCAAGACTAGATCCCATGTCTGGGATCTTCACAAATTGAAAAGCATGTCATTGCTCTATGCATATACTGTGTATTTTTAAAGCACTTAATTTTCCCAGATGTTTAGTCTAACTGTGCTCTAAAATACTTCTGGCGGTACTCAGACTACCTAACTGCAGAAGGTATCTTGGTGCACGTTACAAGCTGAAGAAATCTTTGCAGTTATCATGCTCTTCTGTATTTCCTTAACAAGTGATGTGTAAATCTAAATCCTACTGAAATTTCCCTGGATTATGTATCACTGGGATTACAGATATGATATTCTGCACAAGCTTTATATGCCTTCCAAAAATGAGAAGTTTTAGTTACTTATATATATGAAAGTGAGTAATACAAATAGCACAGATAGTTCTAATACAGTAAGGATAATAATTCTTTATCCTGATTCTTGCTATTTTGCATTAGATGCTTTACTTTTACTTGTATCATGCTTGGTATTTCTACAATGGGCCAGAACCCTTTTGTGCTAAATAGCGTACATGTGCAGAATAAAAAGTACATTTTGAACCCAAGGAGTCTGAAACCTAAGCACAAAAGAAGGTATCACAGATGGATACAGAAAAATGGATAGTAAAATAAAAAATGTGACAATATTGATTGGCTTGATAAACAGCGGCCTTAGACCATCAACAGCCTAACCTCTGACAACATTTTGGCATGCATCATGATGAAAGGAGGTTTCCAGTTCATGGGATTGGAAAAATAACCTGCTGTTTCCTTGTGGATGGTACCAGGAAGCAGAAAGATTCTAATTAAATCTAAGAAGTGAGAAAAAAATGCTTGAATTGTGCTGATCAGAATGGTGAAAGAAGAGGCTAAACTGTGAATGGTGTTGAAAGTGAAGAAAACCTGTTTATTTCTGAACAGAAAAGAGAAGAGAAAGCTGGAGCAAGGTAATAACTAACTGTATTTGTACCACTCATAGCCTTAGGTAGCTATATTTTACATTCCCCAAAGAACAAACTTGTTCTATTAGATTTTTCCACCACTTAGATCTGAAATTGTAAGCAGGCTTGACAATGGTGATGTTGAACACAAGCAAGATAAAATAACCATTAGGCATCTGAAAACCACAGCTGGAGATACTGTCCAAACAGATAAAGACAATTTCTTCTCACTTTCACCACCCAAATAATGCAACTTAAGCTGACAGAATCAAATTCTACCAAGAGTATGGAAGAAAGGTGAGCCACCTGTGCTGCAACAGCAATAAAGTGGCCTGATATTGAAATGCTGAAAGTTGTAATGGAGGTACATATTGACCTTTATCTTTCTTTCAGTGGGTAGCATGAAGTGTCAAAGACTTATTGCTTTAATATCAGCTGAGATGAGGTCATTTGTTGTGGTGCATGTGTATCCAGGAAATCACTGCTCTTACCATGTTTTTAGAAGCACTTTGACACTTTATTAAATCCTTTTGATGCTCTTTCAGCGCCCAGGTCTCTACAGGCTGAGTGAACTGCCATGTAGGCTAAGCAGGAAGCTTTCCAGAAGAGCTCGTCTTCAAGTAAGCCAGGATCACTTCCAGCTTGACCCAGCAGATAAAGGTCCAGTGCTACTCTCTGCTACAGTTCTATAGCTAAACACAGTTCTGCAGACTTTATAAATTATAGAAAATTTCTAATAAACTAACAAGAGCAGGATCAGGACCACAGAATTTATTCTTTTGGAGATGTAATTGTACAAAGATTTTCTCTAAAATTAGAGCTAGACACTGAGAAGGAACTGTAATTCTTTCAAAATTTATGACAAACAGTGACCAAACCTGGGGTAATTGCCCCTCATTTAGCTGAGTCTTTATAAATCACCTATTGAGAGTCTGAGGCTAATAACTCCAATAATCTCAGTCCTGCTGCCAGCTGGAATTACAGACTACCAAAGGGGGCAATGCAATGTTAAACCTTGTCTTGGAATTAATTAGTCTAATAGTTGTAAATTCCACTGCAGCCAGAATCACAGAATGATTGTGGTTGCAAGGGAACTCGAAGTCATCTGGTTCAATCCTCTGCTCAAGCAATGTCACCTAGAGCTGGTTGCCCAGGACCATGTACCTTTTGAATATTTACAAGCATGGACACTCTACAACTTCTCTGGGCAATGTATGCCTATGCTCAGTAACTCTCACAGTAGAAAAATGGTTTCCAGATGTTTAGAGGGAAACTCCTGTGTTTCAGTTTGTGTCCATTGCCTCTGGTCCTATCACTGGGAACCACTGTTTTCTTTATACCCTCCCTTCAGTTATTTGTACACATCGATAAGATCCCCATTGAGCCTTCTCTCAGCTGAAAAATCCCAGCTCTCTCAGCCTTTTCTCATAGGAGAGATGCTCCAGTCCCTTAACCATCTTAGAGGCCCTTTGCTGCAATCTCCAGTAGCTCCATCTCTCTTTTGCACTGAGGAACCCAGAAATGGAAACAATAATCCAGGTGTGGCCTGATCTCTTACACAATTCAGAGGATGATTTTTGTGTTTTCTTATCCTAAGTGACTAAGACTAGATAAAAAATAATGAGAATGGTCATATATATATACAAACACAATCCGATTAAACCTTCTGAAGCAGTTAGAAAGCAAGCATGCAACTTGTATGATTACAGACTTCTAAGTCCTTGATTTTATTAAGGTCTTCTGTCCCAAGCAGCAGAAATTGCTCCAGGGAAGCAGATGGAATAATTTAAATTTCTTCTCCAACCAGACAATATGCCTTTCTCTGAAGACACAGAGGCACACTCTGATCAATAATAACTTGCCAGTGTCTCAGCCAGTGTATACTGGTGTCAATGAAAGTATGTTGATTTCTACGGAATTAGGTTCTGATATAAATAAAGACTGTAAAACAAATGTTTGATCCTAGTTGCTAACATGATAGTAGGCCACTGAAATAAATAATTTCCAAAATCTGTTCCACTGCTGAGATTTGTTATTTACATGATTCTTTTCTTTGTACAGACAAGGATATCAATTTAAGGTGTTTATTTCTAAACAGTACCATATTCTGCCACACAAGTGGTTCTAAAACCATTACATTTTTAGAACTGAAAACACTACTTTGGCATAATTAAGCCAGAACATCTGAAATTCTTTTTTTTTTTTTTTTGTAGGAATGATTTTTACCAAAAACATTAGAGCCGTTCTGTGCTGGAACATCTACATTTTGCAAGGAAATGATCTTGATAGTGTTCCTCTAAGATTTTCTACAGGAAGGCTATAAAAGGAAATTGAAAAATGGCTCTACCTTAAAGTAACACTCCATTGCTTTTCTCCCCATTATGAACTTCACTGTTGCATGAGTAGGTACTGTCATAATAATAAATAACCATACACCCACCCCTCATTAAGCTTTGTAACTCTCTTAGGAACACATTTCCCCACATATGGAACTGCAGAAACTTAGTTAAAATCGTGTTCTCATTCACATTGGGGCAATCCTACTTACATAAATGGGGTTGCACTAGAACAGAAGCAAAATCTCTCCCCATTATCATGTACATGTGCCATAATAATTCATCCAGCTGTTTGTTCATCGACACAGGAAGACAATATTTTGTGATGATTTACTCTGTACAACATTATTAAAGAGTTCAATGGAGCATGGTTCAGAGAACATGGCTCCCATTAACTAACAAGTGAACAGTAAAACAGAAGACTAATTAGGAACCCAAGGAAATGCAGAAGACTGACTCACCTGGATGCTGGGAGGCGACCGATTTTTTCGGGTTGTAGTGGTGGCCATCGTAGTTGTTGTTTCCATGACTGTAGTAGACATTTCTGGTGGCACCGAGGTTGTGGGTGTTGTTCCCAAAATAGAAGGGACTTCCCCAACAAGTCGGACACTTCCATTGATTTTAATGTTGGGGTTGTTCTCTGCTGCCATGTTCAGCACTTTCAAGCCATTGTAATAGAGACCGGAGAGCTGGCCTTGGAAGAGACGCCCTCTGTCCTTCCCTCCTATGGCTATTTGCGCCTGGGTGTTGAAGATCGTTAACTGTCGTCCTAGTGAAGGGGGGTGAATAACATTATTGCCAGACATTTCCTTTACTTTGCATCTTACACTGAGTCCTGGCCAGAAATGATGGACAACAAAGAAGTAGATTCATTCTTGGTAGTGTTTATGATGATTGTAGAAATACAGTATGGAAATGAACTGCCTAAATCTCATTAGTAAGGAAGATTAGCCTGAAAGCAAGATTAGCTAAAACTGAACTTTATACTTCAGCATTCACTGATGTATCAAAACTCTGGAGGAGCTGTGACTCAGTCAGAAATTTGAACTCTTCTAGAGTTGGACCCATTTTAAACTACAAATAAGGTTTCAATACGTGGCTGTATTTCTGCTATCAATTCAGACTGCAGTACCTGTCAAAATTTAGGCCATAAATAAACCTTGTATTTTAACTGGCCAAAGGATGGGATTAAGTCATAAAGGCACTTCTAATAATGCAAAAACCTTATGGGGTGGCTTGAGGACAGTAAAACATCAGAAAAAAATTATGGTGATATAAGGATTGTGTAGGAATCTTAAGCCAGTATCAGTTGTGATCTTCCACCTGTAAATTTTGTGTTGTGAAGGTTCACAAATCTAAACCCAAGAAACACCAAATGTAAACATTTGTGATGTCTCTGAAAGAGCAAAGTTTTTGAAATATCAGGAATAACATAATGCTTCAGATGGTTAAGCCCCAGAATGCCTTACATATGACTCCCCTTTTACAGACAGTGAAATTCAAATGTAGGCAGGTTAAGTGGTTTACTCAAGGTCACACCTTGAGTGTTAGGAGTGGTCTAATATCATATGTAATGAAAAATGTATTTATTAAAAATGAATCTAGTAACAATTGCCAATTTACCTAGTTTTGCAGGATAGTTAAATCACATTCAGCCTGGACTGCTCTATAAATACTGTTTATGTCCCAGGCTGCACTAGTTGACTATATTGAGAAATAAATTGCTTCATGCAGTGCAAAGGCAGTGCCTATAATTTCACTGTTCTTCAGAAGATTAGGGGCATGCCACCTGGAATCTCTTGAATTAACAGACAACCAGACTGGGCAGAGCTCAGAAGGGTTATCAATGCAGCATCAAGTCAATCATAATTCAAATATCTAAGGTCTTTTCCCATTTTTATGAAGTTTGCAACACATGTCCCCATCCCATTCCCACTCCCCAGTTCTCACTCAACACTTTCTCTCTCTAGTCAACCCTGATGAGAGGTGCAAAATGTCACCATGTAGCAAAATATAGCCTATAACCCACTGCTCATTCCTTCACAGCCAGTGGTTAGAGTAGATCAAAATATGAGGGGGAGCTCACCAATTTTGGTGGTCGTCGTGACGGGTCTCGAAGTCAAGTGGTGATGCGGTGTTGCATCATCTTATGGTAACAGGATGGACCATGGGAAAGAGAATGGGGACAAGAGAAGAAATGTATCTGAAAGGAGTTCCTGTCCCCAAAGGGCCCTAGCTAACTAAGCAAAAAGTGTATGGAAAGGTGTAACATACGGACATGTGGAGGTGGGCTGCACATCCTTTGTGCTCCTCACCCACAGGCTTGGAAATGAAACACTAGGACTTCATCAGGGTGAAGTAACTGCATTGATGAAGAAATGAGAAATAAAAATGGAGGGTATTCTTCCCCTGGAAAGTGTTGAAACACCTGATGCGATATTCTGCATCTCAGGAGGTTTTAAACTTACCAGAGGCAATGTATGTCTATTAAAACATCAGCAAACATGCACTGAAGCTACACATCCTCAGCGTGTAAAAAAAGCCTTTCCTCTTCTCTATGAGGAAAATAGGATCCAATAAAAATATGTCAAAATATTCAGCCCTCTCAGCCCAGCTTCTATCTGAGCTAGAAGAAATGGCACTGTACACTGTAGAAGGCCAAACTCTTGTCATATACCATGTCCCCAGAGTTCCCTTTTCTTCCCTGTCTTGTTGTGCTTTGGATTTTTAAATCAATATACTGCTAGTTCTTTACTACACCATTTTCCTTTCTCCTCATATCTTCCCTCCCTCTAGCACTATATTTCTTTCTGTACTGTCCCTGCCCCTATGTACCAAGACATTTCACTTGCTACTGTTCCCTCCTTCCCACCTCATTAATGATAGAGTGCCAAAAGGCAGAGGTGAGATGACTAAAAACCAGGGAGTTGTTTCACTAATCGTGAGATACTATCTTGGAAAATGGAAGGAAGCTACTGATCATTCAAAGTTTTCCATTTCCATTTTCATTCCTTTCTCCCCTTGAATCAATAGTGTATCTTTTACCAAAAGGAAAGGGGGTGAGTGATCATGAGGAAGGAGAATTTTTGCCATTCCATCTAGGAGAGCTCCCCAAGCCAGGATAGAAAAGGGGTTCCCTCACTTTTACTAAAGGATTACAACTCTGCTTAGGCTGTCATCTATTCTAACTCAAGCTCATAGCACAGCTTTAGACTTGTCTGTCATATCTCTTGCTTTACTTTCTAGAATGAGGAGTTAGTATAATAAGGCTGAAAAAAAAAATAATCATGTATCCATTTCTGGACCATCATCTGCATCTTCCAACACTGAAAAAAAGTGTACACCAAAGAGGTGGCCCCACTCCAGTAAAAAAGGAACTTCGACTGTGGGTTTTGAGGTCTTCCTTGTTTGTTAAGTGGTCTTCCAGTCCAGGATTGATGCACTTCACCATATGGTTAATGCTGGAGACAGCACTGGTACTAGAAGTGTATTTGCTAAAAGAACAATCACTTGTTGGAGTCACCTACAACCTGTCATTCCTCATTCTTTATGATGGTGCACACGCGCATGAATAAGGACAACAGGGAAATGCATATGTAACGACAGAAAACTGTTGAGAGAATATACACTTAATTCTAGCACCGTAGGTCTCCTAATCATTCTTTTGATAATATAAATCTTAAGCCATTACTTCCCCTAAGTAAAATTTATATGGCCATTGAATTTTATTGAGGAACTATTTACATTAGTAAATTCTACTAGGCGTGTAAGGGGTGCAGACTTACAGTCCTTTTCCACAGAGAACTCTTCCTACTGCTATTTTAGTGTCATACTGGAGAAAAATGATTAGCATATTTTAAGTTTCTGAAGGTGTTTTGTAAATATTCTGAATAGTTCAAGCTCTTGTTTCTTTGTTTGCTCTCTCATTGACTTCGTAATTTGGAAAGCTGAATACCAATTAAAAATATCATGGAGAAATCTCAGTGAAGTGTAACTTTTCCATAACACTAAAAGATATTTTGGGCCTGAATTTGCAAGTCCTAATTCACACTAATAGTTCTTGCTTCAAAACTACAGTCACTCACATCAATGAGACTTCACATATAAATAAGAGAGATCTGCAGAATTAAGGACTTCCAGGATCAGTCCTTTTAATGAGATGCTTCTGGGTCTTTATTAGTTCATCCAGTTGCAGAATAGGTAACATCTATGCCTTAGCAGACACCATGTATTCTGCTAAGGAAATCAGCCAGTTTTATAAGTACTTAAATTGAACAGGATTAATACTTCTTTTTTTTACTCACAGACATAATCTCAGTGAAATGAATTGTGTTTAGTGTTTTGCTTATTAATCATATAATTCACGATTGTAAACCTGGGTTCCTCTAAAAAATATTTTAAACCAATTTATAAAATTTAAAAAAACAGTAATGATGACACTTCAGAAAGATGTTGTGTTATATTTGTTTTCCAAGAATGAACTATTTCATTATTATGAATAATGTAACAGTGGTACCAAAGGAAGACCAAATCTATGGCATTCAAAAATGTCAGTTGAAAAGTGTTTCATCTTACCTCACTCAAGACAAGAACTCATATGGACAAGACAGATATTCTATATGCTGTCTCTTTGATGGATCTATCTATTCCTCCATCCATTTTGATAGCAAGATACCCTTTCACTCATCATCTTTATAAAGTCTTCTGAGAGAAGGTTTCCATGCTGGATGGATGACCAGATGGATGAGCAGCTTGGTGAACAGCTAGGTAAATTACTCGTTACTTTTTAATTTGAGTGGTACCTAAAATGCTGAAAATGTGTATCTGATATGGAAGGAAGGAAGAAAGCTACATTGTCTCAGATGCTACCCTGCACAATGTCATTCCCAACACTAAGTGTGAAGACTGAATTTCCTTTCATTTTAATAAAAAACATGGCTCTACCCTTCTATCCTGAAAACATGCAGTGCTTTGAAATTGCTTGAATGCTCAAATATTGTCCCTTTTAGACCCTACTGCATGTGTGACTGTCTTTTCACGAGCATCAATATCCACAAAAGGTAGACTTCAGTTCAAAGCTTCAGGATGGCTTACAAATGAAAGTTCCTTGGCATGCTTATAAACTCAGTCTTGGAGAAGCAGTGAAATAAAAGATTCAGTGGAAAACCAAAAAGGAAAAAAAACCACCCCAAACAAAACAAAAAAGGAAACAAAGGTGGGTTTCTCAAGCACATGAAATGTATCAAGGAATTAGACATGCATCTGTTTTAACAAAACTGAGGCAATCATTGTCTTTAGTGTTAAAGGGACTTTAGCAATTCAAACTTACCAAAATTATCCACTTTTTAGCATAAATTTATTTATTTTAGTTTGATCTTGTAAATTAACAGGGCAACCCACTGAGACTCAATAAGCATTTTCTGTAAACCTTTATCTTAAAATTTATTTACAATTTAGCTGAATTAACTGTTCCACAAAGCTCTGGTGGTCAAGAAATATTTCTGTTTTAGTTGCACTTTTACAAATACTTTAGCTTCAGTTATAAACATTACACCATTCTAGAGCATACCTGAAAAGTGGGCAACACTATCAGCTCTCACTGAAGTCAGTGGGAACCGAGTGCACAACACTTTGCAGGATCAGACCCTTCACATAAAAGTATTTTGACTGTAGTAAGCCACATCCTTCATGAGCTTAACTTAATTCATATTGGCTAAATCAATTAGTTAATTCAGCTGAGGATAGAAGTTTGAAACAGAACATAAATTTGTTTTTCCAATCCCAGAAAACATTGGTTTTCCCTCTTGAAAAATTTGTTAATAATCATAGTCTAATTCAGCACAGAAAATGCAAGATCTGAGCTCAAAGGTCACTCTTTTTTATCAGCAGTTCTTTCTTAAAAGGAAACAAGAGAAGATCATGTTCTGCATTTTCTAGACTTCAAGGCAAGGAGTTATTTACAGAGTTTTTTGTTTTGTGTTGTTTTGGTTTTTTTTAATACCACTTTTAGTAAAGAGGGAGAAGATCTTCCTGACTTAAGCTCCACTGTACTACCAAAAGCCCAGCCCAAACCCTGCTGAAATTAGTAAGAGTTTTTCTGTTACCCTCAACAGGCTTTGGATCAAACAGCCAAGATCTTTTTTTTTTTTTTTTTCCCTCCAAATTCCTGCAAAAAACCTCATTACTGTTCTGACACAAGTCACATTTCAATAGGTCACGGAATGTATGCAGAACTCTCACTCAAGCCAGCTGGACTTATGCACGTTAACAAGTCTTTTGCTGAACTGAGGCCAACTGTGCCAGGCAAACCCACAAAATTAAGTAGTGCTGCCTCAGATTAAGTTAGGGAAGAATTTTACCCATAATTTAGACAAATATATCATTGGAATGTTCAAACTGTACTCAAAACATAGCATAAAAGCGACAGAACAATCATCTTTCTCTGTCTCCCTCACTGTAGTTTAAATGAAAATGTTAAAAAATGTTTTCTTTACAACATTTTTAAAAATCTTTTAATTCTCTTAATATAATTAGGAAATACATAGCCATAGTGGCTAATCAGACTAGTGAGAAAAAATAAACTTACAGGAAGTGGTTTAACAAGTACGTTTGAAAACTTTTAAAGAAAATTTTGATAATAAACATATAAATATAGTTTAAAAACAAATCAAAATAGGAAAATCATGCAGCGGTTAAATTGCCATAATACATGTTATTGCTATTCACTCCTCTTTGGTTTTGGTTTTTTGGTTTTTTTTTTTTTTAGAAAATGTCTCCTGAATTTTTGCTTGTTTGTTTGTCATTACTGTGATAGCAAGCTTAGAATTTCGTCCCTTTAACTGCATTTTAATAGCAATGTATTATAGCATGATTTATCAACATATGGCAGGTGGAAGCTGACACAAATTATAATGAAAATTAAAACAGTCATTTATGCAGCAGGCGATTATCATTTAAGAAACATTTATTTGCAGGCTTTAAAAATGAGGGTTTAGAATCAAATGGGTTTAAAATGAAAGTTTTAATGACTGTTACCTTTTTCCTGCAGCCACTCCTCTACGGGCCGGTTATATTTGAAGGGGATTTTCTGTTTTACCATTTGGAACCGTTCACTATCAGTGTTGCCTTTAAAGTTTAAAAAACAGCTTAAAAACAATCTGAAAAGTCAATAAAATAGTTAAAACATCCTAGATTTTTGGGGCTTTTTATGACCTTATTTAGCTACAAATAAATAAGTGCGCGTGTGTGTACACATATATATTTGAAAAGAGAGCGATTTATCTTTAGTAAAGTGGAGAATAGTCATACATTCAATTGCCTGAGGTTCTGGAAGGTCAAAAAAGTTAAATCCTATGAAAAAGCTCTCTCAGATTTTCCTCAGAGTATTTATTTACCCAAACTGGTTAGAAGACATGTATAATTTGTCTGGGATATGAGACCTTGAGTGAACTCAGTGCCATGAGTTAAAACATTCTGATCAGACTCTAGATCTGACTTCAGGAGGACATGGCACAATATGTTAGTCACACAAGCACACAGTATTTCTTCAATAAACCTTGCAGTAGTAAAAGATGTGTTAGCACTAGAAACCCAGTAAATAGAAAAAAATAAAGGAGGAAATTCTAAGAAATTGATGCTGAAAGGATGTAACAGAAGTAGTTTCAAAAAAAACTAAGAGTGAGTAGATAAAAAAAAAAGGGAAGTAAAATTTAGGAAGAGGAAGAGTTGTTAATTAAGGATAGGTGAAGGCTTGTGTCCAGTTACCAAAGATTTGGGCCTGTTGCCAAAAGAAAACAGAAACTTAGAAACCAATTCAAATGAAAGCAGAAATAATTACCCACAATGTAAATTCTGGCAAGTGCAGTTCCATTGTTCTGTGTTGATGGATAATAGAATTATCCAGTAAAGTGTGTTTTAGAGGAAAACTCTTATCACTCACACAGTACAAAGAGGAATAGGATTCACACAAAATCTTTGTCCAACTTCCCTGGCTACTGAAAAATTTTACAGGTCAGATGGGTTGGGCCAAACTCTAGTAGAAAGGGCCAGCTTAGTTTGATGGTGTTAGGAGTGACAGTAAACAAGTGCCATTGTTCTGCTTTTTTGTTTTCTTCAGCTATAGTCACTTTCTGACTTCATGTATTATTTTTATAAAAAGTCTTATGTCAGATAGTCATAAAAAGAGTGTATCTTTTACAGACTTCATTATATAAGCCCACAGCATGCTGAAGTAATGCTACCATAAACAGAAGTTCAGTAGATGAGCAGTGCTCCAAAACATGTTTTGAATAAATGGCAGTCCAAGGGTCAGCAACTGCTCTCCACAGTTTGCAGTACTGCTTTAAAATCCCACATACAAACAATCTAACGTGGCTTCGTATTTATTTGACTTTCTGAAACAGATGCTGGAATCTTTTTCATTGTAAAGTCATGCTAAGGAAGAAAATATATGACTAACACCTGGCAAGATGCTCCACTCGGTCAACAGCAGATGCTTTCATAGTGCAGTATGGCTGGTAAATCTCATGTGTTAATTCTTACTGCATAACTGCTGCTTGGAAATGCTGCCAGTCTGTATGAATTACTTGCTGACCACAGCTATCCTCTCCATCATCATCTAGTTACTGCTGATTTTCTGGAACAGGTGAGAAGCACTATAGCAACAGACTAGCTATAATCCCACAAGGATTCACATATAATAAAGCATGAACCTAATCTTAAAGGGTATTTGTAAAAATCACATCTCTCCAGCTCTAAGGAAAACAGCAATTTGGATTTAAGTTCATATCTCCAACTATAATGCTGAACATTTAGGAGCCTTGCTGCTTTGCTGCTTATTTGGGGCAACAAGTAAAACAAAGAGAAATTATTTAAGAGCAGCTTTACTGATCTGATTCCTTATCACCTTCCTGAAAAGTTATCTACTATTTTCCTTCCATGTAACAGATCAATTGTGGGAAACTCCTATTCCCCATTGTAGAAAGATCTAATTTAGCATGAGCTGACACACACTGATGTACCATTTTCCCTGTCCCACCTCAGATGCCTGCCATGTAAAATTGGTTACTCAGATAAACTAGAAGGAAAAGATAAAACAGTGGAAACATTCTCTGTTAGTCATTTATCTAACAATATTAAACAATGTACCATGGTGGCCTAGAGTCACTCACAGACATTAAGTTACCTTTAAGTACATTCCCAGTTCTCATAATTCATATCAGCACCAACAAAAAGTACCAATAGCCAGTTCTGTACTGGTATGAATACAGGTTCATAAACATAAAATTTGAATAATTTTCAGATCAGGATCTAAGAAAAATTGATAAAGAGCAGCTGAGGTAATATAAACAGCAAAACCACCCAAACAACAAAGCCCACCTAAATCT
Source organism: Athene cunicularia (assembly GCF_003259725.1). Classification (NCBI taxonomy): domain Eukaryota; kingdom Metazoa; phylum Chordata; class Aves; order Strigiformes; family Strigidae; genus Athene; species Athene cunicularia. Next base: position 23,078,874 of record NW_020799101.1, read on the forward strand.
AAAGAGACAGAAATACTAACAAAACAACTATTTGTGATCTGTTTATTAATAATAAACTGATGACTAATGTAGGCTGGGGTCACACAGGTCAGTTGTTTTCCCAGTTTCTTAACCTAAAGGATAGGTCCCTTTCCTGCAAGTTCTCCCATTTGTTTAAGCCTAGGGGAAGTTTACATTCACAGGACAGGGAAGCAGACCTGCTGGTTTGGGGAGAACAGAAACAAAAGTAATTAAATCAAGCTCACTACAAAAATAATTTATTTTTTAAGATCAATTAGCAAGGCATCCTGCTTATCCATTAGACCTTTTCTCAACACAATAACCTACACTCTTCTTCACCAAACCAGCTAAATGTCATAAATGCAGTCAGAAATTCTGCAGCAAATTTAGTATATTTAGTCTGTTGCAGGGTGCCTATTTTTCTCTGTAAGAAAGGAGTATATGAGGTCCTGAAGGACATTCAGGAGGTGTTTCAATGGGACTTAAAGACCTAAATTTCTGTGAGCTGCTAAATTTCTTTGTCATCCCACACCTGAACACTTACAGAGAGTCTGCTACTACATCTATATTGCATGTGATATAAAAGATACAGTTTCAGTAGAAATGGAGGTTATTTCCCACTTTATAGAGTATGATCTGAGTAAGGACTTATGGTTAAATGAGTGCATTTAAATCTTAATGTTGATGGTCAAGATTTTCTATAGGGCTAAAGAAATTCTATAACACACTTTACTTGGAACAAAAAACCCAATGGATTCATTTGGTATGTACACAAGCCACCTTTTACTGGTGTCAATGAGATCTTTTTCAGAAAAAGAGTGATTCACAGTTCATAGGAACACGAGCCAGTCAGTGGCTGCCATGGAATGCTTTTTCCTCTGCGTGGAGGGCTGACTATAGAAAGGAAAAAAAAGTAGTGGATTGAAATTTCTCTGAAGTAGGACATCTGACAAGAACAGGCCAGCAAGACTAAGGTAAAAAGGAAGTGGGACAATGAAAGAAGACATGACAGGAAAAAATGGGTTTCTTATATTACAGTTCTAGACCTTCAAGAAAGCCAGAAATGACAACTATTCTCCACCTCATCTTTAAGGACTTTTTAAAAAAATCAAGTTAAATTTAATTTTTTAAATTATTATTATTAGGCAGATATATTCAGCAAGATTAAAATACATCTAAAAAGCATACCTTTAAAAACTATGAAAAATTGAAGGACATTAGAAAATTCAAATAGGTTTAAATTGCAACATTAGTACCTGATCTATTCATTTTTAAAATTATATTTCAGACATTAGTAAGAATGATTTTTAAAAACAGTGCATGAGAATGTGTTCACTGATGTACCCATTTACAACATTGAGTTAAAGAACAAGTTTTCCACTTTTAAGCACTTGGGATAGTCATTAAATATCAATAAACTCATACAATTATTAAATTAATTTTACTTTGAGTTGTGCTTTAAAAAAATAAACACAGCATTTTATATGAGAGTTCAAAAAGGAAATATGGTTTGCACCACGAAGTAACTTAAGTTCAACGTGAATTAAGCTCATTGGAACTCGGACAGCTGAGCCATGATATGATTAAGGGGGATTCTTGTCCACCTTCGTGCACAGAAATTTTCAGGGACAATCCTTTTGTGACCACAGTGCAATGCCTTTCTAGAGCTGAATGATACACCTGTCAAACAATCCCTTCATGCAACTAATCTAGATCCTCCCCCCTTTTTCTCTTTGAGTCCAGCTCTGATTCAAGGCTGTAGTTCAGAAAAAAATACACAAGAGAAAGAGATCCATTTAAATTTATTTTAGAAAATATGCTTAATCCCATAGTTCTTTTGCATTCAGAATCAATGTGAGTCTCAGTGGTCTGCAGGATATTACATGTTACAGTAAAGTTGTGTTGATTAGTTTTGCTACTTGTGATTCACTAAATATTTTTCCTCCCATAGGTTTTAGCTGCTTAAATGATATAAGTACCAATAGGAACTGCTCATTTAAAATAACCTTCCTAATTTTTCCTTCAGCTGCATAATAAATTCCTGTGTATCAATATGATTTATGGTCTGCTTCATGACTTAACTTCTTGTAAAGAACTGTACCTCAGAAATGCATTCCTTTACCTATTTTTTGTCCTTTCTCATGAAAATTCTAAAGCACAGTCAAATCCAGCTCTGTGAAGACTGGGATAAAACTAGTTCCTTATTCCATTTAGTACTCGTATGTACAATTAACAGAAATTCTGCTGCATCTCCTAAGAATCACACAGACCACAGTTTTTCAACAAACTGATAAGCATCCAGGCCTTTATGACCTTAAGGATTTTAATGGTAACATTTTGAAATCTTCTGGATCCTTGAATCTTGTGTAACCTGGATATTCAAAATATTTCAAATACCACAGACATTCCTGAAGACTAAGTATTTTGGAGAGGAATCTAGCAGAAGGGCTCTATTTTTTTGTTTGTCCCTCTTTCCCCCAAGAAAACTTGGCACTTCAATCATAAAAATCAGAGCCTACTGGTTAAATATGATCAGTTGCCAGTTTTCTGGACACCTCTGTGTCCTGGCTCCATGGACTACATAGATAAATAGATCAGATTCACTCCTGGCTTTAGCTCATGGTAATCTTCAATTTAGATCAAACTAAAATGGGAAAAAAAATCTAAAGAACTTGCATGCACTAATCACTGTTAGCAGTTCCACAGGAAATGCTTTTGGTACATGCAACAGTCCAGGGTGAGACAATTTAAATTTGCTCATGCGCAAAGCAGAATTTTCTTCCAAAGCCCTTCAATGTTGGATGATGTTTTGCTTTTCCACTCATGGTTTCTTTAAGAAAACAAACAGTCTTTATTGCATTAAGCTTATTTCTAAACCAAAATGAATTCTTAAGCCAAAGAACGTAAAAGAGCAATTGAAGCTCTGAAAAATGTTGCTTCTTGGCCTAGATACCAATCATGATGATTTACTGCCTTTTTGGTGTGAAAGAGAAAAGCTGAAAGGTTCCAGCAAATTGCACTGGGCAGAAAGAAAGTACTCGCTCCCAGGTGGAATATTAATGCAACTTGATGTGTTGTCAAGATGATCTTGTTGTGAAGATTCTAGAAACAATAGCATAAGAAAACATTCATCTGTTCTAAATTAATGCCAAAGGCTGTTTGATGAAGAGATACTACAGTAGCAATATTTTCTTCACTGCTTATAAGTCTCTAAGTAGAATGAGAAATTTTATCTAATGTGTAGTTATTAAATGAAAGGCGATATGGTGATCCTAATGATTTAAGAAAACATTTTGGTATCAGTGCTTAAGGGTTAAACTGATTCTACCTCTGTTTCCCATATTGTAGGTGGAATTTCAGTAGAAGGGCTAGTAAGCAGTTAGTGTTTGATAGTTCACCCAGCAGCCTTTAATGCCAGCTCCCTTTCATTTTTTATGGATGCACATAATCTTGCTAAGATTTACATACACTTAATTAACATCAGTATAGGGGAGAGGCATGGTAACCTGCTACAGCCTACAAAGTTTACATTTCAGGCCTAAATCCTCCACTAACATAAACTGACTGTTCAGTTCAGTCCCCAAACTCTTACAGAGCTGCTGCTGTGTGCCCTGGAAAAGAAGACTTGCATGTATCATGGAGAAGCTACCATTTCCCCACAAAAGTATCTGAGGTGTGTTTGTGACTGGTACACACTGAAGCACTTTAACCACTTCTGTTTTCTGGCAGCTGCACTTAAAAACTTACAGTATACTGAATTGTCCCATTTTTACATTTCCCTAAGTACATATTTTGTTCTGAATACTATGAAGTATAACCATTTGTTCACATTTTGTACTCAGCTAGGAAACTGAGACAAGCCTATTAATGAAGTTCATATATAGGACTAGAACCTTCTTCTTCCATAAATCAGGAAGGAGTAACAACATTGCAATGAATTTTAGCATCAGGCCTGTTTATGTATAGCTGTTTATTTTGTATTACTGTGAGACCATATTATGGTTTATGTTATATAACATAGGAAATGTTTGCATTAAAATTAAAATATGTAAAAAATCTCTACTCACAGTGGTTTTTATAAAACACTTTAAAAAAGTCTGAACCTGAAACCACAGATGTTGCTTGTGCAGGAATGAAACGGGATGGCCATGCAACTAAACAAAATAATCATAAGGCAGGTGATTTGGAATCTAACTACCACAAACTCTCCATCTGCAAATTCTTGCAAAGCTTCAGTTTTGCCTTGTGTAACAAGGGGTGCTATGGAAAATTAATTCAAATTTGGGAATTTAGTTCATTTGAGGGGAATAAAGAATAGCCAAGACTTGACAGTGTTTATCTTTGCTTCAGCTCTTGGATATTATGTTTTTCTTTCTGCCTTCACTGTTCAGTAAAGATGAATCTTTTGCTATTGAATTCTTATTTGATTTCTTGTCCTCATTTTCCCCTTAGTCCTGGATGCCCTTGACTTTATCTTCAATTCCCTCTGAACACATTGTTTGCTGGGAGCCACACCTTTCCTTCCGTTCATCTCACCATGGACCAGAGTTAAAAGCTGACCTTCACACTGCAACTCAGTTCACTGCCCTCATGACAAAAGATGGGGTCTCAGTAACATAAGTACTAAAAATAGAAGAGAATTATCAAGCAAAACTACAACAGCAAAAGTTACTCAGGCAACTGGAGCTGTTCCTAAGTTTCTACTGCCTCAACCAAAATCTTTATGCTGATGCCACTCTATTTTATCTTATCTTTTTTAGCCTAAAAACCATAAGGTCCTAATGCAAAGCAAAGCAGCATTCAGGCCAAAATCACGGGGAAATTCAGAGGCAAACTAGGAGATTGGGGTTTAAATGTCTGTCCAGAAGGTGCGGCTAGCAAGGGCCACTGTGACATTAATAAGACTAAGGAAGACTGTGAGAAATCATCCAATTCACCCCTATGCCCCAGGACTAGATCAGTAACATTTCAACCTCCCTTAGATGAGTCTTTCAATCCTGTCTTGGATGACTGAGAAAATGAGTGCCTTGCCCCTGATAATCTAACACAGAAGCACAATAGGAGCAAAACAAAAAGAAAACTCAGACTGGCAAAGGTGGAAGAAGGTTAATCAAACTTTTTCAAGCGTGCAGAAGAAAAAAAAAAAAAAAGTCTTGTGAAAAATGTGATTCAGGTCTTATTTTATATGAGCAGATTATACTGAATCATTTGAGCCCTATAGAAGCTGAGGCCATGGGCATGAGATAAAAGCAGTCTGCTTTAGTTCTCTTTTGATTTATGTTGGAAAAGTGAACTAGTGTACAGTATAGAGAAAGCAGTTACCAGTTCAACCTTTTTACAGAATAAAACAATTTGGGTGTCTACCTTACCAGATTTTTGAGATACTTTGTAAGTAATGTGTAAATTATTGGGTTTTCACTGACCAGGTCCAAATTAAACCCTGTATCAGGCAGTCAAGGCTAAAGTGACTATTAAAGAACAACTGAAACTACCTATTGATCTTTCCATTTTAAAGAAGAACAAATTTCATTTTGCAGGAAGAGATATGAAACAGAGGTCAGAATAAAATCCACTGCTACTTTTCCCACATCCTGCTTCTTTGATTCCTTTGAAAAAGGTCAGGATCTGATTTATATAGCCCAGTGGGAACAAGCAGCAATAAACAAATGCTAAAAGCACTTTGTTTGTATTGACACTTCCAATTCTATTAACTCCCATTTATCTAAGGGTTGCTTATCTGTTTTGTGGATTATACAAAGTCAGGGCAGAGAAACACTGGATCTAGTTTACATGTGTAAGGTTAGGCATTGGAGCTACATGAGTGCAGCTATTTTGCTTCCAGGACCAGCCTCAGACTGAAAATAGAGCATCTGCCTTTGCATGGTGCAGGATCTGAGGTACAAAAACTCTTGGTCTTCCTTATATCTGCCTCAAAAGAGTCACTGGCTCACTATCATACTCCTGTGAACAAAAGCACTCAGATAGACAGCTAGTTTAGGTCTGACACTGCCAGCAGGGAGGTAAGTCTAGAAAGAGCCTGATTCCTGCAGAATCACCTGGGGCTCAGAGAGCACTATGGTCCCCATTCAAGAAGGTCTCTTTTTTTTTATGTTTATCAGGCATTATACTGAAACCAAGACTCCTTGCTGGAAGGTGCTGTCAGGCACTCCAGTATCTATGTGGGAATTGTCTCTGTTCCAGCAGGACTTCCAGTCTCTGCCTTGGTGCTGGCAGTGGAGCTCTGCTGGCTCCACCAGAAACCTTCAGGTTTTTCTGGATCTCACTGCCCTGTGCACGTATTATCAGGGAGATAATATGGGGAGCTGAATATACAACAAATAGAGAAAGCATGTACAGTCCTTTCCTGTGAATACAGTGCTGAGTATAGGGACGTTGCTCAGTCAGTAGCATTAATGAGAATAATGCTATAAAGCATTTAGTCAAATGTCACCAGTGAGGATTGGAAAGCTAGCCAGTTACAAATAACAGAAAGGCAAAAAACCTATGAAAGAGGGCAAGTTCTCTAGGGTGAGTACCAGGAAAGAACTAAAAGCAAATAAGTATCTGATGAAATAAGTTTATTAAGAAGCATTTCTTATTAAGATTACATATTAGGCAGTGCTACAGTCTCCTCAGGGAAATTCTTGAATTATATAAAATTTTACTTGATAAAATGGTGGGGGATATCAGTTGATTATAGAATGGAATAAATGAGACCAAACAGGCCTTTCCCATCTCTAATTGCTACAAATCAGTGATCTTTTCCTCCTCTTGAAATCAATTCTTCTGTTTTCATCTGCTTAGAAAAAGGAAAAGAGAATCCCAGGACCCTGTAGTGATCCAGTAAGCCTTCTCAAAGGCAGCTGCCATTCACAAAGCCAAGCCATGAACTAAAGGCACAGAAAACATGCATACGGTAAAAAAAAACCATTACTGAATAACATGGTGTCAAAAGTAAGATAGACCCGTGGGCAAAGGAACTTGTAGTTTCTGTAGATATATTTTCCCTACTCCAACCTTTTAAATCAATTTATTTCTTGGAAGTGACCCAAGTTTTGGAAATTGCTATGGAAATGCTAAGTAAGGAAGGGCTAAAATACCACTCAGTCTGCACATGACAGACTGTTATGCAGAATGAGTCTCACTGACTGAATTTGTGGGGCTTAAGAAAAAAATACAAAAGATTTTGGAAGTTCAACACTGTAGTTTTCAGTCTCCAGGGCGCTCCAGGGACTCAGTAAATAGCAAAGATGTAAGTTCAGTGACCCAGGAAGGTTTTAATGCTCAGCGAATTGCAGAATATTTTCTATTTGAGTCTCTGCAGATAATGTAAATTTGGGCTTTATCCCCACTTTACTGAGCGGTAAAGGCATTGCCCAAGACCACAGGGAATGGCAACTATAATGCCAAATCTGGGATTCAGGAATTTCTGCTCCCAGTTCCATCGCTGGCCCCTTTCACTTCTGACCATCTTTTCACACAGTTGCTCTGCTTCAGCCCACAGCATTGGATTTTAATGACTGTACTTTCAGGTGCCTTTTGATGAGCAGGGAGAAGGCTGATGCAGATCTGTGAGCCCCTTCTGTCACTGCATGTCAGCTGTATCAACCTGGGATTACAGCTGGCACTGTTCTTTCTGCAGGCAATAAGATCAGAAAAGCACAAAGTTGTTGTTCAAGCCTCTGATCCCTCAGGCCAGATGTTTGTTTATCACTTTTACTGCGTGCGTGTGTGCGTGCACATGTGTGTGTATGAGAGAAAGGGACAGAGGGAAAGCCAGAGAGGGAGAGAAGAAAGAGAACATATTCTAACAACTCTGTCTGACCAGAAAAACTGAAACAGAACTAACTAGGAGAGAAACGTAACCATATTAATGTCTGGGAGTTCACTGCACTGTGCTGTCTAGCAGGACTTTTACCTTCTAGCAATCTTAGTTAGCCTGATTTTCCATCTGATAAATATTTCTCTGCCTTTCTCAGCACTACATCATACAGCCGCATTTTATGTATCATCAGATGACCGAACAAATAGCAATTCATCTTACTCCAGCAAAGGAGAAATTTATCAGAAATTTTTGGTGATACTGCTCACGCTTGGTACCAGGACATTCAGACAGTCATGTACCAGTGAATACAAACTGATGAGAACAGCTCATAATATCTGAGCATTGAGACAGTTAGGATAAGCGCATTTATGTGAGCAGATGTATACTTAGCCTGTAACTGTTAGCAAGACCAAACTATCAGGATATACCTACATCTCTTAGTATGTAACTACTATCCATGGAAAATGGCATCATGATGATTTTAGCAAAAAGTGAGCTGGATGTCAGAGATACAAAATAAAAAAACATAGCTTGGATCCCTCTGTGAATGCAATACACCTATTTTGCACCATAGTATCTCAGGGAAAGGGACTCAAAGGCCTGTAGTGAGTATAAGAATGTAATCCCAATTTTTAGGGAAATCCCTCGGTCAAGGGTTGTACCAGTTACAAGAAGGGTGAGAACAACTAGGTAGAAAGATGCATCAGTACCCTACGTATACTATATCTTGGCATACTTTAAGTCATTGTTCTGACATACAGCAAATCTAGGACTGGGGAATCGTAAAGTTAATTTCTTCATGAGTTACGCTACATGTCATGCTGCCATTGTCAAAGGTTAACACAACATTTCATAAGCATTCACTCTGTGTTGGAAGAATTTATTTTATAAAGAATCCTAGTCCATAGGTTAAGCTAAGAGGAAAGGACTGAGATTTGAGAATCAAGATCATCAATGGAAAAAGAATCAAACAAATGGAAAAAAAAATATTGATGCCACTAAACTGCTTAGGTTTTATTTTGTCTTGTTTTAAGTTTGGCTAGTAATGTGTTCACAATACAGCAGAGTAACTTCTATCAAATTCCAGCTGGGGAGGGAGTGGGAGTATTTCCACATGATCACCTCTCCCTGAATAGATTAATGAAGGAAAAAAGGAAGCATTTGCTTTCCAACAGAGTAATACAAATGTAATGACTGTAGACATGATGCAAACATGTACGGCTTATGTGACCTCATATTTCAGGTCACAAACTAAGCATAACAGTTGGGCATGGTTTTTGGTTTTGGTGTTTTTTTTTTTTTTTACAAGGACATCTTTTGGGGCATATTTTTGTTGTTGCCATGTTGGGTTACTGTAATTCTCTGAAGCATCAGACTTGGCTGCTCTCCAGCTCAAGAAAGTGATTAGATGAACAAACAGGCTCTGGGAGGACAGAATAGAAAGCATACAAAATCCACGACCACTGGACAGAAGTGTCATTCTGACCATTAAAACAAATTTTCTTCTGATGTATGTGGTACTCGCTTGTAGATTTGACAGACTGAACATCTAGTGTGATTCAGGAAGATGCAAGAACGATGCTTCACTAATTCAACTAATAGCATGCAGCAACAGAATACATATCTCTGTTCTTTTGGACAGCACTGACAAAACGTTTTCCTCAACCTGTCAGTATTTTCTGCTGGTATTTTCTTCATCCAGGCTATAAACAAGGTGAAGTATTTTGGCTAAATTAAAACTAGTTGTTGGAAGTGTGGGAAAAGCAAAACAGTGAAAAAACTGCAAAACACACATTTCCTTAACACATGGTGCTCAGAACAAACACAGGACTGGATGGAGATCCAGTGATTTGTGTTGCCATGGCACCAAGGCTGAATGTGAAGTGAGGTGGAGGCCATGTGGCTCCACTCTTCCCCTTCTCTCAAGGAACATTGGACATGACTACGCAGATTTATCTCCTCTTCCCCTTCTCTCGAGGACCATTTTGCAGTACTCTGCGGACCTTATCTTTCATTCTTCCTCTTTTCCCACAAAACCAGCACACACACCTTGCACCAAGGAATGTGCTGTGTCGTTCCTCTAGAAACAATGGCTTGACCACAGTCCCACCCACTGACACATGCATACTTAGATAAATACTCCACTGAGTTTGTATCTAACTGGGAGGGATGATAATCCAATACCAAATCGGAGTGACAGATCAACAGGTTTGTGCTCCTCACCCCCTGCCAAAGGGATGCCTTTTGGTAAGATTTGGGCCCTCAGCTATGCCAAGTGATTACCTGGGAATTAAGTGCGTGTGATTGCAATCAGGTTTTTGTGTGTAGTGCTATATAGCCAACCTGAAGTTTGTGCATTTATCCTAGGCAATCTCAAAGAACCTGTAGATGTTGCATAAGAATAAACTGTACTATTTGTGAACCTGACTGCTTCCCTTGAATGCCACCGGACCTACAGCACACGGGCTGTTCATGCAGCTGGTGTCAGGCCTATAGTCACGGCCATAATTGGCACACCTATTGAGAGATAGGTCCATCCACCCCTAGCCCCTCTAATCTCTGAGGACCGGCTAGAACCCAAAGGGATTCATCTCTTACCAAATTAATTCATTACTTCAAATGCAACAATAGCATTGCCTCTGTGGTATGTATTTGCATGTTAGAACAACCTATTATGTGACTGTTATGCAGCAGTAATAGAAACTACTACATAAGTAGTAGTATACATTCTTACTCCTTCTCCCCTGTTTCCCACAGCTCGACTATCTGTGGGATCCTAGGTGGGAATTAGCCAGTCATGTCTACTTGCATGAAGATACTATTCTGTGTGTATCCTTCTGTGTGTAAACTCTTTCTTTCAACTCTATTGCCATTAAACAATACTGTACTGCTTGTTCTGCCCAGTTACATGTCTTCATACAAAACCATGCATTTTCTTCTTTCTTCATGTCAAGACAGAATGTTGGTGCTTGATAGACTACCACTCACATGGGCTTAAAGTATTTAGTGAAGGTAAGACTGCAACTAAATGCAGCATGTTGTAAGAGCCTAGATCGCTTTTGAGAAATGAAACTTTGACAGGAAGGATGAGTACTGGAAGTTGCAATATAGTCCCTTTTTTCTTTTTCTCTCTTTCTTTCCTCTTTTCTGTCCTCAAAGACAGAATCTGGAAGACAAACAAGCCCTACAGCACTTGCATGCAACTATCTGGGGACAGGGACAAAGTGGAAACATACTACAGCATCATACATCCTGTGGGAAAACAAAGCACAAAGTACATAGAAGTTAAATTTTAAGAGTAGTGGCAACATTTCCATAATTTTTTATCATGTCAGATCCTATCCTATCATCCAGTATGGATGCACATGCATTAACATGCATTATCATGGGTGTTTTTGCCCAAATTCCGCAGTTTGTTTGTCTGTTGGTGACTTAATGTGTGCAAATTTACATCTCAGTGGATACAGGGGACCAAAATGGAGTGTTCATATCATGTAGCCATATTTATCTGTTTTCCAACCTTATAAATATATTATAGATGTTATAGCCCCGCAGTGACAAGCTACAATCAGCTCTTGATTTCATCAACTTGTCATGCTTTAATCATCCCTCTTGGCAGATCTTTCAACATATGTCACAGTACTGCCTTCAAACTGTGCTTCTCCAATGCTGTTTTATTAACCCTGTCTTTTTATATGTTTTAGGCTCATTATGAAATGCAGTAAATCTGTCAAAGGCACTTTACATGCCATCTCCAATTCATGCTGATAGGAAGCATCTAAGAGCTCATTTAAGTCCCACAAAATGAGTACAATATGGAAAGTCAAAACCCACAAACAAATGTATGACAAGAACCCTGGGGATCACATTCAGCCCACAGGGCTAATCAAAATTCAGTGCTCTTATTCCTAACTCCTAACATTACCCGCTCACAAGGGCATTTGGATAGGAAAATGTAAGACCACTGGGATCTGGTGGTACCTCAGAGGAATTCCTTCAGCTTGCACATCAAGCAATGGGACATTAATGACTTCAAGTAGTCAAGCATAAGATCCATGTGCCTCTTCATGGAAGATTCAGCCAAGCTTACTATTACCTTTGTTTCAGAAATGAGAAGGAGATCATAACAGCCTCAAGTCTGAAGGAGGGAAGGGATTGCTAAAGGGGCACAAGAAGACAGAAACGAGATTGGGGGAGGTGGGGAGTGGAAAGAGGAGGGAATGAGGAGATGCCAAAATCACTCTCACAGGGACAGATGAAATTTGCGGGGGGAGGAGCCAGGCTCTGCAAAGCACAGACAACTAGCTATTTTCTCTAATAAGCTACCAAACATTTGGAAATCACAGAAGTAGTACAACATGAGCTGTGCAGGGGTAATGTGCAGGGATAAGTACAAACTTAGAAAGAGAGAACTTGTTGCAATGTCTCAGACATCTCAGTTATTTCTGCTCTTGTGTTTTCCTTGTTAATGTCCCAATCAGCATTAGGCTCTGCGTTACTGAGCTCATGAGAACTAATCACAATATTGCATATCATTTACAATATCAGAGCACATGTCAGCTGAAGAAAGGATATGTAGTCTTCTCTTAAATCTTCCAGTGATGCTACTATTAGACCATCCAAACGTATCTTCTCCTTCTTGGCTAATGCATTATAAATTAAATAAAGCAAAGTTGAGAGAGGTAATATCCTCTTAGGCCAATTGCTAACAGTTAAAAAATACAGACAAGCTTTCAGAAACAGAAGGCCTAAAAAAATTAAAATGTCACTAATAAAAAAATCAAGAAAAACTTATATATCCAGAAATGAGTCTGCTTTTACAACTTATTGGACTGAGTCATAAAGACTATCTGTCTGCAGTACTCCTGCCTTGGTTATAAGTGAAGACTACTACAGGTATAACACACTATTCCTCCATAATTAAGGCACTCTTATTTCCTAGAAGGTTAGTGTTAACTGTTTCACAAACAAGGGAATTAAGTTACCCTTGTTCAGATGGTTAGTGGGTAGCAAACCACAGAGCACAGAAAAGCTGTCTCAGTCACCTCCTTTACTCTTGGGAAACCTACAGTCTATTGTCTCCCCATATTCAGCATAAAGCCAGTGAGATGAACCCAAAGCAGCATGCGCAAAGAATCTGGATGCAACCTTGTGAGACCTGCTGTTTCAAGGACAAGATGGGGACTAATAAATAAATCAGCAGTCATGGCTGGGAGTTGTTTCCTACAGCTCCCCTCTATGCTTTACATCAAACAAATCCCTGCTAAATTTTGTCTTTAACAACTACAACAATCACTGTATTATCTGAGGAAATTCCTCATCATAACAAGCTCTTGTGTGTTTTGTGTAATTCCTTTACAAATAACCTTGAGCCTTGTGTTTGTCCTCTTAATATCTCAGGAGAGGATCTCACTTTCTCCTCCTCTCTTCCCCCCCCCCCCCCAAGACTCCAGTTTTGATAGCAGTAATTGTATTTAGCTTGTAAGATACAAGGCTATTTATCTCATGGCTGGGAAATCACAGAGGGAGAGAAAGAAAATGTTGCTGATAAAAAATAAATAAAACCAAAAAGAAAGAAGAAAATAAAAGAAATAGCACCCTCCTCAAAGTCCCTCCAGTAGAGGGATGAGGTGGGAAATGGACATCATTGAACAAAAAGATCATGCCACTTGTGGAGTGAGATTGACAATATCAAGGAAAAGGTGATAAATGGCTTTAGTAGGACAAGAAATTACCTATTTTGAAGCAGACTATGAACTCTAGTTCAGTAGTCACAATTGTGTAAAACTCAGGGAATCTGATTTATAGAGATGTGTATAACCATTTTTAGAGATACTGAGTATCGACGCTCCATTTAAAGACAGCTGGAGCTGTGGATATCCACATAGCTGAAAATGAAATCTGTATTCTGTTTTTCACAGAAACTTAAAAGAGCACCCATCACAGATTGTGGGGTGTTGTACAATACTTAATCTTTAAAACAAATTCAGTTTCCTTGCTTATTAAATGCTCTTTCCATTCCACATTTGCAGCATTCAGTCTTCCTTCCCCAAAACAACTCCATGCTCTGTTTCCACCACACCAAAAGCCCTGTAAAATCCCTTATGCTGACTCAAATTCTGTTTGGCCTACTGTAATACTACATTTTTAAAATGCCTACAATAGTTCGGGGGGGGGGGGGTAAATTAGGATCTAGATATTTTGAATTTCATAGGCTGCAAAAAATATACTAATTTTAATCAAAAGAGCACACAACCAGGACAGGGTTAGCATCATCTCACTGAAAAATACTCAGCACTGTTAAAGTATCCAATGGTCTTCAACAGCAATGCAAAAATCCCCCACATTTCAATTTGTATCCTCTTAGTCACAGAATACTTTTAGTAAAAGAAGGATAAGATGGAACCATGCACATCATTCAAGTGTATCAAAAGGGGAAGACCAACATAAATATTTCACTTGTTTACACCACTTATCACCTCTTCTGACTGGTTACACTGCTATCGATGCACCCCAGGACACGGTTTGCCCTCTTGGCCTCCAGGGCACACGGCTGACTCATATTGAGCCTGCTGTCGACCAGCACCCCAGTCCTCAACATCCCTTTCTGCAGGGCTGCTCTCCAGACACTCCTCTCCCAATTTATACTTGTGCCTGGCATTACTCCATCCTAGGTGTGGGATCCCCATTTGGACCTGTTAAATTTCATCGCAGTAATCATAGCCCAATGCTCCAATCTACCTAGATCCCTCTGCAAGGCCTCTTGTCCCTCAAGAGAGTCAACAGCACCTCCCAGTTTGGTGTCATCAGCAAACTTGCTGATGATGTGTTCAGCTCCTGCATTCAGACTGTTGATAAATATATTGAACAGATCTGGCCCTAGAACTGAACCTCGAGGAACACTGCAGGTGGTCACCAGGCAGATGGAGTCCCATTCACTGCAGCCCTTTGAGCCCTGCTGTTCAGCCAGTTCTTCACCCAGCACACTGAGTACCGGCTCATCTCACAGTTAGACAACTTGTCCAGAAGGGCACTGTGAGGGACAGTATCAAAAGCCTTACTAAAATCTAGAAAAACTACATCCACTGCCTTCCCTTTATCCACTAGGCAGGTGACTTTATCGTAGAAGATTATCAAATTAGTTATACAGGACCTTCCCTTTGTGAACCTATGTTGACTGTGCCTGATGCTTGCATTGTCCTCTAAATGCCTTTCAATAGTACCCAGTATAATCATCTTCATAATTTTTCCACGTACTGAGGTTAGACTAACAGGTCTGTAGTTCCCTGGGTCTTCCCTCACACACTTTTTGTAAACTGGAATAACACTGCTAGCTTCCAGTCAGCAGAGACCTCCCCAGGCTCCCAAGACCTTTAGTAGGTGATCAAGAGGGGTCCTGCCATAATATCTTCTATCTCCTTCAGTACTCCTTCAGTTCATTGGAAAATGTCTTGAGAGAAGCATTTAGGAACTCGGACAGCTTGTTTTCTTGTCTTACATAACATGCCTGATACTAACCAAACAATTTCAGATCTTTCCACCAAGTAAATGAAAAATATATTGTAGCAAGAGATACCTCATGCCTTTCACAATTTAGATAGATAGGAACATCTAGACCACTGTGACTTTAATGTGTACTTCTGGAAAGCATTTTATTTCAGGCAATGCAGGAGAGAAAGAGTGACTTTGTCTCACACAGACTACTAAAGATGTAGTTCAGTGAAGACTTAAATGTGGCATAATCCAGTCTTGCTGATAAAGGAAGTTATCCTATTGTTCCCTGTCCCCTGACTAATCATTTTGACCCCCATGTGGCCACTTTTCCTGGACCAGTTACATGGTGAATGGCATTGGTAAAGTAACCCCCCTGAGCAGAAGATAAGAGGGAGTAGAAAACAGAAGTTTGGCTATTTAAGCAATATGAGTATGGGAAGGAGTAATGAAAGAATGAGCTCCTCTGTCCAGCTCCAGCTGTATTCTATGGTAAGATCCATCTACATCAGCATTTTTGTTTGAATCAGAAGCCTGTCTCCAAGGTGTACCTCCCAACTCTCTCCCCTTACTGAAATGCTGTCAGGGAATACAAACTGGATTTCTTCCAAATTAATGTAAACCAGAAGACAAGACTTAACTGTTCAGGGGCATTCAGTCCTTGGGACTGGAACTATTCTGAAGGAAAAGCCCAGAACAGATATCAGGGTCTCAGAACCAACTTTTTTTTTTTTTTTTTTTTTTTTCCCCCCCTATAGGTATGCACTTAGCAGGCCACAGCACTTGCCAAAGCAGTCAGAGTCCCTGGAGTTCTGCTTTCAAGAGCTACCTGTCCAGTTTTTCCTAAAGTCCAACTTCCTCTCAAATGTGTACTTGAGAGAGAGAATGAAGTAGGGGAACAGAGGATGAAATCTTTTTTCCTTTATTCAGTAGCAATAGATCTGCAAATTAATGTCATTTGAAAGGGCAGAGACTCCTAAAAGAAGGCTGAGAGATCACTCAAGAGAATGATAAAGGGGAAAAAATATAAAATCTGTACTGGATGGATGAATTAATGAATCATGATAAGGATCCAGTTGTTTAATGCTGTCCTATTTCTTATTTTTAAAATGCATTAATAAAATGCAGCCTACAGTTCTCTTTCTAAATCATGTATTTAAATAACCTCCTCCTGCCTTTTGCCTCCCTTCCTTTAATCTTCTCCTTTAAAACATTACTGGAACTAGACTTTATTTTTGTGTCACTGATACTCTTGCTTTACAGCTTCTCTTCACCTAGTTTCTTTCTATTTTTTTACTGCAGAAAATGTAGTCAGTGCATGGATGAATGAACAGGAATATCAGGCTTGTTTTAATGTACACTGCAAATCTGGCAACACATGAAGTATTTCTTTGCAAGCAAAGACAGTGGACAGAGAAAAAAAAAACCTGGCTAAGAATTAATGAAAAATTAGGGAGTGAGGCATCCCAGTTCTGTATCAAGTCAGAAGATTTGTTTTTAACTCTTCTGAGAATTGCTGACTCCATCCTAAACCTCAGGATTCCAATTTAAATCCTTCTATCCCACTGTAAAGTGTCTCAAATTTGATGGGGTTCACTGCAATCTGAAACAAAAACATGTCAGATGCTTCCTCTTCCTGAATTATCTTTCCTATCTTACATACTCTTGGTCCAAAATGACTCTTACTTCATCATCAAAAAGATTTATTTAGATATAGAGTAGGCTCTCAGCAAGAACATAAAAGCAAGAAAATAACAGTGACCAAGCACAACCTGTTCTCTGGGATGTACACCAAAGGGTGAAGACCTGTGAGAAAACAGAAGGGAGGCAGTCATGGAAAACTGCACTTTAGGGCATAGAAATTCATACAAGTAAAAGGTAGATACCTTGACTGAGAAATACCTTGTGACAACCAATTTAATGAATCAAGCATCAAGGAACTGGCTATAGCAACAGTCGATGGAAAAAGCCCATCTCCTTATTGTGTACTTGAGAGAGAGGAGAAACGGCAAAACTGATGCAAATAGACCATAAATGGCTCAATCGTTTTGCCTGAACTACATCACAGCAGCTGAATTGCAGATAGCGGCCTCAGTGTTAATGCAGCTATTTGCCATCACCCAGTTCTCAGAAGCTTTGCTCAGATACCTGTACTGGGCCACTGTTCAGAGTCTTACTGTCCAGTAAGAGAAACTCTGTCAGGGTTGGAATGGTACAAACAGTGAGAGATATATCCCTAATGACAGGTTATTTCAGTCACAATGCTTAGCTCCAAGTTAATTCCTTCCTTCACCATTTCTCTCTAACCCTTTTCCTCACAAAAAAGCATGAAGCTCATGTTGCAGGTGACTGAGATGCAATTGGATGCTATAAAAAACACAGTATCAGTGCCTGAATTGTAAGTTTGTTGCTTTTCATTTTCCTTCTACTTCTTTGTCTTTTATTTGAAGTTGCAAAAATACATCTTTGGAGTCTTTTAGTCCCATTGGACTAGTTTTATTTAACTTCAATTTAACTGAAGACTGTTTTAAGGAAAGCAAATATTGTCTCTCTTTGCTCATTTAATGAATATCCCACTTTTATTTGTAATTTCCATTGAGCAAGTAATTATGAGTCTAATGTATAATCCTTCTACAGGTAATAAAGCTCAGAGAGGAGCCTAGAAATGCCATTCAGAATGCAGCCCTGCTGCCTGAAGATTACAGCACATGTGATGATGAGGAAGATACTTCAGCTAGTTTATAAAATTTGCAAACATTAGGGATGAGGAAGACACTTCAGCTAGTTTTAAAAATTTGCAAACATTAGGCTGTAGCACTGCCGAGAAAATCAAATACACATTAAATTGTTCCTAACAGCATACCCAAACATGCACGTGCTACAAATACGATGTTTTTTAAAGCTACAAGTAACTGTGTTTCCAGAACTGATGTGATTCTATGCATAAAATACAGGACTCCTTAGCTATTATTACAAATGTTTGATATGAATTGCAGTTACAGCAGTCTCCAGCTGAAATACACTGGATTAGACTGGGTCAACCAAACCACAAAGCTTTTTACAGAGTTGAAACTCTGCTGAACGCTGGTTTGGTCTTGCACTCAGTATGAAAAACACTAGTATAAGTTTGGTCTGTGAAAGACAGTAAATTATTAATTTCAAAAGCTCCTGTATGGTCGTCTTCTAAAACATTAATTGCTCAGAAAATGGAACTAATAAGGATTGATTTCCCGCAGTTATTGGCTCATTGAAGTTTTCTCTGAACTTGAGGCATTCATAATGACTCTTTATTATATGGATATTCTGGTATTTAACATGAATCGAGATCGAGCCACAGTCCTTTCCTCTGGCAGGGCTGGAACACTGCCCTCCTCCCTTGGTTATTCTCCCTAGCCACGTACGATCTTTTTTTTTTTTTTTTTTTTTTACTTTTGCCCTTATTTTAAATTCATCTAGAAAATTGGTTTGAAAGAGACTGGAAAAAATAAGGGAGACACATGCACACACACAAAGTATGATCCCATAAGCCTTATTTTCACAGGGACAGGCTGAAAACTTAATCATCTACAAACAGACATGAATTGAAATACATGCATGGAAAGGAAAAGGTGTCTGGAATATAAAGGTGTCCTTTTCCCATGGGCTACAGCTGCATATACTCAGTACTAGCCCAGAACATAAGATTATGCTGATTCTGTAAAACTATACATCTTCTAATGAAAACAGAGGAATACCTTTAGCCAAGACAGAAGCAGAGGGTACTGAGGTAGTCTCCGAGTGTGATTTATTTTCCCATTTAAAAAAAAAAAATCTCTAAAGCAATGAGCTGAATATTTTGTTTCTTTACACCTGGGACTTCCTACAGCAAGTAATATAAGAAGAAAATTTATTCATAGGGTTTTTACTGACTGTAATTGGCTGCCACCTGGATCAGAAGTATTTTACCACAAAATAATTGATGAAAGGAGCAGAAGAAGGATGCTCAGTTTGGTCCTCTCTTAGCCACACTTCTCTCTCTGACCAATGGATAGCAGAGCTGAAAACTAACTCAACATGTCTGTCATGGCTTTGAAAGCCATTGCTTTCTCTGAAAGCAATTATTGAATAGAAATAAGGATAATTATTAAAATGTACTCTATTGCATATACATCACCAAAACACTGTCATGTTGAATATGTAGTAGAGAGCACCACAGGATAGATCACTTACGTTAAAAACTTTCTTGTACACTTTCTGAGTGAGTGGAAGAGATGAAATTATCCCCTAGGAGAATTTTTTTAGTGTAACATTGCATAAATAGTTAGGATATTTCTCATAATTTGAGGCTAAGTGGCTTGTGGGCAACTCCTACACAACTGGCAAATTGCCTCACGTTTGTCACATAATTCTTCCTTCTGTCCCTGGTCAGTTATGTACAACCTAGAAAGAAAGAACTGGAAGTTGTTTAGACTTAATACTGGAAACCGACAAGAAGATCATGGCTTGATCTTGGACAAAACGTGTATAAGAAGAATGTGGTTAATGTTGGAATTCTTTCCTTGTGCTCCTCCTGCCTTTTGTAACCATCGACATCACCAAGCCTCCGCTATCTTATGCACTGTCAGCATCACATACAGCAATCTGTTTTTCATTTGTAGTGTTTGACATTTTAGCATGGTGCCATATAGCATCACAAGGTTGTGATTTGCCAGTGGTGGTATAAAACATGGGATAGTGATTCACTAGCCAGTTGTTCACTACTCCTGGTGGATTTAGGGTGATGATTTTCAAAAAGCTATTGAATTGTTCTGCTGCATTTTGACCTAAAGTCAACTGAGTTGACAGTTTTGGCTAGATTGTGTGTCAACCTTTACACTTGCAAACCTAAAAGAGAGTGAAATTCAGATGATGAAAAATTATGAGGCAAGCATAAGGTCTGCTTAAATACTTGTAATTTAATCTTCCATATTCCTTACATTTCAACTCTATATCTATATAGAGAGTATCTTGGGTGTGGGCAGTCACCTCTCCTTTCCGTAAGGTCTGTTCAAAACTTTTCTCCCTTAAACTGTTAGAAAATATCACAAGTAGCAAAACCAAGTTTGTTGTTGAATCACTTTGCAACTCTGCAGAACCAGGATTCACTGACAGACCTCTGAAATAGCAGGATCCATGTGCATCATACCACACAGTTGGCATGCTTATTCTTCCGCTGTAAGGACCATTGTTTTCCAACAGACAGAATGTGCACCATCAGGCTGGTCAATTTATTGAGATGAAGCAACAAAGATTTATATAGCAACCAGTCCTTATTAAACATTAGTTTGCAGGTACAGATACACTGAAAAATAAATAGAAAAAAGTATGTACCTGTTGGGTAGTGTTCGTTCACTGGCCAGCTGTCAACCTGAAGTGTCGCATTGCCACCATTCCTGGTAAAGCGTACAACATGGTATTTGCCATCATTTACAGGTGTGCTTTCCTCTTTAATAGAGATGTCCACTGTACCAATATTGAAGACTACACCAATCTTGCCTTGCTCCTAAAATAAAAGAAAAAAGAAACAAATGCTTGGAAATTGCTGCCTATTAGGAGAATGTTCTTGGCCTATAAATCTCTATTGGGTAATTGTGCCGGTAGATGGCACTGAAGAATACACACAAGCATCATTTTGAGATTTGTCAGGACACATTTCATTGGCTCTTCTTCAATACAAAAATACTGTCTTTTAAACGCTTCTTTACATCATTCACCTGAACATAGTGACTCATTTGTTCCCTTAAAACATCAAATTTGACAGGTGAGAAATCAGGCAATAAAACCCAGGAGATGTGGATAAATAGTTATTTGAGCAACATCTCTACTGATCATTGGTAGTCGCTTGTTCAATTGTCATCTGAAATGCAGCCACAGGCAGGCTGCATCCCAACAACTATTTTGTTCTGTTATTCTGCTTGTGAAACAAACATCCCCTACCCTCCCCAAATAACCATGGGATCTAATAGGGAGAATGCAGTTACAAGATGGGTGGAACTCCAAGGGAGCAAAAAATTAATAAGTTTATGCATTCCTGGCAGAAAAAAAAAGTAAAGCAAAACATAAAGGAAATCCTACAGCAAAGAACAGTGACCATGGAGACAGGGGGCAAATCCAGGATTTATTTTCAAATTCTCTTCAATTCCAGTTTCCTACACTACACCTCATTAAAAGCAGTCTTTACCAAGATCTACCTTCCTTCTAAAACTGAAAGACAAGCTTTACCATCAAACTTTAACACTTCATGATGGATGTGACCTTTCATTCCTTTCCCCATACATTCAGCTAGCAGATTGTCTTTCCACATTACCAAATCCAGATATTAACTAGACCAGTAAGTATGTAACAACGAAAGATTTACCATTGAGCCACTTTCAATGTAAATCTTTAATGTTTATTTTGTAGTTAGAGAAAATAAAACTTAATCATACAGCAAGCGAAAAGCTGAATACAAAGCCAGACAGAGTATGCAAATTACATACTCAAAAAGGGTTCAAGAGAATTTTAACAGTGTACAGTTTTTCCTCTCTGCTTTAGTATTAACTGGACTGTCCCAAACACCTCCCATGGAAAGGTGACCATTAATTAAAGTTTTTGAAACCTCCAAGTGACATCAAGTGTTGGCTCTATATCTTGGAAAACTGAGAACCATTTTATTTATAAATAATGAAGTGAACTCAGCATTCAAGCTGTATATTACTTTTTCCCTTCTTTATTTAAGAATACAGTGCCAAGAAGGATTTTAAAGCTCCTCAGAAATTTATCTTTTGCTGATTTGTCCCATAAAATTGCTGCTCTCAAAAGCCACATTACTGTTTCCTCACATACAGTGCTTCTGGAGATAAACTTCTGCTGTGATGTCTCTAAGACTTCAGGCAAATAATTACGATCACATAATGGAATAATTGTAGATAAATGATGAGAACAAAAAATGGCAAAGTACTAAAAAGAATGTACAAGGCCTCATCTTGACCTCTCTATTCTAAACCATGCCCTTCCACAAGCTCCTGGCAACAGTTTCTTGTTATATGCACTGTTACCAAAACATTTTGAACATTATTAAATGATATAGGGGCTAATCTACAGCCTGGATCAGGAGATCTGCAATCTATTGCTTGACCTTAAGCATTATTTCACTTCAGGCAGCTTTTTCTTTTACCTTTTCATGAAAGAGATTCTTCATCTGTGACAGAGGGATGATAGTCATCCTTTCTTTCCAAGCTCTACAAGCCTTGTAAACCCAGATATATTCTACTTAAACACTGATGATATCCTGACAATCCCAACCCTTTAAGCCCCAAGAGCAACTACCATCCAAGAGGAGCAGGTCCTAAGGTCTTCCCATTTTCCCAGTTTCAACTCCACCAAAACCCATTCCCTTACTCTGAAGGGACCCCATGAACATTTCTCAGGTCTGACATGTTTTTCAGCTATGATTTTTCTTTTGTTTCCCTCCACCCAAGAAGAACTAGAGCCTGACTGCATGCAAACTGTCAGGTCTTTGTTTTCTCTGTGCTTTGTCTTTACATTTTGAAGGCATCTGTCTTTCTGTAGCAGACCAGGTGGAAAGAAAATCAAATGGGGGTGGCAGTGATTTTGTAAAGTGAGCAGTAGGAGTGTATTAGAGAAGACACAAACAGCCACATGCACTATGTAGTCTAAAAAGGGCTTCACCTTTGGGTCTTCTTTATCTAAAATACAAATCATCCAGACTGAAAGTAAATACCTTTCCCTGTGTGCACACAGCATTTCATTTCAAACACCAAGAGAGAGAACCCCAGGCCATAGGAGAAATCCTACTCTCAGCTGCATCAATATGAATTGTTAATAATTCTGTTGGAGACACTCAATTCCTACTGATGCAAGTGGAAGCAGAGTTTATTCCAGTAACTTTATGTTGTTTTGTTTCTTCTTCTGAAACTAAATGTGAAAGAAAAGAAAAAAGCATTTACAAAACATAACTGAAATCTGACTAGAAACACAGGATAACTGTGTTTTCTCATACTCATTTTACTTCATTCTTTAAGTCAATACTGTGCAGACTGCCTCTTCCTCCCTCCCTGGCTGGTTCCAACATGACTAGACATCAGCCCAAACCTGGCAGACAATATTTCTAGTTACTGCTTCCTGAAGATCATTGCTGACTTTGCTGCTCTCATTTGAAAGTGATACAAGCTCTTTCAGTAATATAACAAGCCATTTCGCACTGTAGGAAGGTTTT
The DNA here is from genome assembly GCF_003259725.1 of Athene cunicularia. Lineage (NCBI taxonomy): Eukaryota > Metazoa > Chordata > Aves > Strigiformes > Strigidae > Athene > Athene cunicularia. Next base: position 23,102,426 of record NW_020799101.1, read on the forward strand.
GTAAACTACCCTCCCCCCCCCCCCCCCCCC
>NW_020799101.1:23102505-23218594 GCF_003259725.1 Athene cunicularia
GTCACACATATACACTTTAACTCTGCTACCCTCTAAATTCAAGAAAATTGCTTTGTTTTCTTATAACCCTAAGCACTGTTTTTTCTGGAATGGCTTCCTTCTACTGAGGCTCCTCAGATTTGCAGTCTATGTTTTTAAAAAGAGATTGAACTCTTATTGCTCACTCTTTGGAATTTTTTCCACTGTATTCTTTTTCTTTGTTTGATTTCCTTTGGGTTTTTGTTTAGGGTTGTTTTTTTTTGTTTGCTTGTCTGGTTGTTTGGTTGTTTTTTTTTTTTTTAGTCTCAAACTTGATTCTGGATGTTAGTCCAGCTGTCAGATTGCTCGATGTCTGTTTGGGAGACTTTGCACAATAGTGCTAAATGTAGTGAGGTAACCAGGAGAACTGAAGGTATAGATGTATATTCCACAGAGGGCATTCACTAATTGCTACATCATCAGATCACTTTATGTGAACTTTCACTGTAAACAGAAATTTAGAAAGTTCTTTACTGATTAGAAAGGCAGTAAAAATCAGCACTGTGCTTAGAGGACCTTTCCGAGCTGCAACTAGAAGTAAACGTGTGGCTGGACAGGCCTTTCCAGTATATGTATATCAATGGATTTAAGAAAGGGGTATGTTAGAACCTGTACTCAGCACAGAGTATAAGGCAGCTATTTCTAGTCCACTCTGTCTGGTCCTATGTAATGCCACTTTTAATATCACTGGAAGGTAAGTCTGAAATCAGAATTCAATATATCAAAATTCTAAACTTGGGTAAAGAGAGAACTTAATGGATGAAGTCTTCCTTTATCCAAATAATGATGGCAGGGAAGGCCTGCTCAAGAACCAGTACAGCTACCCTGGCAAATACAATAATCAACAGCCACAGCAAATATTAAAAAAATGACAGGCACTGAAGCTCACTTGACTTGCAAGCTTTTAATCAGGGTCCCAACACTTTACAGTTATCTTGAAACAATAAAAAAGTGTTATTAAGGTGAAAGGAAGGACATAGGCAAGCTAATTTTGGCGATTTTTGAGGGCTATTATAAGGAACAGTAGGTTGGTTTTTGTTACATACTTCTTGTTGCTACTTCTTGAAGGCGCTGAACCAGATCTACTAAATGCCAGTTACAAACCTATTTATCAGAGAGAACAATACACACACAGGACAAAATAAATAGAAATTATTACCCTTCAGGGTCATGGTTTTTAAAAAGAAGCAGTTCTCACAGATACATAATTTATAAGGCTAAAAAGGACAATTGTTATAATCTAGTCTCCTCTAAAAGTTTATATGAGGCCATATATCTTGTCTGAATCGATTCTTTGTTGAACTATTAGGATGTATTTTAGAACAACACTTATTTGTGATTTGAACATCTACAGCTGAGGAAAGAAGCCTTGAAATCATTGCAGTTGTTTCTTTGATGAGATTGTCCCATTGTTGAACACGGTCAAAAAGGCAAGTGGAATGTCAAGAATTATGAAGAAAAGGAACAGTGTACAAAAGGAAAATCTCCGTTATAAGTTAATGGTGCACCTTTGACTTTAATTCTTGAACACTGTACACAGATCACTACAGGCTGTCTCAAAAAGTACCACACTTGAAATTGTATATACAACCCCATAAAAATTAGAGAAGACTAACCACTATTTTTTTTATAACTCAAAGAACTACAAATATGTAATAAAATAATTTTAAAATAAAGTTTAAGCAAAGAAAGTACCTTTTGAGACAATACATAACTGAATTATGCATCTCCCTGTCACAAGATATTTTGGATGCATAATATACATTCAAAAGCAGACAAATTCATGGGAGGAAAGTCAATCAAGCGCCATTGAATAAACAATGTGAATATAACCTCCTGATCAGCAGTTCCTTAAAAGCAGATCATTACCGTTTAATTTTTACTTAATACATTGAAAAAACATCTAGCACCATACTTTTATAAATGATTTGTAAGACAGTGATCAAGTTAAAATTTTTTTGAAGGTTCTTACCAATTCTTCTTCATTTTATGAAGTGGTGAAACACTGAAAACTGGCAAAGATTAATGAGAACCTAATCTTTTCACTGAAGGTTTAGAAAGGGTAGTTTAGATAAACATCTGCCACATCCAGGCTGCTATATTTAGTCCTGCCTCAGAGCAAGAAAATGCTAGAGAAGATGACTTAAGGTTCCAGCATCATCTTTCTGTGACTGTAAAATCTCTCCCGTTTTACAGAGCATAACAGAAAACCACTCAGCTCTCTATAAGCAGGTTTTCCAATCCTTCATTTAATCTTCCCCATGGCCTTGAAACTCCTTCAGTTTACTAATACCTTTCTTCAAATGTAGACACCAGAAATTTTTAACTTTACTTTACAGAAATTACACAGCCACTTTTTTTTTTTTTTTTTTTTTTTTTTTTTAATGTTCAAAGATCACATCATATCCTTTGCACACAATCTTACCACCAGGGCTCACATTTGAGGTTTATTCACCATGACCAACAGTTTTATTCAGGAGTGCTCTCTGGGAGTATCCCTTGTATTGAAAGATGACCTCTATTCTTTGTTTTGAGACACATCACATTAATTAGCTCAAGTAAAATGTATATCAATTTCTTTGTTAAAAGCTTACCAAGCTTTCCAAACTGCCCTTCATTTTTTGCCAGTTGACTGTTTATATGGGACACAGACTACTAGATACTACGTTTTTAATGGTGCACACTGCAAGAAATTATAGCACAGCAATACAGTACTACTAAAGTTGTCTTATTCTTTCCAGTTCTTTAAAATTTTTTTTGACCAAACACCCTTGACATTTCACAGAAATACTGAGTTACCAGTGGGATGTGAAACTGCAGTTCTCTTGCTTCACTTTTACCTCACCTTCTTCTCTCCCTTCATCTTTCCCTCTCAATCTTTGCCTTTTGCCTAATAAAAGTTTCTTTTACAAACAAAACTATCCTGAAGTCAAGCAAAAAAAAAAAAAATGGACAAGAAGTTCAATTCTGTGACAACTCTACCAGGATCAGGAGCGAACACACACAGAAGATGTTTTGGTCAAAGAAGAGCATGTATGAGATACAGAAGCTGCTTGGGTTTTTTTAGCCCAGATACCCTGCACCTGATAAGAGCTTTCTGTATCACTGCAGGTCTTAGGTAACATTGATACACAATATCAACAGAATTATACTTCTTGGCACCAGAAATTTCCATATTTCATGTAAGGTACATCAGTATGGTTTGAGACCTTTCAAATTTTAACTCACTCATAGAGGTAATTGAGTCTAGTTAGAGTACATGGTTGAAAGGCAGAAAAGATTTCTTGTCTGCTTTTACTGCTGTTCTACTGTACCTTGAACAAGCCACTTCTGTTTCTCTCCCTCCATTTTGTCTTTTTATACTATGAAGCCACAGGTTTATCAAACAGTATATTTGTATATTATCTACCACAGTGAAGCCCTGGTATCCAGTGGGGCCTCCAGATGTTGCAATACAAATAATTAATATCAACCAGAGTATCCTGATCTACAGTATCATCATTACCGTAACCAGGCTTGTACTAAGCTCACCTTAAACCCGTTTCCTCAAAATCTGGGGAGCACTGTGGAACATCTATTTGCTCTTGCTTAAATCTGACACCCACTGAGCAAAGCCTAGTAATCAGAGATATTCAGTGGTCTTAAAAGGGAAGCTTGCTTCTGTGCTATTCAGTGCCTAGGAGCATATGCCCAATTAAATCTTTTATTCCCATGGCCTAGGAAAGCACCACTACACTGCCTGTCAATTATCAGGTGGTAAAATGTTACAAGAAATACATGCAGGTGTGTTTAGGTCACACAGTTTCTGGAAAACAACTGTTACACAGCTAGTGAAGCTCCGGCCTTTCATGTAGAGATACCATCATGCAAGTAAAGACACAGAAATTAGCAGTGTGATGAAAAGGGGCATTTCCTAGAGAAAGAGAATGCAAAACGACTTACAAAAGTGATACCTCCCCATTGGTTCACTAGCAAATACGTTGTTCAGATCATTAATTTGTTCTCCCAGCTTACAATACACATCATGAAAACCTGCCCTATCTGATGGTGTGAACTCCTGCTATAATTAGAATGAAACATTCTGATGGTGCCTTTTGAAAATATTAATAGTATATCCTGGAAAGTTTTGTGAAATTATACCTTTTAGATATGATTCTGGACTAGAACAGAAATAGGAATCAGTCTGAATGTTGATGTTGGTTTCTGTTTTTCGAAAGGACTGAGCCAATCCATAGTGTGCTGCATTTTATACTCAAAGCATCCCCAAGCTGCTGCACTCCTCCTGCATTACAAAAGTTGGCTGATTAAAAGCAGACCTTTACATTTCTGTTTCTAAGTGCTGCCATGTAACTCACTCTTCAGAAAAAAATGTGACTAGCTGCTAAAATGTCACATCCACTCAATAAATGACTGCAGTAGCAAGTCAAATTTTAGCAGGGCACAAGAACTAACAACTTGCTCAAAAGCAGAGATCTTCCGGGAGAAGATCTCTCCATCCATTCACAATGTCTCCCTTGGAGTTTTAATCCACTGGGTAATATTGCCAATTTACACTGACAAAAGCTAAAGTGGCAGTTACACAAAATACTGCATCAAAGATCATATACAGGCAGCGTGGAATAAACTACATACCTTAACTACTAGGCTTCCTTATCAAGAGCATTGGTACAATTGAGAGATGTCTGTGGGCTGAAGGCACAGCATATATCACTCTGTAATAGCAATCAGGGCTGTCCGTCTCAACCCATAACCCACAGAAAAGTGAGCACTTGTCAAGAAGATGGCATTAAAAAAGGACACTGCTGTCTGACAGCAAAGGTGATCACAAATATCAACTTGCCACCATCCAATTAACCCAAGCACAGTAGATACAGAAGTGCAAGTACTGAAGAGGCTTTGACTGAAATTAATCCATTTAAACTTGGTTTTGCCTAGAGAATATTTGTAAACTCCCTTCTACCCTTAATCATAAACAGTATTTTAGGGTTTCAGAGTGTTCCAAAAATACATGCTCAAAGGTATTATATGACTAAGCACTATATTTTTTTTTCATTGTGTTTATTTTTTTATGGAATTCTAAAAGGATTTAATGCATCCAGGTTCTATATTCTACGTTCCTTGTAAAATCTACAAAACAGATTTAATGAACTGTACATAATATCAACAGTATATTGTAAACAAAGGAGTTAGTCTTCTTTACTAGACAAGCAAGAGGTTTGAGCTAAGGTTCAATAGGCCTCTCCAATCAGACAAGATAATGAAGAAAATATGAGTATATGTAAACACAAACAGTACCTGGATTCAATAACAGCTTATTTCTAGCTTTTCAAAGCTGGCTTTTTTTTAAACTGCAGAATTTTTTTTTTTTTAAGCAAGTGTAATGCGGCTTTATCAAATAGGTTTCCTGGGATTTAGAATGGGAGTAGAAAATACACATTACAATACACATGAGCAGTATGTGAACACCACAGTATAGGAAACATATTTCTAATGAAAATATCATAATTACCCCAAATCATTTACTTCTCTGCAGATTTTAATAACTTTCTATGACAGAGCACTATTTGTTAAGGACAGTGGAATATTAGACAGTGATGGAAAAAGAGAAGAGAAGCACATAGTGCTTTTGAACACAAAGCTCATCAAGGGGGGGGCCCAGTACTACTTGCATGTTGGAAAGCAGAGACAAGGAGAAATGACTTGCCAAAATTTTGCAGGAACCAGGAAAAGTTACAGGAACAGAGCAAATAATTGAAAAGTTCTTTAATTCTTAGGTCAGTATGCCATCATTTACATTACCTTGACTTTGCTGCCAAAGAACATTTCAAGCATTCCTATTTTACATATATGTAGGATGCACTGACTACTAAATAAATTCACATAGAATCCTACCATTTTCCTTGACAGCCTTTATATCTAGCTCAGTGCACATCTTCCCATGATCCACTGTTGTGGGATCTTTGTCTAGTATTTTGTGGTGCCCATTTCTAGGCCCTTCAACCTGAGCACTTCTACCCTCAGAATGGCACTTGGCCCCTCCAATCCCAAAGGCATTGTTACATTCATCTTCACCAAAACTCAAAGGGCTGTGTCTGAACCTTGTTGGAAACAGCACCTTATACTGAGGTTGAATTTTCCCACAGAGAAAAGATGAGAATTTTACTGAATCAAGATGGGCTGCTGGGAAAAAATTAAGATGTGGCTATTTGCATATTTGTTTTGTGTTGTAGAATTTGCTTACTGTAAAGCTGCTTGGCAAAGTGGTATCAGCCAAAGACCCTTGCCAAGTTTGTATTATGTTAGTTAGATCACAACTACTGATGTCAAATTGAAACTTGATTATTGGGAATGGATGTCATACATAAAGCTGAAGTACTTCCAGGACTAATTTTTTGGCATAGTAGGTGTGGGCAGGAGTAGAGAGTAAGGAGAAGATTAATGTCACAATTTCAGCTTCTGTACCTCTTTCTGATATCTTCTCTTCTGTACTGGGAAAAAAAATATGAGATGTGAAAGACAACCAATATATCAAAGGAAACTGCTTTCTTAGGACTGTGCTGAGAGCCTAATCCTATTGCAATCCCAGCTGCCCTTAGATGATGAGGGTTGTCTAGATTCTCTAACACTTTGAAATCAGTGGGAGAGAAACAAGTGAATTAAGCATGAGGATGCACTCCTTGACTCAGCTTCTCTCTCTGTATGGCCTCACTCACTCATATTAGTTTCTGTGGGAAGAAGCTAGTTTCATCAGGCCTTCAGGAACAAAGGACCACCTTTACAGACAACCATCTATTCATAAATCATTGTGGCTACCATTAGAAGCATGGGGGTAGAGGCTGCCCAGGGCATGGGAGGTAACACCACTACAGAAAGAGCCCCGAGGTCCTTGATCATTCCTTTATCAGGGCAGAGATTTTGTGAGTAAACTGAAATAGCCAGTGGAATTTAGAGCTACAGAACTGTTGTGATTTAGACAATACTGTTTGTGCTTATGTGCTGGAAAGAAAAGTTTTCTTGCCTTTCTCCAGCACTCTGTGATTTGGTGATACTCGGTAAATGCTACCCAAGTACAAGAACAGAGTTTCTCTCCTCATTCATTATTTTGTCAGCATGCTGTTGAAATTAACAGGTCAAACCTAGGCATTTGTATTCAGAAGAAAGCCCTACAGAGGACCCAGATCTCTACAAGGATTTACCTTGATACTGTATGTTCAGAACAAAATATCATAGCTTTTAGAAATCAACTTTTAAAGAACTGCCACTTTGTTTAGGGAAATTAGTAAGATGTACCTTATCTCACCTTTTTGCAATTATATGACTATAGTCCCAACTCCCCACAGTTTCTCCTTCCTACACAGTCTACCCACCTGACCAGCTGATTGGGAGAGTCAATTAAATTGTAACAGGTTGATTGTGTGAAATACGAACTGAGGAAGAGTTAAGGGTGATGGATGTCTATTACGGCTGTTGTCTGTGGCTGTTCTTCATGCAGATGGAGGACAGTATTGGCAGCATATGGCATGGGAGTTTGGGCTTGGACGGCAGATAGAAGCAGACTACTGATGAAAGGAATTAAAACCAAAATAGCATGGTAGCTAGCAAGACAGTCTGACAGATTGAACTGCTGACCACATTCCCAGCTTCTGCACTTCTTCACCTTACCCAGATTTCTAGGATCCCACCTCTATTCCTACTGCTTGCCTTTTACCTCTGTCTGCAAAGAGGGAGTCAAGAAACCTTAGCTGGAAGGAGTCAAGAAACCTTAGCTGGAAAGGGGCTAAAGCCAATAGCAACTCCAGCAGATGCATCCAGGCAGTAGCTGGTCAGTTAGTGAGGCTGGCCTGGGTGAAAATCTCATAAAACACTAGAAATACTGCTTGTTTCTTAAAAATCTTAACACATTCTGGATGACCAAGTACTTTAGAAAATGGTCATTTGGGCATTTTGGTTGTTGGAATACACAGAAGCATAAGGTGATGGAGATCAGCAGCTGTCCCTACAGTGAGACTCTCACTACAGCTTCAATGGTAAGGCACAGAGGATTATGGCATCCCAGACTTTAGAGAATAACAGGATACCTTGTACAACACAGTCACTGGCCACTGCTGCCACTGAAGCCAAGGTCTTAATCTTTTGCACTAGCTGTGACCTAGGTTCCTGTAGAGTTAAAAGGTTATTGCCATTTCTTTTTCTCCTAAAAGTTTTTAAGTTCTAACAGTAATCCTGGATAACCTTTCTTCTTACATGTTTCTCCTTGTCATATCAGAGTTTGGACTTGTTTCCTCTCCCAGTAGGTATACTGTTTCATTTCTCTTGGCATCTTTCATCCTCTTCATTTAAGAAGTCTCAAACTACACTGTAACAGGTAGGAGCTTCTCTGAAGTCTGATAAAATCTCAGAATGATTTCACCAGACAGTTTGTGATATAACATCAGCCCACATGCAGAGATAAGCCTATACTATAGTTTTATGGCTGGATAAAACAAGCAGATTGTGGTTCTGTATCATGATATTGTGATGGTCATTTTTCACACTGGAACACAAGCTAACCAAATTATAGTCTCCCTAAATAGATGGGTACAAATGATAGCCTGGAGACACAGCAAATTTCTATGTCAGGGCTGTGAAAGTTTCAGAAGGCTTTGCACAGCTTCTCACCACTGAACCTCATACACTAACCAAGAATTGTCCCAGTGTATGAAAAGAGACCATCAATGAATGGACAGAATACTTCAGGGAGCACAACATCTAGTTCAACATTTAAGCTTTGTTTTGAAAGAAAAATATCAAAGATTACAAAGAAAACAAATTATACTGGCTTTTAAACTTTTCAAATTTACTGTAGAAAAAATAAAAATTCATTAAAAAATTACCATGGTTTTATTTAGTTACCCATATTTTGTTAGAACTTTTGAATTTTTAGATATATTACTTATCTTTCTGTTTGGTCTTTATTTTCATCCTCCCTTTTCATTTGAATTGAAAAAGGAAACAGAAGAGATGACAAAATGAGATAAAGCACAAATGTTCTTATAATTTATCTCTAAATGTCAGATATTTATTTTATCTGAGGACATAATTTTCTAAACTAACTGAACTAACAACCACTGAAACTAACTTCTTATTTATACCTTTCCCTGGTTTAATATTTGGGTTTCTTGAATTGGAATTGCAGGCAGAGGATAACCACTTTGAACTGGTAACTAGTTGGCTCTAGTATTATCTTACAAAAGACATGTCATTATCATCTTTTTTAGGACACAGTATTTATTCACTGCAGTCATGGCTATTGCTAAAGAGGCTGGCCTTCCTTAACCTCCCCACCAAACTTTGGACAGCATTATCTCAAGAAACCCATAAGAAGAATTACTATCACAGGAGATAACACTGCTGTCCTAATAAGGACTTTTCTTGACATTGAAGCATGTATTGTGTGGTGGCAAGGGAAAGTTTGTTGGGTATGTTTTATTCTGGAGTGTGTTCACATTTGTTGGTAGTGCAAATAAAGGGTGCCTGAAAGAGAGAGCCTGGCCATACTCTAAAGCTGATGTTAATTCCTCATAGATTAAGTTACTTTAGCAGTTTCATACAGTTGTTTTTTGCTACAACCCAACATTTTTGACTGCCATAATTACAGCAGTGGAACAGGAGAAAAATATTTGAATGTAATTTTTTCAGGAAAAGTTACTTAGATCTTACGGTGTTTTGGTGCTTTAAAAAATGTATTTATCAATTAACTTTTACCATGATACACTTTCGTACTTTCAAGTGACTGAGTCTTGGATTGTTTGAGGGTTATTTTGGTTTTAATATTGCATGTTGAACACTTAAAGATGACACCTTAATGTAGTGGGTTCAGTATTACAGTCAGTGGTTAACAGCTCTGTAACCTTCAAGGTGGTATTGGATGCATGCACTTCTCCCAACCTTCAGGGCTACATTTCTTTCTTCGTGAAACTAAGTATGTGCTTTCAAGAAAAGGGAACTTGAAAGCTTTGCCCTCTTTTCTAACAAACACTTCACCAACAGAATGAACTTAAATGGGAAGAAAGCATGGAAAAAGCTTTATTGGTTTTGTGAGAAAGGTTAATAGCAATAGCTGCATTTAAGAAAGAAAAAAGTGATGAGGGAAATAAAAAAAAACGGCAGCTATGTCTCAATCTGGATCAAAGCAATAGAAAGGGAGCTGTGCCAAGTGGCCAAGTGTCTCCTATGAAGCACCAAGTGTTTCCTCATTTTTCTGGATAATTTCATAGACATGCAAGATACAATCCTTAATTTCTCTCCCTCTCTTTTTTTTTTTTTTAACATCCAACTGCATGCAACAAACAGAAATGAAAACTCCCTACATGCCATCCTCGCTAGCTGATGAACCTTCTGGGAGGACTTAAAGGAAAAAGAGTGGGATTCAAACCTACAAGCCATTCTCTTTTCAGGCTTTCAGGACAGATGGCCAGCAAGGAGCTCTAAATTATTCTCAGTGCATACTGAAAACAGACTCTTTTTTGAGGATTTGAAATTTTCCAACCATTATCAATTGGGCTGAGACTCTAACTCATTTGCTGGACACTACCAAATAGCTACAAAAGAACTGTGATCTTTTAATACCTGTGTGTACTGAGTTCAACTGCTAACTAGAAAGGAAGGGCATTGTTTAATTCTGGCACCATTCTTTGACTTCAGTAATGTTTATCTAGAAACACACTTGGCTTCGAAACTGTTGCTTTAAATTGATCCTCTGAGTCTTCTTAACCCTGTTAGCTGTTGAATATTGGGTAGACTGCATTATTTTCTGAGATCTACTTGTGGTTGATTTGCAAAAGCCACTTTTCTATCACTGTATTGACACACAAATGGAACCTGCACTTAACCCTGCCACATTTGCTAACTGAACACAAATCAAAGATTTCCACTCTTTATTGTCAAAAAGATGAACTACATTCTGTCCAACTCAAACAGCCCTAGTATATCCAGATCAGTCACTTTCCAGAAACGATGTAAGCCACAATATGAGGTCCTGACCACTAACATTTCAGAACATTTCCTTCTTTTGACTATGGGTTTATGTGTACATTTCTTGCTGCAACAATCAATTTTGAGAAAAACATGATCTGAATTCCTCCTTCCCGAAGAGCATCTCATAAAGACATGAAAAGGAAAAATGGGGGAAATAAAGGAGGTGGCAAACCCACAAAAGCATCAACACCATGTACCAAAATACTACTGCTAGGACAGATCAGTGTCTCTACTGGGTGTCTGAGATAGCTGAAGAAGAGAACAGATGCAATGACTCATGTTACTAAAGGTATAGTGCTTGTGATCAGAGCCGAGTTCCCTGGATTGTTAAATCAGCAACTTTCCTGAGTGCCGAATTAAATATGTTTCAAATGGTATTTCAAAGTTACAGTTGGTTACATTTGGACATGCTGACCTTAATAATGTCATGTTAGATATTTTCTTTTTTAATTAAGGTAAGAGCTAAGCTCTGAGGATGAGTATAGTTTTTTACTTCATTAATTTTACTGTTAAATGGAAAATAAGATATATAAACAGATTAGCAAAGCAGTATGACAGAAATGACCTTGCAGTTAGCCTGAACTGTCACCACAATACTCATGGGTCCAGACTCATCAGTTTTTAATGCCAGGCAGGCTGCGTGTGCAGGAGCCCCAGTCTCGGAATTGCTCAGCACCCACAATTCCAAACACAACTCATAGGATCGACCAGTGTGCACCCAGTCTGACAGTCACATTATCTGGTCTCCACACAACATGGGTTAAACTTCTTCATAAGTACGGGTAAACTTTTTTCTTAGCAGCAGAAGGGCAGTTTTGCAAGATCCCTTTCTATTGGCTGCTGGAGTGTTAACACTGAATATTCTTCCAGCACAATAAAGGGAAAAGTTACATATGCCAACAATAATTTAGGCAGCAGAGACAATGATTGACATTGCTTACCAAAGTTTAACCAGATTACAGCATGACACAACATTGCTATCATGTAACATAATCATTCAGTTTAAAGGGAATTACTTAGATTTGAATTAGAAACTAAAATTAGTAGAGCTTTACAGAGACTTTTGTAACAGGAAAGTATCAAAAAACTTAAAATACTTCAACCTGGGAAAGTTTCTGATGGGAAAGAATAAAAGAGATATACAAAATTATGTACAAAACTGAAAGGGTAAGTCAAGCCCTTAGATTCATCTTTTCTGATTAACAGACAACTAATGAAACTAAGATATCAATTTACTTTCTTTTTGAACACCAATGCTCAATCTAGGCACATGCTCCAAACTATTATTGACCATTGCATTAGGAGTTAACATTCATGAAGATAACAAAAGTTTCTAAGGATGCAATTTTCTTTTTAAGGAACCAAGAATAAAGACTGTTGTGCTCCAGAGTATAAAATGAACATATAGTGCTTAGAAAGAAACTTTTGCAAGAGTCCAAATAGGGAGCTGCCTATTCTTGTGTTGTCTTTGCCTGGTAAAAGTTACTGGTCTAGAAATGCCCTTCTGGAACAGGCTGATAATACTTCTATGTTCAAAATTAGCGTCCTGAATATAGAGGCACTTCTTAAAAGCTTTCATCATGAACTGGGGTACTGTTTTCACAAGCAGTAAATGCTTAGCCTGATTTTTCAAAATTTGGCTCACCCATCCCAACCAAAATGCATGGAAAAGAAGCTCCTTCACCCTTCATAGTTATTAGAGAAAAGTGTTAACTTAAACAGTAAGACAAATAAACAGCTTCCCTCATGCTATCTTTTTGCATGCATCACATCACTCTCGCTCACAAGATTTTTTTACAATTTAAGGGAAGGTTCACATTGGATCCATTCCTGAGAACATCTGTAGCATAGCACTGCTCGGCAGGTAAAGGGGGACAGCTGGCAGAGAATTTACTCCAGTGACTGTGAAAGAGTAAGACACCTGGTTTTGTGAAAGGAATCGTGGTTTAATAAATGAATTGGGAGAGCTGCAGGTCAGATCTTAATCCTACCCCTTATGGTGGGAAGGACTTGCTGTGTAACTTGCAGGAAGCATAACAGCATTTTTGCCCCAGCATCTTTCCCTTTAAAATGAGAATAACAATGGTTTTATTAAATGGTTGTAGACTGCTTAGAGATCCCAGAATGGGAGAAGTCTGGACAACTGCAAACTTCACCTCTTCCTGAAATATTTGCAGATTTGTTTGCAGGCTGAACAGTTCCTGATAGCAGGGTAGCTTGTTTCACTGCTCAGTCCACCCATTCTGTCTGCAGCTGTTCTCAGGGGATACATATAATCATCACATTTGTCGCGATGGCAGTGGTGATAATGATACCGTATGCACTAATGAAAGGCAAGTACATATTTCACTTTCTGCAAGGGTTGGTGCTTGGGCAGCACTGCCTGCCAGCTGTCTCTGTCCACAGCACAACCTGTAATTTAGTTAACAAAATGAGCCATTTCAGGGATCAATCATTATCCTGCCTGTCTTTACCCATTTACTGTTGCTGCCTGTGATAAACATAGTGGGTCTCACACCCAAGGTCTTTCAGGGTAGAAAGGATGGATAAATAAACATAGAAAAAGTAGGACTCTTTCCAATATGATCTGCCTATTCAGAGCTTTTTACCAAGTGCTGGAACTTCTGCTTCTTCTCATCTCTAAAGTTAAGCAAAAACATCTTGAACTTATAATTTATTCTCAATTTTGCATCCTCCCTTCTAGCTTCCTTGATACTTTTACAGGATTTTGCATGGGATCCGTGGTCTGACCAGAAATTCTCACTGAAGTTCTGTTTCTGCTTTACCCTCAATCATGTGTTTTCAGATCCAGGTGGATGCTATGGCTCAGTTAGTCTCCTAGCCAGATGAACTTCTAGGGGACAAACAGCTTCGGTGGCCATAAAGAAGCAATGTTTGACACTATTGATGTTTCACCTCCCAATTACATAAAATTTGAGGAAGGAAGTCAGAACCTTTCATTGATTTAACTTTTCTCTCTGTTGATGGAACAGGTATACCCAGATTTCTTTCCTAATCAGTAGTGGGAACACTGCTTACAGTTCAATATTAGTCGAGTGTAGAGTGGATTTCTTGGCATAAATCACTCCACATCATGGTCTACAAATTCAAGTTCTCACTCAATTTTCCCTCAGCGGTTCACACTTGTTATTGCATACTCCCTTATTTCAGTTTCCATTATTCCACTCCTGTGTCCCCATCAACTAAAGAGAACTTGTCTCTTTGAGAAGTCCAAGGATTTGCACATCAGAGGGTCGAAGAGGGAAGCAAGGTCTAGTTTAGCCTTGAGGGCTTCAGATCACTGGCAGAAGAGCCCTAATTAATTTTTTGGAGAAGCTGCTCAAGCCTCCCACTGTCACTGCAGATGCACACTCCCCGCTCTATGAATGCAATCAACTTGGTTCAAATGGCTCTCCAGCTGATTTTAAATGTCTAGAGCCATAACCTAATCACAAGGATTTCCCCCATTAGATTTGATCCTGAAAATGGTAATTTGGAAAGAAAATTTAACCATCTTCAGTCTACAGTTCACACAAAGGTACTGCATTGGAGCACAAAAGGTAGGAAAGGGATATTTTCAGGTCTGAATTTTCCTTATTCATTCACCAAGAGTAATCATATGCTACCACTTCACGGGAGAGTTGTGCAGCTTACTCTGTAAACAGTTGCAAAGAGCTGTGATATCTGCTGAAAGTTGCATAAATTGTTAACATATATTATTCTCAAAATAAAACTCTGGTGATGCTAAAAACAGTTACTTATGTATATAATTGCTGAAAGCAAAGCTGATTTACTAACAAAATTATGCAATCTTTCATAAATTATCCTACAGAGTACAGTCACTACAGTACTGGAAGGTAACACACCCTTTTTTTTCCTGTTTTTTTTTGGATGATATACATGATGCTCCTGAGAATGAGGTGCCTAAAAATCTAACTTCATTGTCAAGCAATGTAACAGAAATAAATATCACAGATTATTAAAATATGATAATATAAACCCAATATTCTTTCTATTAGTAATCAAACATACTAGGACTCTTTGGATCTACAAAGATATAACAAAACACCAGATAAAAGAAAACAGGCGTCAGCCAGAATTTCAAAGGGTCTTTTTAAAAAGCACTCTACCAAAAGACACTATAAAAATCATAATGGGAGAAAAAGTGCTGTAAAGAATTAGAAACTGATGAAAAAGACAGTAAACAGAAAGTAGGAACAAAATTCTGTTTTTTTTTTTTTTCAATATGACAAAGAAAACAATGGAGAAGTTCTGCTTAAGGAGCCCCATCTCAGATAATTGTCAGTACTGTGGAAAAGGAGGAAAATAACAAAGAAACAAATCTGCAGCTGGCACAAAATTATTTAAGTTACTTCTTTGTAGGAGCTCTATGAAAATGGTCTACACAATGGCAAATTAAATTTACTGTTGACAGATGCAAAGAAATGCATGCTGAAAATAACTAATAACTGCATATATGCTGCTGAGTTCCAAATTAAGTGGAAATGGCAAGAAAAAAGACCCCTGTGTGTGTATCTCAACCTGTCAAGGCCTAAACATGAGATACAACATGGGACAAAGATCCTAAATGAGGGACACAGCAAAACCACTCAGGCAGAAAACTTGAAATGCTCTGGGATTTGTTGTGGATAGCCTTTTTTTTTTTTTCCTTCCTAAAACCTCTGCTCTGTTGTTCCCTACTTCTGATATAAGTAAGTTTTGACATTAAAATTTGGCAGACACTGAACAATGGCAGAACATAAATTAATCTGGGACAAACCCAAAAATGATATCCCTTAAAGGGACAGACTTTGGTAAAATATGTCCACAGATATGTCTGCATGTGAGGAGGCCACTGTAGCATCATCTGTCGTGGATCCTACAACACGTCCAGATGGATGCTGGTTAGATGAACCACTAGTCTGAAGAATAATATTCACATCTATGGCATTGCAACACAATTCAGTTTTGCCCTTGGTAGTACTTTGTCAAGATGTACATAGGTGAGGTGCATACTCAACCTCCTTTCATTTTTTTATTTGATTAAAAGGGAGTCATTGCTCAGACTCAATTCTTAGATTTTCCAGATTGTGACATGTCTCTGATGGATGGATGATTCATATCAAATGAACCAAAGCCATACACAGCCTTACATCAGTGCTGGAAAGATGCTCAAAGCACAAGCCAAGTGTGTTTATTTCTCAGGGGATTCCATTTCAGGCAAGGCAAAAGAACAGCCTGCTTGGCTTTGTGGGGGATGCAAACAATGGAGCCAGCATTCACGTTGCATTAAGTATTTCTAGCAACTTGTGAAGCAGAGAATATGATCCGTCAGAGGGATGGAGCATGTAGGAGAAACAAATAACTTCTGGAGATTTTGCCACCATATCCATTGGTTAAATATGTAAGATGTAAGAAGCAGAAAAAGTATTTAAGGAGTGAAAGCAACAAAAAATTACTCCTCCACCAACCCTGAGAGCTCCCTACTGACATAATTAGACTAAAAAGGAAACTACACAGACAGGGCAGCAAACTCACTTTGGGATGTGATCTAGTTTAAATAGACATGGGGATGTTCAGAACTAAGGTAGAAAAAAAAAAAAAAAAAAGGCAAAGGGGTTTCTGGTTTTTCCTTCCTTTGCCCTTGTTACAAACACTTGTACTTGTGCAAATGTTGTGACTTTAAAAATTCATTCTTTACCAGAGCAGGATCATTAATTTTCTATCTGCCTCTGCTGGGATAAAAATATGGTCAATGTGTCACAGGCAGGGGTGATCTCAGTGTGCAAAAAAAAAAGGAATATTGCTAAGGCAAAATCAGTACATAACCCTCTTGGTCCTGTACACTGTGAGAAAACAAAATTCAGAGATCAGAAAGAATGAATGAAAAGGAAATAAAGAAAAAATAACTAAAATAATAAACATGCTGTCTTCACAGCAGTAGCCATCTTCAGGTTCTTATTAATACATCTAAGAGATAGGGGAATGGCAAGGGGAAAGGATAAATAAACTGCATAAGTGTCCCTAATCTAACCTCTGTATCTACTGATATGCTCCATACACACCCCAGATGGAAGGACCGTGTGTTTGGATGTCCTCTACTGATCTATGTCCCAGTCAGCAGAATGAAGCAATCTAACCATTTGTACAGTTTAAATTAAAATCAACCTGGTGAAATTATGATATGAAGAAATAGGCTTGGAAGACAGTATGGCTGTGGATGAGTTTAGTGGAGTTGGTAAAAAATAGGACATTTGACATATATCTATACTGAAAACAGAAAAAGGGCTAATAGCAGGTACAACCACCTTGTCTCCTCCTCCCCTGTCTCCATAGCTTCATCCAAATAACTCTCGTTATTAATATACTAGGTGAAGACATTTCACATTTACTCCTTAAGATCAACCTGACAACACACCAGCTGTTTCTGTACTCTTCGTCCCACAATGGCATGAGTAATCCAAAGAGTGTTCTCACTTTGTCTGCTAGCAGCATGGTTACCTGCTGTTCATTTCTCCTAGTCTGCTCCCTGAGCAGGGAGATACTACCTCTTTTATTTCTCACTCACTTTGCAAGCCATAAGGTTTGATATTATATAAGCACAACTATTACCACTATCTCATCCTAGAAGTTCTCATGCTGGGAAAATAGCCTCCCATCTCTTATCTCTAACATCACTGCCCCAAAAATACATCGGTCATTTCTTAGTGCTATTCCAGTACCTTGGTCTGAAGAAGAAATGTATTGGCCAACACATATTTCAGCTGTTTCCCTAAACAGTAGAGCAAAAGTACAAGTATTGAACAAGGGATAAACATAGTCACTTTGGGGGAAGGTGCTCATCTCTTATAGGCACCTATTGGTGTCCAAGAAAGAAAGACACAAGTGCAAAGGGCACTGAGGGGCTATGCGTCATGTACTCTTAAAAAGCAAACCCTTAGAAAACATACTATCAGAAAATCACTACATAGGACTTGAGTCAACCCTTGCAGATTTACGTAACTTATCCTGAGTTGCACCACATCACCTGAAATCTGGAAATCTGAGGAATGTACATTTAGTATCACAATCAATAGCTGGAAGGACACTTGAAAAACAGAATAACACGTGCCAAAATTCTCTGGTGTATCTTGTGGGCTAACACCTGCCATGTCCCATTATATCAGATTGATGAAAGTTAAGAGACCAGGATGTGTGCAGCCTTACACAACAAAAACTATATCCCCCTCTCCTTTTTTTTTTTTTTTTTTTAGGATATTTTTTCTTTTGCCTGTGCCATTCATTGTTTTCTGAGTAATTGTGTCTGTGTAGGTAAAGGCCTCTAGGATTTGTTTGCCTTTCTGGCAAACCATGCTGGCATGTCCTAAAACAGAGAGCCAGACTTCCATTGTGTTTGCCAGAGCCATACAACTGTCATTTTTTAAATGCTACAAAACAGAAACAGAGTAAAGGAGGGTGGCAGTGCTTGACAAATGGCATCTCCTGTCATATGTACACACTGGTCTGGATAGCCACTTGGGTGCCAAAGTAAAAAGTTATTAGCATCGGGACAGAAACAGGCATCCAATTTCCCCACCCACCCAGATGGATGAAAATAGAGCACCTCACTGGTAATGGTTTTCAGACAAAAAGGGATACAAATCGGGAAACAAAAGAGGACAGATTCCAACAACACCTTTTTTTTTTTTTTTTTTTTTTTTTTTTTTTTTTTTTCCCCAGCTGGTGCTTTTTTCTCCTCTCTTTCTCTCTCTTCTAGTGTATAATCCATAAAGGAATCTAAATCTCATCTTAAAACCCCGCTCTGTTCCTGGATGCACTTGATAGACAATGCAGTATGAACAGAGGAAAGCACTGCAGTTAATAAAAAAGGACTTTCCTGTCTCATTCTCTGTAACGATATAATATCTAACATAGCAAATAAATGGAGACAAAGCATAGAAAAGAAAGAAGGCTCAGGATTCAAAATGTGAGGCATTGGTATACCCGAGTTGCTTTGAAGCTTTTAACTGTCTTGAGGTCCCTCAAAATAAGGTAATAAACAGATTCAACACTAATAATACCAGTACTGATAACAGTACTAGTTTATCCTGTGGCAGAGCAAGAAGAGACCATCAAGAAAGTAGCCTTGCCACACTCAACAATAGGACAATAGTCACAACATTAGGGAAATGGTATATGATACAAGTGAGCAATGCAATGGGATGCAGGACAGGTAATGCTTTGTTTCTCTTCAAAGAGGACTTTGTTAGCAGTAGATCAGACAGAGAAAAGATACTGATAGAAAAGACAAAGAAACACAGACAAAGTCCCAGAAAGAAGCAGAAAAGAAATAGGTTCAATCACCAATAAATGAAGATAGTAAGGAAATTTCAGAATTTTTGTTCTCCACATAAGTTTTTTTTGAAGATAACAGTTATAGAATAACACATTGAAGTTCAAGCAAAATAATAATAATAGGGACTGCAGTACAGTCCCTATTATTATTACTGTTTAATAAAGCTTTCTATTCTATACAGACACAGCCCTCAGACCACCGCAAAGCATTCTGAAGCACTCTGAAACCAGGATATGGCACAATGGCTATCAACTAAATGAAATTAGCATTAAATCAAGTTGAAGAAATTTTAGGCCTAGGAATTAATCTGCCACTGTGAAGTCAGTCCACTCTGAAAACTATTAGCTTGGGAAAAATGCTATAATGGGAAACTACAGGTTTAAACTTTAGGTGCCAAGTGATTACAGCCCCATCTTAACTGGGCCAAGGAAGCAGGGCTAGCACACCTTCTGCTGTGAAAAACACGCAGAGATATTTAAAGAACATAAGCACAGTTGGAACATCAGTTCTACCAACTGTCTTAAATGGATCATCTTCAACAAGATGGATCATCTTCAACACCATTTTGAAGCCCTAATTTTGTGTCAGCTCTGAGACCAACACAAGGATTTTAGGTATCCAACTTTAATGGATTTAAGTGGTAGCTTCAGGATCTACCTAGAACCTCTTTACTTTAGCTCTTTTCAAACTTAGCATAGCTTGTTGGATTAAACAAGATTTCAGTCAAAACAAAATACAGCATCCAGTATTTATAATGGAATTTAACATAAGAATCACTTTTACCTGTTGGTTTTGTTTTGTTTTGTTTGTGTGTGTTTGTTCAAGACCTGTCACAGAAAAGTGAAAGTCTGCATTTTACAATGCAGGTTAAAGTGAAAAAAACAGTAGTGATGGGAGAAATATAGGTGAATACAATGCTAGCATGGTTGAGTTATGCTTGCTCCACACAGTCTCCAAAAAGCACAAGTAGACATCTCATTACACCAACTCTATTTATAGAGCCAGAACTACATGCCATAGGAAAGCCAAGTCAAATTTCAATGGTCATACTTCTGAGAACATGTCTGTTCCTTTGTAAAACTCTCCTTGATTTCAAGCCTTGGCCCCATGATTAGCCTTTGGCAAGGCACAGCTGATGGTTCTAACAAGTTCTGTGGTCATTTTGCACTCTTCTTATGGCACTTGATTTTAGCATAGATTGGATTGTCCACAGCTTTAGCCAAGTGTAAATTTTAGAATTTTAGAATTAAATAAAATTTCTCCCTTCATCTACCTGAGAAGGGTAGCTGTGAGAAATGGAAACATACTGAAAGTATGGAGATGACAACTGACTGATGCCCAAATTATTAAATTTTGGAGGTTGCTGTCAACTGAAAATTCAACTCACTTTCACAGAAACTGGTAATATTGATATTAAGTCATCTACCTCCTTAAGCAGTTCCAGAAACATAAAAGTTCTCACTGTGTGGGGGAATAAATTCTGTATGAGAGATATGGTGAGTACCAGAACCTCACACCATGAATCGTAAATACCATGCTCACAGTATGCAAGCAGGACTCATTGATATGTCTGTCCAGATGAACTGCACCACTCCTGAAAGGAGATGGAACATTATAGATCCTTAAAAGCACATAGCAATGTAAAACATCACTTTAAAACAGAAAATGCTTACCTAAGCAATGTTGAAACTAATTATAGCATAATCTGACCCATATGTCAGGCCAATACATTTTTTCCAATGTTCCTGAATTCATAGCAATTCTAACTGGTGCTCCATCCTGAGTCTCACTGATGCTCAATGTACTTGCATTTGCTTTAAGAATTGCCTATATGAACACAAAACAATATAAACTCTATTGTTTTTGAAAGCCACCAAGATCACAGACAGGCATAGATTGTCTACAGTAGCACATATACTTCAGTGCAATATGGAAGAGACGTACACAGGAACGGAGCACATCAGAACTACAGACCTTTCAACGATCAGCTATCTATGGCTGGACAGGTTCTTCAATACCTTCTCTATAAGGAAAGATGGGGTTTCTCTCACAGCCTCAGCCTAAGATTCAGACATCTACTGAAAGTCCATTGCCTAGAATCCTTCCATACTCAGTAGTGAATAGTAGCACTTTTGGAGTAAGAGTCAACCATCTTGATCAGCCCACTGGAAGAGTCTGTCTCTACTGACTATAAACAAAAACCAGAAAAACACCAATGGGCTAAAAAAGTAAGATCTCAGGTAGCTAAGGACATGTAAGTTGAATCTCACATTGCAACTGAATTGTTTTGCTTTCCATAGGTCTTTCCCTTTATTTTCATCCTCTGACTATATGCCAAAAGAAGTGTTAAAATCCAGCAGGTCTTTTGGTCGACTGTTTTAAAAGGAAGTTGAGTTATCTCAAAATATACCTACCTCTGCCATCCTTTGCTATCATATAATGTTGCTTATTGACCTCAAGTGGCACCAGCCACATGTATTCAAGGAATTATTTTAATTACTCGTATTTGTAAACAGCTCAAATATAGAATTGTTTAGCTATTTAAAAAACAAATGATTATGCCAATAACACCAAAATGAAGATTCACAGACTAAATACGTTGGGAGATACAAAGCACCTTACTGAAAGGGCAGTACTCTGAGTAAGAGAAAGATGGTGAAGGCAGAGCTGTTGTCACCAAGTTTGCCATAGTCTTGTTTTCTCCTAACAAACAAGTATTTGAATTTATGGTGTGTGACCTCCATCCTCCATAAAGAGACATTACAGCAGTTGCCCATGTAGTCTTATTCAAACCACTAGGACAGAAAAATAATAACATTATGTAGTATTATTACTGGAATATTTCCCTGAGTTTTGTTGTTTTGTTTTTTTTTTTTTTTAAATCCTAGCTCTTCATATACTACATTTTCATTAGATTTTGATGCAGTCAGCATCAAATTCTAAATAGCAGTAGTAAACCTCATGAATCATTTCGGTAAAACCTTCCTTAAAGTGACTTTGAAAAGGCAAGGTAACTTTTGCTTGATTTATCTTTGTCTTTTCTGACTTTGAAAACTGGCACCATCACACACTTAGCTACATCCTCCCCCACTCGTAAATTGAAACATACTTACAGCTAACTTCCTACCTCTTGCAGTTTGAAACTTCAAAAAATCACCTTCCTAATATGTGTTTCTAATTAAATTTCAGTCCCTAACCACAGCTGCTGTGATTCATGCATACCCTGCAAGTTTCAGTGTTAATTAATGAGGGCTCTTTAAATTCTCTGAGCCGGGGTGTGGGTGGGAAATAGGGTGTATGCAAGACATGAGGATTTCTCACAGTTGGTTGTGGGGTGTTGTGATGCCCCTCTGGGAGGCAGCTCAATTACAGTATGCATCCAAACAAGAATGAAAAAGGAGGTGGAGAACTGGGAACAAAAACCCACACAGTGTATTATTCATAAGCAAATATATAATTATGCAGTCTCATGAATTAGGGATCTACAGTTTTGAAGAAAGACAGGGAAAAATGAAGTGTCAGAATGTTGCTTTGTGGTACGTTGGTTTGATATTCCCTTCTTCCTATGAAAATTCAGAGAAAAAGTGGGACACAGTCAACAGAACCCAGGGTCCTCCAGGCAATCTATGGACAATTTCTGACTTGTACAAGCTGAAGTATTAATTTCATGGAGTGTGGATTTTTACAGTCCCTCTTGAGATTAGAATTCAAGGCTGCAAATGAAAGGACCCAGAAGCTCAGCATCTCTGCAGATAAGGAATTTCAAGGTGAGATTCTAGAGCTTTACTCAGTAAGCAAAGCAGTCAGTCTGGCTCTCATGCATGTGAGTTCATAAATAATCACAATTATTATTACATATTTGTGTTACAAACAGTCTGCTTGAGACACTACAAGTCTGTCTTCGCTAAATGGCTGCCAGTCTGGAATACACCTACTCACAGGTTGTACAAAAAAATATTGGTCTGAGGAAGCTATAATTGGTTGGAGACACAGATCAGCATTTGACCTTTGTCATTTGTGCTTCATTTCTTGGGTTTTCTTTTTTGCTAATCACAGTATCTTGCATCTCCAAAGCATCTTTCATTCTTTACATGTGTTCTCAGCAATGCAGCACAGCAACTGCAATGACCCCGTATTAGGATCTAAAATTAAGTAGCCTATAGCTAAATGAAACCTCAGAGGGGAGGTTTAGAAGAACAGAATGTAAATTCATGAGGAGGGATTTGGCCTAGGCTTTCACACTGCTGCCTCTTACAACATATTCTTTGGTATATTTAACAGTCCTGAGTAGTCATAGCCTCAGTCTATGTTTAACCAAAAGCCTGATGTTACAGGTGCACAGAAAACCACAATCCCACAGGTGATGATTGTAGTGCTTGCACCTGGAGTGGAATCACATCTTTCCCTCTCTTTCAGACTAAAGCTTGCAGTAAAGACATCAGCAAGCCTTCCCAGAATCAATTTCATGTTTGGTCCTCTGAGGACTTTAACTAATGGTGGATAGACAATAACCATAAAGCCTTTCAAAACAGTATTTTTTTCTATTAGTAGAAATTCTGCATGGAAAAAAAAAAAGAAAAAAAAAATTAAAGTAACAGGGGAAAAAAAAAAATCAGTACCTATCCCAACATAGTTCTTACTCTTCTCTTGTTGCTGGTAACCCAACCCAGGGATACTCAACTACTTGTTTTCAATAAGTAAGTACCAGATAATTTGATCATGACTTTCTAAGACAAGGGTTGGCTCTGCCTCTGCTGAGCTAGTCTGAGCTCCATACTCCCTTTGCAGGTGGCACACTGCAGCTGCTCATAGCATTAAAAAAGAGACACACAAGAAGTTTGAAACCAAAGCTGGCTTGTTGTTATGGTATAAGCAAAATTTATCCACTGCCTAGGTCTACACGTGGGCCAAACTCAGGAGGAACCTGTGATAGTTTAGGCCCTGCCGGGACCGTAGACCTTGTTGCCGTTGTCCCTCCCCCACCCTTGGACCGAGTAGGGCACAAACCCCAGGGTTAAAATAAGAAGAAATTTAATACAACAGTGTAATAAACAATCTGAACAACAACAATAGCAATAATAACAACAGTAAACAGTAATAACATTAAACAAGACAAAAGATATACAGAGAAATACTGCAGTGAACACAGCCAGCCTGCCGTGCGTGCTTCCCGCAACCAAAGCCACAGAGGAAAGCTTGCTGTGCTGCCGCGCTGGACCTGACCTCAGCATGGTATGAATAACCCGCCTGGAGATCCCTTCCCCCTGCTGGGGAGAAACTTAACCCTATTCTAGCTGAACCAGGACAGAACCTTAGACAAACTTCTTCAAAATCTACCCTAGGCAGAGGTGACCGCTCCATAAATATCCCCAAAAATCTGGTTTTCCTTTCTATGGAGACTCTTTCAGAGTGCAGGTTCTCACCTCTCTGGTTAATATCTTTTCGATTTTAACACTTGGTTCTTGCCTAATAAATCCAGAAACTGCAGATACATTGCCACTAGAGCCTTTTTTTTTTTAATTAGGGATGGCAAGTTGAAGCCAGCATGGTGTAAGGAGTGATGTAAAGACAGCACATTGTTGTCTTCTGTCTATTTTTCTCTAAGAGGTGACAGCTATCACCAATTCCTTCTCAGAAAATTTTGCCATTAATAACCCCTCTACTTCCCCCAGAAGCAATTATAAACTAGCTAGTCTGATTTCTTTAAGATTGTGGTGGTTTTGTGTGTGTGGCAGGGGTTTTGGGTAGTGGGGGAAGGTGCTACAGAAATGGCCCCCTGTGAAAAGCCTCTTGAAGCTCCCCCAGCTCCAAGTCAGACTGGCCTCTGGCCAAGGCCAGGCCAATTATCTGCACCTCTGTGATAACTTACTTACGAAGAGGAATCTGGGAGAAGGAGTGGGAATTGTGAGGAAGACACCTATGCAAACACCGAGGTTAGTGGAAGAAAGGAGGAGGAAGAGGAGGAGGTGTGCCAGAGCAGAGCCTCCCTTGCAGCCCATGGTGAGAGTGCAGGGCCACCTCCCTGCTGCCCATGGAGGTCACTGGTGGAGCAAATGCCCATCTGTAGGTGGTGGAGGACCCCGTGCCAGAGCAGGTGGCTACTCCCAAATAAGGCCGGGATTCTGGGGGCAGAAACTCCACTGTTGCAGTTTGGCACTGGGAGGACTGCAACACATGGGGGTGATCCACACTGGAGCAGCTCGAGATTGGCTGTGGCCCATGGCAAGGACTCACATCAGAAAAAGTTCATGAAGGACTGTCTTCAGTGAGAGGGACACCATGCTGGAGTAGGGGAAGAATGCAAAGAGTCCTCCCCTGAGGAGGAAGAAGCAACAGGACTGACCACAACCTTCAATTCCCTGCCCCCTCTGCTGCTGGAGGGGAGAAGGTAGAGAAATTGGGAGCAAAGCTGAGCCCAGGAAGAAGGGTGGGGGGAGGGTGTTTTTTAAGACCTGGTTAAACTTCTCACTGTCCTACTCTGTCTGATAAATGTTGTTGTTAGTGTTTGAATTAAATTGATGTTCTTTTTCTTCCCTTAACCAGTCTGTCTTTTTCCCATGACCATAATGGGTGAGTATCATCTGATTCCCAAGCCTTTTTGCTTTACTTTCTCCTTCCCATTCCTGAGGGGGAAGGGGTGAATAAGCATTTAGGTGGTGCTCAGTTTCCCCCTGGGCTGAAACCACAACAAAGATACAAATGATTCATTGATACCTAGAGTTTAAAATATGGGAGGAAAATATTTTACTTATTTTCCCCAGTTTACTCAGAACAAAGTTTCCTCACAGTCTGACCTCCTGGGACAACACGATTTTTCTTTTAGTTAAACTGAAGGAACGGTCCAAAAACCACATCAAGACTAGTGATGCATGGAATTGCAGGTCTACACTGGTGATCCCTAAATACTATAGCAAGAGACACCTTTTTTAGCAGAATTAGAGGAGGCCTGGTTTTGAAAAGCCAAACAAGAAGGGCCTCAGTCCAATTCAGCTCTATAATCTCACTTGATAGATTTGTCATGAAAATTTGATTATGTTCTGCTTTATCCCCGACTACAGGCTTGTTACAAGAAGGGGCTGCTATCCTCCAGGATCTCTCTCTAAATCCTTAGCTGCTACTCTTACTGAATTGTAATTTGAATGCATCCTTCTACCAGCCTCTATGTCCTCCCTGCATTTTTCCACTACAAACTCACTACCCTTCTAGCACTTGTTCATTTGTTTCTGAAAAGATAATCTTTTAACCCAGTCATCTATTTCAGAGCTACAAGGATCCTGGAGAGAAGACAAAGGTTATGCAGAGGGAAAACCAGATTCAAAGCACTAGACAACATATGAGAAAACCTTAATGAGCTGGAGGTTTTGCTTTGCCTTCATGCTTTCTGAACAAGTGCTAGAAGGGTAGTGAGTTTGTAGTGGAAAAATGCAGGGAGGACATAAAGGCGGGTAGAAGGATACATCCAAATTACAATTCAGTAAGAGTAGCAGCTAAGGATTTAGAGAGAGATCCTGGAGGATAGCAGCCCCTTCTTGTAACAAACATGTAGTTATGCATGCAACTCTCTGCTTCTGATACTCTTGGGTTTAAGCAGTTCAGATAACACAATGGAGAAAATTACTTGTGGCTTCATCTAGGTCAATTTTGGTTTTCTATACAAAGGCAAAAATTCTGCCCAGTATAGCACATAAGAGGGAGTGGTGTCAACCTTGGTGTCACACAGTTTTTCAAATATGCAAGGGAAGTAACATCAACTCTGGTAGCTTTTTTCTTCTGAGGCAATGAATCTGTTGAACAGAAAAATCACCAGGAAACAGCCCCCAGGCAAATGCTCTATTATCCATAGAGACAAAGAAAACAAAGAACTGACAACTCTCTCTATAATGCAATTACTTCCACCTTTAAAGCCACCTTAGAGTATCCTATGCCACATTTAATCCAGCTATGAAATTTTCAGGATGCAAGACAGTTCTCTATTCTTCCTTGGGGATACGTCCCTTGTGACTTATGTGTTCACATGTCCATTATAATTTACAGAGGGAAACAAAACTATCTCAGATTAGAGGTCTCCAGAAAATCCTAGAAACTGATCTAATGCTTACTTGAGGACAACTGTTGAAAAGAACGATTGACGTTCTTTCAGCATTCTCCACAATGCTGAAAAATAACTGTATGACTGAAAACTGAAAAAGCAAAGTCAGTGGGTAACAAGTGAATTGAAACTTTGGTCACCTCACAAAAATACCGAGACGATGAATTTGTGTTTGATTCTGGAATGCCATCCTCAGAATTTTTATATTTGGAGAATGGATTGTAGAAACAACGTAAAGACTACTTACGGAACAGAACAGTCGTCTTCCCACCACAAATCACTATTGGCACTTCTTTATTCAGACTAGAGTTCATAACACTTAGAAAATCCTTTAGTCAAAAGTGGGGTTAGGACTCCACAAATCAAAACTTGCTTCTTAAATCTCAAAATTAACATGGCCATACTACCATGTGCATCTACATTAAAAGCAGAAGGTGGCCAAACTCTTCTAACCTTTAGCCTTAATGATATGTCAATGGCTGCAAAATCAAGTAGAGTTATGGCTTCATCCCGTTACCTTTTTTTTTTTTTTTTTTTTTTTTGGTCAAAAAGTAATGATTTGTAATTTTATGAAAATGCCACATCTAAAACACCAATACACACATAAGAAGAAATGTAACAGCATGATGCCTAACTTAGCAGCAAGTTTTAGTTCTGTAATCAGTATTTCATAAAGATAATAGTATACCACTTTCAGTATTCCACCAGTTAAGAACTGAGTATTGCCTATTTAAAATCTTTAGCCACAAGGACTTGCAAACCTTTGCAATACATCCTCTACAACTGTTGATGATTATAATGATAACATACACAAGTTTTAAGGGTGGCAAATACCAAAGTTATCTGTGGTCTCTCATTAGAACACCAGTCCATATATACATTCAAAATCATTTTCTTCTCACTTGCCAGTGACTTAGAAATATATATACACATGCACAGATCTACATATATATGTAGTGGGGGTGTGTGACTGATATGTATTTCTATTTACAATGCCATTCCCCGTCTTTAGTCCATGCATACAATCCTCAATAGGTTGAAAAACACTGGTTTTACATTCCAATCTCAGCTCTTTCTCTTAGGTTTCTGTAACTTCAGGTAGGTCAAATTTGCTGATAAATGAACAATCCAAAATCCTCTCACTTATTACTTAGACCCTTAATATCTATGTACAGATTGTTAAAAAAACAAATCCCTTTCAGAGTCTTTGTTGAGAACAAAATTAATCAAAGCAATAAATATGAATGAAATTAATGTTTATTTACTTTAATGAAAGCTATGCAAGCCTTACAAGCTCCTTAACCCTCACCCCTTATTTATAAGACCATTATTCCACGAAACTACAACCTTTTACAAAAGTAGCTGTTTCATTCACAACATGAGAAAAATTTGAGACAAATGATTTGAACTTTCTTCTCGCTCAGCTACTCAGAGTTACTTCTGTGTAGTCCAAAGAGTTATGCCACAAAACAATGTTTTAACACTGATTTTGTAATCAGTCAGTGAGCTCTTGCCCAGAGATACCTGGAAAGGATACAAAAGTCACATTTTTCTTCTCGGGTTCTGAAAAACAATGCACTCTTATATGGTTTGTCTGTCAGCTGAAGAACATATTTTCCATTCTTTTTAATATAGTTACCTGAAACTATTGAAAGTTTCTCTCTTGACTTTTTGGCGATCTCTTCACAAGCCAGTTTATCTTTCTAAGTGGGCTGAAGGAATATCTCGTGTAAGTTTTTGTTCTATTTAACTGGATGAATTTTTAAAATGTTGTGCAATAGTCACTTTGAGAATATAACAGCTAATCACTTTTCATTATATCAAATCTCTATGATCCTCTCCAGTCTTTTAGTCAGTTTTCCAACCCTTTGCATCTTCCAACTCTCTAAAATGTTGCCTGGTCTTTTTTTTTAATCTTGAACTGTGTCAATCTGTTATCTCTTCCATCATCTCTTTGTTTCATAGTATTCTCCATTTCTGTCAAATTTGAGATGGAAATATTCTCCACACCAGATATAAGCCATGTCCTCTGCCTAGAGATACAGATCTCTCTTACCTAGTGTATTGGGAGCCTTACAGAAGATGTTGTATTTGGGGGGTTAGTCATCTTGACTAGCTACGTCTGCTCTGTTGGGCCTTGAACTTGGGGCTTGAGAAGGCTGTACATTAGTTGGATCAGACACTGCATGGGAACCCTCTGGAGTGACCTGTTCTGGTCCATGGTGCACACTGGTGGGTGTTATGACAGACGTAACCTACCAACCTGTCAGGAGAAGATACATGATTCTGTTTGCTACACAAAACAAAAGCACTACAGCACAGGAAGGAGATAGGAACCTCTCCACAGACAGGATCTGTGCAACGTGCTGTGGGAAAATGCATCTGGGGTTCACCCAGTGCTGCACAAAAACAGGGTTCCCAGGAGCTGAGGGAATGTAAGATTTACTCACTATATTCTTCTTTTTACTCTATCTTATTGAAATGGCAATTTATTAAGCCATTTGTTGTCTGGTGTTCTTACTGAAGTCCAGAAAGAGCCGTGCTGCTCTGACTTTAACCTCCTACTCTGGTGCAGAACATCTAGACAGTCCAAGGGGCCCAAAACCTTGCTGGAATAAAACACATACTTTACCAAATACTTTTACTGTCACCCACAAGGTCAGCAAATATTCCTCTAAAAGATCTATTTGTTGCTTGTACTAGGAGAACACTTCATTAATTGACATGACAAATACTGAGAATTATGGTCTGGGAAAACACACCATTAATCAATAAGCATCGGAACGATTGATATAAGTTGAAAACTTTGCGGCATCAATTGGCATTTGTTTCATAGTTATGTTACTTGTCATCTGTTGCTCTTCAGGCAAGGGTTCCCAGGAAGTATCTGCAATTATATATGTAAGTTACTGCCAGCATGTCAGAGGGTCCCATGCCACATATGGCCTGTGAGGTGTCCTGAGTGAAAAGTGGGTGCTCCATAGCATGGAGGGGTTCAAAGTAACACCCTTACTCGTTCATTCACTTTTGCATATTTTGAAGTATTGCAGTTTCATGTGTGCCTGGCTAAATAGATTTATGGATTATATAATCTGGTTTTATCTAAACTAACCCTCAAAAAATGAAAAAGTGGCTTAAAAAGATTCCTGCAAAGAAACCACAGACTGAGGATAAGATTGATAATGTGAGCACAAGTGAATAACAAGAAAATGGCAGAGATGACACTTCTCCTACTCCAAGCACAAACTCTTCATCAGCCACATTATGAGGTAAAACCAGTGACTATCTAATCAGATCTGACAAGAACTAGGCTAAAAAAATTTGAAATTATTAAGAAGATTATTTTAAATATGAATTTTCATCCATGGTCTTAACAATGAACCTTGCCCTAAATGTACACTGTGCCTTGAGATATTAACTAATGATGATATGAAGCCACCATGATTAGCAAGACATTTAAAAACTAAGCATCCAGAACATGAAGATATACTTCTAAAATTTTTTCCGTGGTTTAAACTCATGCAATATTCAAACCAGCACTTTACAAGACTTAATGATAACTGTTTAGCAGTAAAAGGTTTTTTACTTGAAAAGCAAATAAAAAAAGCCACATACCACTGGGGAACCACCTTTTCCTCCTGCCATGGCAAAAATGGCTCGAATAATACATGGGAAGCAATATGGCAACATACTAAAATGCTTTCTTTTGTCAGCAAATACTGTTGGAAGATGCATAGGAAACATTGCTGAAGATTGAAGAAGTATTCAAACAAATTACACAATGTGGGAGGTTTGCTCTGCAGCTGAATGAAAGTACAGATGTTTATAACATGTCTCAGCCTATGGTATTTGCTAGATTCTGTCTTAATAATGAAATGCAATTGTAGGGAAAAACCGTACAAGTTTAATCACTCATGGAGAGCATGCTGTGACTGGAATAAAAAAAAAAAAATGGATTCCAGGGTAAGGTTGCAGAGATAGCACTACACATGAAATTCATTCACTGCATCACTCATAGGCAAGCTATTGCAGCAAACAAGTTGAAGCCAGAAGTGCTCTAGTGCTACACGATGTCATTGATATGGATCGTTATTTAAAAGCAGGACTTTAAAACAGTAGAATCCTTACAACACTTTGTAATGAGATTGGGTGGTGAGTGACTGTGAAAATCTTTTGTACCACACAGAACGTTGCTGGTTATCTTGTGGCAAAGTGCTTAAAAGAGCTGTCCAATTTAAGTATGTTATATATTTTTTTCTTTTAGAAAAAGACTAATGTTCCAAATGTTCCGACCTTTTCTGGGATGACAGGTGGCTGTCAGTAGTATGCTACCTAGCAGATATGTTCAACAAAATAAACACACTTAATCTGTCCCTTCAAAGTAAAGGTGACATTTTAAGAATGAGTTAAAAAAAATTACTGTTCTCTAAATAAATAAAATAATTACTTAAAAATATTGTTTTTCATCTTTATCTCTTCCTTTTTTAATGTCTATTTTTTGTGTACATTTTATATACATACCCTATATTAGTACAGTAGTACAAGTATATGACTTATGAATAAATAAATACACATATATAGGGGGTGCAAGCTCAAAAACTTTTTACTGCTAAGGATGTGAGATCAAAACAGTTTGGAGATCACCACTCTAGTGTAGGTAGATCAGTAGTTAGAGAGTGGCATATGATTCATAGCATGGTATAGGATGAAGAGTGGTTAATAGAGCAAGTGGAAATAGCATATAATAACGTCAAAAGAGTGAGAACTAGGGAACAATACCTTGCAGACAATCTGCAAAAAATAGTTGATTGAGCTGGTAGAGCAGCTAGAAAAGATCAACTTGGGATAGACCCGAGGAAGAGGCAGGGTTAAAAGGCAGTGTGGACTGGCAGAGCAGAGGGAGTAGCCTATGGTATGTGCTTTATGCACTTGGAATCACAGACATTCATACATCAGCTGTGAAAGCAGCTAAAGCAGTGCTGCTTGTGATGAGATGCTGCTGAAGCGCATTTCTATGAATGTATTTTGCTTATGTGACACAATGCCTTTATCTATGCACATAAACCTTGTAGCTGCTAAAGGGGAAATAAAAAGAGGCTGCTTCTATCTGAGCTGCTGGAATCATATTTTTGAAGTGTATCATTGCCTCTTCGGTAGGTCCTTGTGAGAGAGCTGAGGAATGTTGACTGAGCTTAAAATATTTCCTTGTAAACTGCAGAATTTCATCATTAAATCTATCAATCAAAGTACCTCTCGTCATCCATTCTACACTTGTAGTAATACTTATTACCAGAGATGGGAAGCTGCCACATTCCTGCCTCACAGCTAATCCATGTTAAGAACCACAATGGCTATTTACACACAATTGATCCCCTTACCACAGCAAATACACTCTTAGTCACCTTGCCCTCAATGGCCTTCATCTTATTTAACTAAAAGGACTAAAAGAAATCAAGGACTGATTATCCTAAAAGAATGGAAAGTAGTAGATTTAAGGATTGTTTGCAAGAATGATTTTCACAAGTTTTATCTGAATGCACCACGATCAATATAAAGAATATGGGCAGTTTTGTTTTTCTCCTTTTGAATATTCTTTGAATACACTTCATTAGACATGAATCTCAGTTACACTACAGCAAATTCTGAATGCGGTGCATGCTTTGTATGGCAGGAGGTATGAAGCAAGATCCAAAACTGGCCATATGTTTTTAAGTTAAGCTTCTCTATGTGGCAAAAAGATTATTAAACCCAAAACTACACAACATGAAATAATAATATAGAGAATTCAGAATAAATGCTTGGAAGCTATCATAGTATTAGATTTTGTTTGAGGTTGCTAAGAGCAACAAAGAGTAAGAACTACTGTATTCATGGCAATGCATATTAGAAATAATAGCCAAATACAGTAATTGAATGGATGAAGCGCCGAGGTACTTATTTTTTTACTGCCTTCTTTCACCAGCTGCCTGCTTGTGTACTGCTTTTCAGTGGACTGGGACAGCAGCTTTGCCTTTGGAATTAAAGTTGCTTTTCCCTTGGTAGTGTTATTAAATGGCACAAAAAACTTGATAGTCTTTCTTGACTAGTGCTGTTATGACAGTCGGCTTGTTGCAATCACCGTTGTAAACTGAACACCACCAGGCAACAGGATAGGTGAAGCTGATTTCATCTCATTTTAATTGTTTCCACTGGGGGGTGTTAATAGTTCATCTTTATCTGGCTTTGACCCTGCTCCTCAGTTTTATGGTAACATAGTCATGGCTATCTGGGACCTACTGGCTTGTCACTTTGCAAGTTGGCTCTTTAGACCTTTTAGGTCGAAACATGAGTAAACTTCAGATTTGCCTCTCCCTTCTCAGTGGAGCTAAAAGATCACTCCTGTTAGCAGCAAAGGGCCTGTGACTCACTGAAATACCATCATTCCTGTCAGAAAGGAGTGGTAGCACCTCTACCAATTTATGACCTTTACTATCTTATAGGTCTTTTAGAGACAGTACTAAGCCAGTGCTATGACATGCCCCTAGTTTGTTTCTTGTAATTTCTTAAAGCATGGTTTTACTAACAGCAGCACAGGTTCTAAAGGCAGAAAGGACTCATGCAGTTACACATGGTCCAGTTCTCCCCCTTTTACAAGTGTCTCCCCTTTGGTATTATTTGGCCTTTGAGTATTCAAATGTCAAAAAACCACTGGCTTGCTCAAAACTCTATTCCACTTTTTAATGCATGCAACGACCAGGAGAAGACATTCCCCTCTGAAATGAATATGAAAGCATGATACTGTGCTTGTATCCTTGATTCATTCTTCATGGTTAAATCTACTTCGTTTACTCCAAGCAATTTTTCTGCACTGTTTGCATTCTTCAGAAAAGCCAATTGCAAGTTAACAGTCAACATTTAGTTTGTTAGGAGAAAGAACTTTCTGAAGGATGGCAGCCTTGATCTTGGAATGAGGAACAACAACACATTCCAAATACTATGATAGTGTAGTTGTAGGTAAATCAAACATTAGGTAGGTATTAGACTGACATAAGATTGACAAGCACCTACTGGACACATGGTTGTCACACCACTGTACTCCCTTAATGTTCTTCTGACATATACCTTTGTTAACACCAGAAGAACTTATCAGTTGAATTATGTAATTTTTTTCTTATAAATGCCCAATAGCTATTTAAAGTGACTCTAATAGTTAAATATCCCTGTTCAGCATTCAGCACATTAAAATTTCTGTTTTATGATTTGTTCATTAATGGCACTATAATAACTCAGCACCTCATCAGCTACTCTAAACAAGCATTTTTTTAACTAAATAATAAATAATTCATAAATATTTATAATTAATAAATTAGAGAGGCGGAAAGATCAATTGTTATGCATGCTGTATGAAAAGGATGTTCCATTAAGGCATCAACGGTGCTATTAGTTGGAATGTTAAAGAAGAGAGAAGAGCTGTATACTGGTAGAAGTGTAATTCCTTCAGTTCAGTCTCTTCTTGTATCAGATTCTGCCTCCTGTTCTTATGTTATTTATACGAATTCAAACCTATGTTTCCACTAGATCTTGCCTACTTACACTTCAGCCTGACCTCAGCCTAGCCTTCTGGCCACCTTGTACACAATGTTTAGCCTTCTTGCAGATCTCCAGGCAAAAGATTCTGGATTGTCTGTTCAAATTTAATATGTCTGAAACTGAGCTCCTCAACTTACCTTCCCAAATCTTTCACTATCACTAAAGACTTCTTACTCATCCTTTCCTATCACTTAATTGTTCCTTCTACTCACTCTGGCTATGCCTCAATTGGATGGCTTCTTTTTCCATACGTTCTTTGAAAATACTGGGACTACTATTAAAAAGGTCGTTCCTTCTCAGTTAATACAATCCCTTCCCCTCCAGCTTTTCTGGTTTGGGCTTGGTGGGGTTTTTTTTGGTTTGGTGTTTCGTTTTTTGGTTGGTTTTTTTTTTTTTTTTGTCTTTTCCAAAGCAATATAAAATGTTTTTCCCAAGATTAGCTTTGTGGGCCCTATCTTAACCATATTATCTCATGAAGTTCCTTTGCACAGTTCTTCTTTCTTTCTGGAAAAACAAACAAAACAATCCACACCCCTCCAGGTGTTTCACCTCTAGGATGTCCCATTTATTCTGTGTCATACTTGACACTACTACTGCTCTATTCCATTCTTCCACTCTCAATGCCACTTTCTACTGTATTATTATGTTTTTCTCATATATATAACTTTGTTTTCTCTGACATCCCAAAACCCAAAGAACACAGCTAATTACTATTGGCGGGATTCCTGCTAGTAGAAACAGGCTATAAGCTGATTATTTCACTTACTTAACCTTTGTAAGTCTCCCATCCACTATGATAATAAACTGTGGTACAGAACACTGTATAAGATGTTAGCAAAAAGCCAAGGTTCTTCTGCCATGAGAGTTTAATTTTACCTTCCTGCTCCAAAAAGGAAACTATTTGGCTAAAATTTTCTACTTCACTATCCAGTACCTAAACACTCTTAATGTGCAGTACTGTAGCTCATTTCACTCCCCAAACCCTCAGATTTTTACATGCTACAGATACAAGAGTTCATCATCAAATGTGGGCATCTCATAGGTAATATATGACAGTTTTTCAATAGACTGCAACATAACGTTCAGTAGTAATTCAGGGCAGGAAGTGAAGAAAATTCCTTTAACTGAATTCAGAGAGATGATGATATTACTTCCAGGCATAGATGTACTAGGATACCAAAAGTAATATCTTTTTATCTTGACAATCAAGTTTGGATGACAACATGTGGGCAAATAAGTCAGCCAAAGCAACGGTACAATGCCTGTAGCCTACATTTCCTTTCCATTTCATCTACCTCCCATTCCCTCCTTCTGTCATCTCTGATGTTAATGTGGAAGAAAAAAAAAAAAAAGAAAAAAAAGATTTCTTGCTGCAATTCTGAAATATTTAAGTAATTAAACTTCAGCAAAATAAAAGAATATTTTGCCAATTATTTGTCATCGAGAAAACTTCAGAAAAAAACCACAAAATCTAAAGTATGCCTCCAATGTGCAGACAATCATCTGCCATC
This sequence comes from Athene cunicularia, assembly GCF_003259725.1. Lineage (NCBI taxonomy): Eukaryota > Metazoa > Chordata > Aves > Strigiformes > Strigidae > Athene > Athene cunicularia. The sequence continues at coordinate 23,139,044 of NW_020799101.1, forward strand.
AGTCACTGCCATAGATTTTCTTCTGTTCTTGATTCTTCTAACTGCTTGCACTAGACTGAATATTTAACTGCTATCTAGGCTTCTGCACATCTGTAAACTCACCTTGATGTCCCTTAGTTTTGTACCATGACAAGTTTAAGTCTCTATTACTATTAATTTTCTCATCTAACAGTTTCCAAATTAATGTGGTTTAAAAGTGGCTTTTTTGTTGTGTGGTATTTTTGTTTGTTTGGTGTTTGGTGGGGTTTTTTTTGTTTGTTTGGGGTTTTTTGTTTGTTTTTTAATAGGAAGATCCAGTAGCTTCCTTTGTACCTCCTATTTTTTGCTTAAAAGAACACAGGATAATGGCTGGCCTATTCCTCCCAGCTGACATTGGCACAAATAAAAAAGTAGTAACTTTATTACAATTTAAAAAATGAGGAAAAGAATAAACTCATGCAACAGCCCACATGTGCTAACAGCATAGATAGTATGCTTTTGCAAGGCCTGTAAGAGCAGAGCAAAAGAGAAACAGTATCACACTCTCTTAAGATGTCTCCCTAAGAATGAAAGATGGAAAGATGCCAGTAATTGGTAGACAAAAGAAAACAACAAGTAGTCACATAATAACTGTATGGCTGACAGTCTCTTCAAAGTACGTTGATTAGCATCTGTTCAGGTCCCAGCACTGAGATATTCACAGCAGGAAGACACTACCAGCTGTGATCACCAGCACAGTTCTGAGAACAAGCCTCAGAGATATTCAACCTGATTCTTAATCTCCTGAGGTGTAATAACACCCACCTAGTGGATGAAGGGAAGGCAGTGGATGTAGTTTTTCTGGATTTTAGTAAGGCTTTTGATACTGTCCCTCACAGTGCCCTTCTGGACAAGTTGTCTAACTGTGAGATGAGCCGGTACTCAGTGTGCTGGGTGAAGAACTGGCTGAACAGCAGGGCTCAAAGGGCTGCAGTGAATGGGACTCCATCTGCCTGGTGACCACCTGCAGTGTTCCTCGAGGTTCAGTTCTAGGGCCAGATCTGTTCAATATATTTATCAACAGTCTGAATGCAGGAGCTGAACACATCATCAGCAAGTTTGCTGATGACACCAAACTGGGAGGTGCTGTTGACTCTCTTGAGGGACAAGAGGCCTTGCAGAGGGATCTAGGTAGATTGGAGCATTGGGCTATGATTACTGCGATGAAATTTAACAGGTCCACATGGGGATCCTACACCTAGGATGGAGTAATGCCAGGCACAAGTATAAATTGGGAGAGGAGTGTCTGGAGAGCAGCCCTGCAGAAAGGGATGTTGAGGACTGGGGTGCTGGTCAACAAAGCCCATAACATGCTTTAACTTTTGAACAGCCCTGAAGTGGTCAGGCGGTTGGACTAAATGATTGTTGTAGGTCTCTTCCAACTGAAAATACTCTGTTCTCACTGGCATAGGAAAATGGAATTTGGAGGAAATCAGCTTTATTGCATCATTTTCCTTGCATATTCTACAACTCCTCTAATTCTCTGGTGCTATCAGGTTACTCAACTCTGTCCCCACCTCACATATGGAATCAGACTTCCTTAAAGTTAATGTGACAAAAGTTTAGTAAAAGTACTTTCTTAGCAGCTTGCAGTTTAGTTACAAGAAATTATAAACCAGAGCTTCAAGGCTCGAGCACTGAGTTGTCTCCCTTTTGAGATTACTGGGAGACAGCTAAAGCACTACATTCAGGGAAACAATTATGTTCTTGTGGTATTGTCACCAGCAGCAGAGGTGAGAGGACTACGAAAGTAAACGCTTCAGACTTTGTCTTTTGTCTTATAAAGAGGGTGAAAAATCCCTTAATCACCTCCAAGCACCATTACCCTGCATCATAAGTATCAAGAATACCGGTGTCAACCTGCCAAGAAAGTTGACATTAGCTGTTATTTCTTTGTATTCATGGCACAACTGTCATTCTGTATAAATGTTATTTCTTTTTATTTCTAGTTTCATTCACCATCAAATCTCTCATCCTGATTTGCAAAATACTAATCCTAGAGGCAAATGATACAATGGGAGCCAAAGAACTGATAAGAAAGCAGTTTTAAAACTAGTTCTCTCCTAACCCTTTACGACATGGAGAAGAGGGATTTAAACCCCTTAGAAATATCAGTACTTACTGGTGTTTTGTTTGTTTGTTTAGTTCTCCCCTAGAACCTGAGGAAACAAGTTCATTATGGTTCTGTCATAGACATCTCTCGCTCTTTGCAACTCTTTTTTCATGTTGTCACAGTTCCAGCCAACATCTGCATTTTTCTTATCTTTGCCATATCTACATTAAAGCCTTCAGGCTGCAAAGGCAGCTGATTCATGCTAAAAGATTGTCTATGGCTCACTTTCTCTTCAGCAATATATGCCTTTAAATAGTATTTTGAACAAAATATACACTACATAAATAAATTACTTAATCCATTAAAAAACTGGAACAAGCCAGCTAGATACGAGTTATATTTGATAGTTTTCCTTTAAAGTAGTTTTTCAAAATCTCTTTAGGAGAGTATGAAATCAGATGGCATACAAGTAATTGTAGTTACTGGTCAAGTTCTGGTGACTGCTGAGTGTTTCAAGAGCTGCTTATTGGAAATGCAGAGAGCAGAACATGCCATGCTATCTGTTAACTCCTGCTCCTTCCGAGATACGGGATCTCTTCCTAAAGAAGCAGACATCATCACTCCTTTCTTCCCTCAGTACTTACCTGTGTGACACTTGATTTTTGTTTGGGGTTTTTTCCCATTCCTGCTTTCCTACTTATTAATTAAATTTATTATTGATTTTGTGTTCACAAACACTGGATTGAAATAACAAGAATATTTCAATTAAGTGTTTATGTACATGGCTCAATCAGTTCTATTTGCTGTAGTGAGAACAGTCTACCTGTCTCATGCAGTGTACACCTAAACAACTGAGCACAATCTCCTTTTGATCAGAGGCTACATCTTTGGAGTGAAATGCTTAGAGAAATTCTGAGTGACACTACATAACAATATGGTAACAGGGTGGTGACTACATGCTACTAACATGATCTTTACTGTGATTTTTGACTTGAGTCTTTCTACACATTACAGTAACATACAAATTCAATTTCATAGCAGCAAGTTTGAACATTTATGAAATAATGAGTTGGTAATAATACCCAAAGTGAATAACATTCAGAAGTGCACTGTATTTACAGGAGTGTGCACATACTCTCAGTATATAATCAGTATAAACTTCTTGCAGCAGTAAACATTACCTCTAAGCCAGTCCCCAATACATACTACTTTCAGGAGTATGTGTGATGAATGGGAAACATTGAGGAGCAGATGTTTCACAGCATGGTGGTGCGCCCAGTGTTCTCATAAGCAAGTGTCACCTGGAGGTTTCTAAGACTTGACTAGATAAAGTCAGAGCTGACTCGATTCAGTGTTGGTTACAGTTCTGCTCTGTTTAGAAGGTTGGACTAGAGACTTCCACAGCCCCTTCTACACACAGCTCTAATTCATTACCTCTTATTAGTTCTAAGGATTCCATAACAGGCTATAACTAGGAACAATTTTTATCACATCAGAGTAGCCTTCTGTGTCTGACTAGTTGCTGTATCCCACCCCAAAACATCACAACACTACAGAAAATTTACGGCTGGAGTCCATCCTCAAATGAAAATGAAATAGCATTTTTTGGGGATGGATAAATTTTGCTTACTGTAAATATGCTGCTCCATGTCAATGGCTAAGTACATCTTTTCATAGGCTGATATAGTAAGGACCTCTGCTCATTTTTATTGTTAAAAAATAATAATTTTGTTATCGTACAAGAAAATTATATATTATGTACAATATTTAATCTGAAGGAAAGAAGATTGTGCACTGCTGTCAAACTAATTGCTAGAATGCCTTGATGATTGCCAAAAGAAAAATACAAGAATACTGACCAGTTTCAGTGTTGGTTAGCTCTTGAGACAAGACTTCATCATTATTTATGACAGTAGTGTCAAAAAGACCAAGCAGAAGAGTGAGATTTTCTCAGTCTTTGGTCTAAGCCAGTATCTGCCAATTTAGCCCAAAACCCATCCCCAACCAATTATCACTTCCTGTCCTTACGCCATGGTGGTGATTGGGTGCTTCACGCATCATTTACAGTTCTAGGACCCTTACTGACAAACAGTGCCTTATTAATTAAGATATGGTCTATATAATATGCATTTGCTGTATCACGTTTTGCTTGCCATAGCCTTATTCTATCAATTTTTCCTCCTGCAGCTCATCATGCACCACATAGTTTTTATTAGGACTTTGCCCTGGACAGAATGATTCAGATGTAACACATAGATGGAGACAGAGCCACATGACTAAATGCTAGAGACTTTAGTAATGAAATCCCACCAGTGTATTATGGAAATTGAATGTAACCTGATCACTGTTGCTATTTAATGTAACATTTCACTGGGTACAGGAGAAGCAATTAAACTGTTAAAAATTGTGCTAACATCCCTCATAATTCAATACTGACCATCACTAGCCATGCAATATTTGGTAAGACTGATAACTACTTTTATGTGCAATCCTTGTAATAAAGCAGAAAAGAAGTGAAAAGAGATTGGAGGAAAGACAGACATGTGAGGTGGCAGTGTTGTAGGCTTGTTTGATGAAACAAAACTGTGTTCCACAGAATTGACTAGCTACATCTGTCCTTTACTCCCTACCATAAAATTCAATTTTGATAAAATACCGGCTTATTTACAGACAGTCTAATTCACAATTGCTTTAATACTAACATGTTCCAAGACTGAAAAGAACATATTCTATTAATTATTCACAGCAAAGCTCCCAGAAATGGAATTCTGGGCATTACAAAATGTGTGAGAAGGTGTTATGAGATAGAGCTGAGAAAAAAAAAAAAAAAAAAAAAAAAAAAGGCTGTTAAGGTATTTACAGCTTCTAGTTGAAAATTATACATCCTTTATATATTGTCCCAATTACGTCAAACCAAAAGCCTTGTCCCAGACACTACACCAATAAATATACATCTGAATAATAAAAGTAGCCAACAGTATCAACAGAAGTTTATCCCAATATAAACAAGGAATGTAAACTCAAGGCTTTTCAAGCAGCAATGCCTTGATGTAATATCAAATTCCAAGTATTAACCCTGTAAATCATAAAGTGTCTTACTATTGAAAGGTTTTGGAACTGCATATGTAGTACAAGCAGTGCAATTTCCAGGTATTTTAAAATTAACGTGAACAAAAGACAAATAGAATTTTAAAAAACCTCTAAATAACCGATTTGTTTTGCAAGGGAGGGACAAAAATACTAAGACCAATTTCTAGACAAACTAGAAAACAACAGAAAAAACAATTTGCTTAAGATTTACCCCAGATGTTTGTAGCAATTTTGGACATAAGTGGATGAAATAACTAGGAAGGATTCAGGTCCCTAGTGAAAGCAAGATACGCAGGCTGAGAAACACATCTGTGAAAGACTATCTATGGCCACTCCGTGCTCCAAACCTTTCTAAAGGTCTCTGCATTAATTGGTCTATCTGTGTTTACACTCATAAATAAGTGAGTAGCAGTCCTTCCACGGCCGGATCTTGTATACACCCTTTCTCTCTGTGGCTTGTGTTGGAGTAAAATATTTATTTTAAACAGCTTCATTGCATTTTTTCCATCTGAAATAAATATGAGCAACTGTGAAAGGTGAAATTTTGAAAGTTTTAAACAGGATGCATTCAGTGACATAAGACAAACAGTTCTATGAGATTAAGAAACTCAATTTACAAAGCATATAAGAACGCCATTAAAGCTAGTTATGGGACAGCTAACTGGTGATTTCATAAATACCATACATACAGTCAAGGGACAATGAAGCATGGCACACTTCCACATCTGCATGTGCCCTCTGTTCATATCCATAAATATCTTTTCATATCCGTTGCCTCCAGAACAAAACATCAAAGCTTTTACTGGAAGACTTTTTAAAATAAAAATTAAAAGTAACTATTTGTAGTACCTCTATTGTTGGATTCTGTTGGATGCATGTTACTATAAAATTATTTCTCTTGTCCCCAGGGAGGGTGCACACAGCATTAGTGAAAATTTAGCCCTGGGGAGACAGCTATACCAATTCAGTGTGCTAATTACATTCACAGTTCCTATTTCATCACTTGTAGACCACTCTGTTCCAAGGAAGGTGCAAGAAAACCACAATCAGTTATCCCTCCCTTAGGAATGCCAGTTTCTAATGATCTCTGGATTTCAGATGAAGATACCTTTTCTCAATCTTCTCAGACCTTGGCTAATGTGAAAGACTAATTAGAAAAGCTGTCCAAAAAATGTCAGCATTTGTGGTGACAATTTCCTAAACATAGTGCATACATTATTTTGTCAGCATCAGCCATTTAAGTCTCAAACATGCACTACACACAGCCAGACCCTGAAGGATTTCAGTGTCACTATCCGTATAATGAAAACTGGAAACAGGAACTAGGAATCAGAAACACATTAAACACAACAGACTTTTCATCCTTAACTGGGGCTTTGTATCATTCCCACTGTAGCTAGTAGAAAAATTGACACTGATTTCAAAAGTACAGGAGTTGGGTTTGTTACTGGTATTATGAGCACCTGGAATTGGAAAATAAAGAAGGATCTCACTGAGACCTCAGAGGTGTCTTTCTCAAATGTGATTTACTCTAGTCATTCTCTGGTTTTGTTTAATACTTCTTTGGGTATGCTTTGTAAGACCCACAGTAATATAAAATTTTTGGCCTTTACTCTGACAGCAGGTGGTTCCCAAATTCTGAGCTTTCATGTTCCTGTACACTAAGAAAGAAAGAATGCAACTTTTGGTTTCAATGTTTCTGTTTCAGGAATAAGATCTTTCAGGGATGTCAGTGTACATTTTGTGGCTTAAAGATTAATGAATGTTTTGCTGACAAAAGTTTAAAAGAAGTGTAGCAATTCCTTGTATTTACAGATCATGTTTTGCCAAACATCTCAGAGCCCTCGATGAATATTCATGACATGAGCCTTTTAATTGTATTTTGAAGGAGGTATCAGGTCTATTTTGCAGAGAGGGAAACTGCAGCACAGAAATAAAATAAAGAACTTTCCCGGCAATATGTTCAAAACTATAAACAAATCTTGTAATTCCTAAATCTTGTGTTTAATTACCAGCCCACTGTTCACTGACACATCAAATAGTTATGGTTCTGTGTCACCTCTTCTTAGAAAGGTTACATTGCAGTAATTCAACCAAGTACCACTAAAGCATTATAACGACCCCTCCTTAACCTTTCCCTTCTGCTTGCCTGCCACTGATTCATACATAATCTACTGATGTCTCTTTCTGCCATTTGGTCTCCTGCTTGACGAGCTGATGTAACCCCTGATTTTTAGCAGACAGACTGACAAGAAACAATGGGAAGGATCAAAAATGCTCAACCATATTTAATTAGCCTTCAACATGACTTCTTTGTGAGAGAGCAAGGAAGGTTCGGAAACTTCAAACAGAATTAAAGCCTCAAAATAAATCTGCATCCTTAATTTACTGCTGCCATTGTCATGAAGGACGCTATAGTGAGGTCCAGCACTCCATTTACAAGTCAGAACAGAATATAAGAAGTTAGAAATGAGCAGATGTAGGTAGTCCATTATTCTAAAAGACCAAGTCATATTGTTTCCCCTGATTATTGCTTTTTCAGAGTTTGCACCTTACAGCTTCAAATAACTTTACTTTTCATATCGTGTTTCTCAAGTATTATTCACAGTTACAAATAGGGATACTAAGGCCAGATAGCAGAGCAGGCAGCTGCGATAGATGCCCAGAAGAACATACTGCAAAACAGTGGCAAAGAAGGGTCAGTTCAGGAATACTCTCAGTCCCTGACCCTCAGTCCATTAAACCTCAGTGGATTCTTCAAGCTAAAAAGGAGCAGAACTTATATACTACACTAGGTCACTGAAATAAACACTAAAAATGAGATTTATCAGTGAAAACTTCAGTTCTTCATGAATACATCTCCTATTTCTAAGCTGGTCTAGGGGACAGATCAATGCCAGAAACATTTCTGTGTAAAGGTTTCTGTTTTAGTTTCCTTGTATTCTGGTAGTCTATAAGCCTTCCACTAATCACTTTTTGCATTACAAATAGATTTCCAGAATGACTGGGATGGAGAATTGCCTGATGTTTGCAGCCATAGGACCCGCTGCTTAGAAAAACCTTGGATAATTTTTAAACTGCTTTTCCTCCTCCCCCTGCAATTAGTCTTAATTTACCTTTGTCTTTTTTTCCCCACACTCCCACTCTTTTCGTTCCCCCACCACAGCCACTTTGGTTTTGATTAGGTGGTGATGATGGAGAGAGTACATCTCTGCATTTCAGCAAGACAATTTTGCTTCAGGAAACAAAAAGACATTTGCTAATTTCTCTCTTGAGTGGGTCTTGGAGACTTTCCAAGGCTCAAACAAAGAAAGTCTCGTTAACTACTTCTACAGCATACAACTGTTACAAAGCTTCAGCTTATAGTTCAAGGCATTTTTATTATCCAAATTAGGCAATTCTTCCATTACTTGGCATGATCTGCCAGCAAGAACTCCAGAGCACGTTTCTTCTGCACACCTCTTGTTCCAAGGTTGATGTAATAGCTGGCAGTCCCTCCTTCTCTGTCAATGCCTGCCAGCAATAGAAATGGTGCACACATGGTACCCTTCCCCCACCATCACAGTCCACCTGTCACAGAACAAGGCTACTGTGGTGCACGGCTGCAGACACAAACACACCAAGACCAACCCTGACAAAACAGAGCCAGTGTGGGCACTGCTGTTCAGAAAGGGGTTGCTCTTCTCAGAGCAAGATGGAAGTGAGCAACCAAGCCTGCCGCTCCCTAAAGTGTCCTCCAGGCCACAGCTGTTTTTACGCATGCATCCAGGATGCTGAATTTGAAGGCATCACAGCACAGGCCCCAACAGCACTGCTCAAACACACGTCACTGATGCCTGTTCTATATTTACCTATCCTCAGCCCGTTGAAGTCATGCATGGCATTCAGGAAGCCAGCTGGATATTTTTTACTGACATCAGTTGGATATGAATCATGCCCCCACTGAGTGGTATTGTGTGGCAGCCTTTGGAAGAGCAGTGACAGTATAGCTTTTAGCTGAGATGGTGAAGCCTTGTGTATGACATGGAAGGATGAGCTGGGAGTGTGCTAGGAGCTTAAGCTGTATGTCTGTCTGTGACAACTGATGCATTGTTTGAGTGATGTGCTACAGCAGACAGCCTGCAAACAGCTCACATGTTTAGGTGATTGGGAAACTTTTACCTGTTTAAATAATCACTGGAACCCAAGAAGATCCCTTGCAATGATAAATACATCCTTACTGGCAGGTTCTAGATAGGATAACTGATGCACCATGAAGACAGGAGCCAATTTACTGCTTCAGCAAGTCAAGGTTACTATGTCATTAGCCCACATAGATACAACTTCTGTAGGTTTAACTGATCAATTAAAGACTAACTTGGAAGAGAATGAACTAAATTAGTTTCTGTAAGGGATAATACAGTGCTCAGAGTAGCTTCTGTTGTTATTTGCAATGGAAAAGATTTTACATGCATATATAAACCTTGTCATAGCAACATTAGATATATCTGTCTTTATTAATTTATTTGGGATTTTTTTCAACCCTCTAACCCTACTCTAGGTCTTCTCAGAGCACTGAGGTATGAGGAATTTTACTTTGGCCTTTACTACTCCTTCACAATTGGACACCTTCCTCTCTTCCATTCCTCCCTAGTCTTGTTGTTACAGTGCGTCGGCAATATTAAATCTACCCATCAGTTTTCCTGTATACATACTCTATGTGCTTGCTTTGTCTAGAATTTCTTCCACTGTAGAGTAGGAATTTCTCAGCTTGTTGAAGAGGCCTCTGGTAGTGCAGCAGGGAGGTAAGACTACTAGCAGAGCCAGAATGTGTGTCCCTGGACAGAGGAACATGGTTCCATGACACACATGTTTTTTTACTAACTTAGCCTTCAGTTTGCATTGAGACATGAGGAATGTGCTGTGTCTTTTTGCTCTTTGCAGTAAAGTCTTGCTTGAGTAGTCAACTAAGGAGCTTTTGAAACTCTTCATACACCTTCCATATTTGATAATCATCCAAAAATTTTTACACCATACCTGCTCATTCACGCTTACAAACAAGACTTTCCTAAATTATCTACTTTCTCCTATCATGTTTTTGTCTTGTTCAATGTCTAGAAGGACAAGCAGAACATTCCAGGAGAAATATTCCCACAAAAGGAAGGCAAGTCAGAATTTTTATCTTCTATTTTCCACATTAGAACTAGGCAGGAATCCTTTAGCTGTACCTCCCAGAGAAGTGAAAATCATTCCCTAGTCATTACAGAGCACAATTACTTACTGTTCCTAAGAGTTCACAGCAATTCTGAGTCAGAGATCAGCACTGAAAAAGTTTTCAGGTAATTAACATATTGAAAGAACATTGACTATGCTAGAACTGAAGGAGTGTACAAAGAAATTCAAGTTATGATATCTTTGTCAGGATGAGAGAGAGATTGCAAAAAAGAAATAGGCACAAGACAAGATTGAGCAGCATTTACCAATATATGACAGATATACAACTATGGCATCCATGCCTGTATCTCCCACCAGCAGTTCAGCATTCTGAAGTAGCAGCAAAATAACAGTAAGTGCATCTTACACTTTCAGTGGAATTTTAGCCACAAACAAATTGACCACTTTCTTTGTTCCTCTGAACAGGAAGGAATGAAGACTGAGTCTCCCAGAGGAATAACTTGGATGCACAAAACCTAATGTAAGCTATTTATCACTACTCTGATGGCCTTTCCTAATGAATGTTCTCTGGGTACTGAAAAATAACATGATAATGTAACACACATTTTGCTACCTTAGTAAAAATACCTCTGACATCTCTTTACCTTAACTACAGAATACAGAACAATGAAGGTTAAACCATGTACTACCTTCTCTGGAGTGAAACAGATTTATTCATACAATATATTCCAACCAAAAAAAAAAAATTTATTGGAGTTAAATTGCTGAAGGGAATAAAATATTAGATGTCTATAAGGAAAAGCATTGAAACTTCTAGCCTTTGACTTACCAGTTCCAATTTGATCTATGTAAAAAGAGGCTGAAAGCCACTGCTATCAGATGTTCAGTGGACTGCATGAAACCAGCAGGTGGAATTTAGTTCAGTTGCCAGTGGGCAGATATGTTCATCTTACACAATCGGTGAAGGGAGCAATAATCACTTTCCCTTGTCTTTGACACTTTCACCAAAAAAAATCCCAACCTCCCAACACTGACTGTCTCATAGACCCCCAAGAAGTCACCCAATCAGATGCAGAAAGTGGGGGATACAAGAATTTTCCCACAGATCATGCCTGTGATATAACTGCTAATCAAATTAACAGACACCATCATTATCCTTTTCACAGTCATTGTTAGCACTAAATTCAGTTAAAACACTAACCAAAAATATAAAATCATAGCAAAAAAATCTTAAAAAAAAACCACAAAAAAAGGCCAACCCAAAGCAAAACCCCAAAACCTCCTAAAACTTTTCAATTAATATTGTCTCCAAAAAAACCACTGGCATTTGATAATGATCTAAGAACATCGAAACCTACCCATTAGTGATTATTTCTGGGAAAGGTTCATAGGGTTTGTTTTCTGCTATTATTTTGCCTATTACTACATTAATTATTTGTGTGCAAGTTTAGTTCATAATTGCACATTCACATGCCCGGCAGCTCAAAGAGTTTTGATTCCTGCTGTAATCCACCACTTCCTGGCGGTGTTAAGCAATGAAGCTGTCCAGCTGTTTGCGGTGCTGAAACAGTGATTCAGTAAGGAGGTGATGGCATCAGATTTGATTTGTTAGCTTGTAGTGTGGTTTCTAGAACCCATGAATCCTTCTCATTAAATAACCATCCATCGTGTTGGAGATGATTAACTTCTGAAGTCAGAATTAAATCAGCATTGAATCTGCAGTGCTATTAGTACAGTTAATTTTCTGTTTGATGGCTTGATATGCCAGGTGTCCATTGTTCAATGTAACTTAAAAAGTGAAAAAAAATAATTGCATGCACATGCTCTTCTTATTTCAATAATATGCTGGATTCAATTTTGTTGTCAAGAGTGGGTGAGAGCAGTGGGAGTTATAATGGTATTGACCTTCCCCTCTGTGGAGGATGCTAATGCTGCAAAACAATCAATATACTAAGAAGACAACCTAAAAAAATGAGACCACATTTTTCCCTTTCCTCCTTTAAGATTTTTATACCGATGATGTGCCAGGAAACTCATTTTACATTAGACCAATAATTCCTTCTATACAAAGAGAGTGTTACATTAGCAGCTGATGATCTGTCCAGGTCAAGAAAGCCCTCTTGAGAAGGAAGTGAAAAGACAGGTTGTGGAATGGAGACTTTCACTTACTTCTTGAATACAAGAAATAAAATTCCCAAAACAATAGTTCTGTCAGAAAAGAAAACCCTAGATCATGCAGCAATTCTCTCCATCTTCCACTGAAACCACAGCTAGAAACCTATGGGCTGCTTTGAAAGGAGGAAAAAATGCCACCGGCTTGACAGCTCAACATTCTTCTTTCTGCTGTTGCCAGTGCTTTCTGAGCAGAATATAAGGTTTATTATTTTCTTTATTGGGCAACAAAGTCTCTGCTAGATGTATAGTCAGAGCCAAAGTTTTCATAGTCAGGATTTAGGAAATCACCTTTTGCACAACAGGAGTTGGTGACCATATCACGGACTCTTCTAAAAAACATCCTGAAGAAGCTGGACTTCTTGTTAATGCTTCAGTGTTGGGCACAAGCATGAGGTATCCATAAAATAAGGCATTAAGTTAGCTGAAGGTACTATGAATAGTAAACAGAAGACACTCTGTTTCTTCTACTTTGCATTCAGCAGACTTTGATGATGTTACTTGCAGTTTTTCTGCTTCACTTTATGCTTTACTGCTAGGTAAAGTGATGCATGTTTGCTCCTTTTAGGAGTCTACTGCAACCAGTTATACCACTGTTAAATGATAAACACAACTACTGAAGCCAAATAGGCACCTTCATGCAAATGAGGTGAGAATTGATACCAGTCAAAAGACAAGCAAAGCAACACATGACAGCAAATTTCCCAAAACATTTAGCTTTTTTTTGTAGTCCTTAGCCTCAGGAGCACTTGCCTTGTACCCCTGTGCTTACCGAGTGCAAAACAGGTTAAAGGACAGATTGGGCAGAGGCACAGAAAACAGACAGCTGAGGAAGGGTCATGTCACTGGCATACACCTTAACAGCAACAGCCTGTCCGGTTATGAGAACATACTGCCCAGCTATCTATGCTATAGATGAGTGCCACCCACTGAGAGACATCCTTTTCATCTTGGCAGCAAGCACCAGAAAGTTAAGCAAATCCAACCTACCTGCAGCGTGGAATTGCCATAATGAGAGAAAAGGACACCTTATGGAGGCCTGTTAGCCTTCCTGGAATTTATAGATATTCTAAAAAAGAATTATTAAAATGGTAAGAATAATCATAGAAGAAAATTGTAGGAGCAAGTTGATGGGAGAGCAAGCATTAGTGTAAGCCAGTAAACTCTGTTTTGTTATACTTTTATCATTATATCATACGTTTTAGGTATATTTTTATCATTATGATCCTTTATTAATTCAGTATTTAACCATTCAGAACTTATGAGCTATACACATCTTTGAGTACTTAACCACATGATTGTTTTAAATATTCCTTCCTCCTCGTACTTGTTAAATTCATTTGTCAGGCTGGGCATTGGTTAGTTGTCAGGGCTAGGGACTAAGTCTTACTCTGTTTTAGTTAGACACCTGGCATAAAGTAGTCTTACTACTGAGAGTGTCCTGTAGTCATTGCAGTATTAGGAATGGAAGACTGAGAGAAATGTAACCTGAAAAATGTGTTTATTCACAGAGATTATAAAAGACCATATAGAAGAGGGAAGACTTTAGTGAACAGATTCCTTGGCATTAATTCCCTCCTCCCACCAATTTCCTAGGACTTAATGAAGAAAACCACTTAACAATTTGTATACATGTAGTATTTGTCCCCTTAACCTCTTTAAAAGCCCCAGATGAAGTTAAATACCTTCCCTAAAAACAAAAACAGCCTTATAGCCTTACAGCCAATGCACCAACTACATTTATGGAAGCACTTCTCAAAATCAGTGTGCCATCCACACACCAAATATTCAATAACATTTACTTGATTTTTATTATAGCCTTCTGCCATGCCATTGTTGTTATTTTACTGTACAGTTGTAGGCAGCTCGTTTTCACCATCAGGGACTCATTAAGAGTGAGCAATTTGATGCTTAATGAGTTGTTAACCCTGAGTAAATATATTAAAATAATAGAGTGATAAATTCAAATTGAATTGCATTGGGCTTGGTTTTTTTTGTTCAATAATGTCTTTTGTAGCAAGAGAAAGTACCATTTAAAAAGCGATTTTTGATAAAATATATTCCAGATTGCTCACACTTAACATTCAAAATATAATCCATCTTTCCTCTCTATGGTTCTCACTCTTTCATTTCCTAGGATTTCCTTTGGTTTATATAGTTTCTCCAGCCATGGTGTAAACTCTGATATAGAAGACATTTGGTGTATTCTCAAACAGAGCTTTTAAATACTTGAATAATTCTCTGTGTTTCAGTTTCACTCCATTCTAAATACAATCTATACAGGATCTGCTCCTGTTCTCTTGCACAATGTGGATTTATAAGCAAAGTCATGTGAAATAAAAATATCAACACCCAGATTATTCTTCTACTTGGATTTGTCTATGCCTAAAGACTGTTCATATACCACTCCCTTTTCATTTATGACCTAACAAGAGGCAGTTACCATGCCCTAACTTGTTCAAATCAATTAGGTCAGCAGATGAACAAAACCAATAGCTGCTGGACATCTGCAAGTCTTAATCTCGGTCCACTGGGTGAATCATTGAAGTGTCTGAAGCTTTAAAATGAGCTGTTTGTAAACAGTTTGTATTTTTGCCTGCTACAAAGCTCCTACAGCTAACTCAGAACTACTTGTGGACAATCAGGAATGAGGTACAACTGTTCTACACCATCAGCTTTCAGACACTGTCTACAGGCTCAGAAGTTTGAAAGGCAGCAGACCTCCAACTTATATTATTCTAATTACCACCTTACTTTTTGCTCTCCACTGCACTCTTGTCCTGAGTTATGCTGGCTCCTTTCTCAGGAAATATGATCAAATAAAAAGAAGCTTCTTTGTTTTAGTCAGTAGAACTATCCATGCTCAGCAATGTACAGTGGGTGTGTTACACACTTGTGGGAAGCAGCAATCAGAGTTGAAAAGGAATGAGGTTCACTAAATATTACAGTATTTTTTTTCTATAACTACTGAATTTACTGACAAAACTGGTGCTGAAATCATGAATTCAGAGACAACATAACTGCAAAAGAATTATTTAGATTTTACTTTCCTTGTACGCTGGACAAGTTCTGAATATAATGTTAACTGGGCCAAATGCTGACATCCTGACTCCAGATCAGCCTTTGCTATTGTTAATGGGATCCACAACTGATTGGGTCTTCGGGGCTTAAAGGAAATAAATGTTGTAAAAGTAAGTTGTAAGAAAAGGTTAGGGGTAATAGGCTGAAATGTGAAATTAAACCTTGCAGGTAAACTGAAGGTTTAATAATTTTAACTACTTTTATTCCCTAATTTACAGAAGCTGTTACTGATTTGGAACCTTAAAAGGTTTCTTACCTATTTACACAAAATTCTGGCATTTGTACCTAACATGTTCATATACTACCCTCAATATGAAAAAGCAGAGGGAGCACAGATGTGGATAGCCTTGAGAGCAAGAGCTTGAATAAGATCTGCAATGGCTTTTTTTTTTTTCCCAACGGTTTTACTTGATAGATGTCACATATGAGAAAGACAAAAACCTCTCATTAAACACAACCAGAAAGATGGTTTCTCAGAGTCCAAGAGCACTATTTAATTTAGTGGCTGCATATTGCTCAAAAATAATTTCCACAAAGTAAATGAGATTTCATGAGTAAGCGAAAAGATTCTTTTTTTGGGTCTCTTGTGAACCAAGTGTTGACTGCAGTTAAGTGTTATACTTGCCTTACATAAAAGGAGCAAAGGGATTTTGGGATGAGTATGGAAAAAAAAAAAAAAAAAAAAAAAAAGACTTAGATAACAGCAAGTTTTACAGGTGGAATTATTCACTATTTCATAAGGAAAACATGTTGATACTGTTTGTATTTGAGGGTATGGTTTTGATTCCACATATATATTTAATATGGATAGAGCATTCAAAGCACTTCCTATAGTCTCGTAATAGTGCTGTTTCTTGGATAGAATAAATCAACTGCTGAGTTCAGAAGAACAAATAGCAATTTAAGTTATCCCACAGAATTAAGGGAAGGAGATACACAGAATCTACTGGAATTTGATATAATACAACAAGACTAATATCACAAATATCTTTGAAAGAATGTAGAGTGATCAGTCCAAATGCAAAGACTTTAGGTTGCTGCTTTACTTCCATATGGAGTTCAACCAGCAGCCATTACTTCAGTTTGTTAAAAAAACTGCTCCTAGGGGATTCAGGTATTTACATTCAGGGTTTCAACCATTCACAGTTTTAAAGTTCCTCATGGATGGTCTAGCAAATAACATCCTAAAAAAGACTTGTGTGTCAAGTGTAACGATTGTGTCAAGTGTGTGACACTCTAGAATGAAAAATAAAGGAAAAAAAAAAAAAAGGAGTTCCTTCACTACCATGGTAAATAATCAAACAGAAATCAAAAATACAGTTATGAGAAGGGATTACAGCATCACATCCTAAACCAACTGTTCTGACCCATGCTGTTAAGTCAGAATCAGACTTGTTTATGAGAACAGGTGAGTAAATGAACTAGCGAGGGAATGGCCCACTGTTACAGATCCTTGCAGCAAAGACAACAAAAATACACTTCTCCCTAAATGGTGTGCCAAATAGACAAATCAATGAAATGCAATCTCCTCAGCCTGGGTTGGGTTGGTGTAGGCTGTATGACAGAATTGGCTGACCTAGTCTCATCTGATGCACTGCAATGAGAAGCTCGTGCTGACCCAGAGACAAAGCAGAGAAAAGAGCATAGAAATTTTGCAGTTTTCTGCTAGAAAAGACTCATCTTTCCATTGTTAACGTTCATTTACAGAAGCCTTCTAATCTAACGAGAAGTTAAGGCATGTTCTAGATCTCTCTTAGGAACAGAAAGGCCTTTATTTCATCTTTAGGTATCAGAAATAATGAACAAGAAAGTCTGAAATAATTTTTTATCATTACAAAGTCATTTAACTCTGAAGACTTTGTTTACCTACTTCTTATAAGGTATTTTTTTTTGTTGAAGAAAAAGGATTAGCCTATTTCTGTGGTCTGTCATAATAACAAAGGTCTGTGCCTTTTCCTTTCCTTCTCTGCAAAAATATGTAACAATGTTTTAATGTATAATACTAGGCAAGGTATAGACTGATAAAATACCAGGTTTTATGGGCTAAAAAACACGCAACTCCTATTGATTCATTAAACAGATTTAGGCCACTGCTATCTCATCTGTATTTGACATTACTCAAAGAAAAAGAACCCAGGAGAGCAGAGAGAGATGTTTACATCTTATACAGCAAACTAAATCCGATGACAAGAAAACCAGAAAAGAGGTAATGCATGACAGCAGCAAGTTTTACTTGAAATTTTACTTGTATCTTCTTGCAAACAAGGTATGAAAAATATAGACATTTATTTCATCTAACTCTCTCCCAGTAAAAGACTGTCTAACTTCTACTAGTACCTTAGCTTCTCTGTTACTAAGACAGGATATAATTTCCTCAGTGAAGGTACAATGTTTGTGAAGTACTTTGCTTATGAAGCACTTAAAAGTCCTCAGGTGAAAGAGATGACAGAAATCCAGAACGTTTTAAATATTTAGTGCATTTCCTAATGCTTTGTCCTGTTTTGTTTTATAGTATTCAAATCATTAGCAATACAATGGGAAGTGGCAAAAATCCCAAATCTATAGCACAAACACAAGGGAAACCACTGTAGCATTTAAGTTTTTACATTCCCCAATTTGCTGAATCTCAACAGCAGGAAGATTCTCCTCTTCAGCAGTATCTGCATTTTCCTTTTCTTTAATTGTCATCCTTTCCTCCTGTTTATAACCTTTTGTTCACCCTACCAATTCTTTTCCTTCCTTGGTGGTTACACTCAGAATGTTTTTTGAGAGAGGAAACTGGATGAATTCACACTTCCAGTGGAGTTTTATTTGCAGAGAATGAAAGTAAGGATATTTTAGTTATTTCTTCTATTATTTCAAAGATGCACTGAGTTAATTTTTGCCTAAAATCTCTTCCAAATTCACTTTTGCATACTAGCAATTAGAATGATAAGGAATTAATTTCTGAGCAGTCAACCTTCTCCATCTAGCCTGCTTCTCCTGTAATACTGTTGGCATCATGCCACAGCAGGCAAATGAAAATTAAACACCTAAAAAGTCAGAGTATAAATAGAAAGTAACTCTCAAATGACAACAAACAGTATTTGGACATCCATCTATTTTTCCAGGTAATTGATTGCCTCTTTATGATACCTTCTGAGACTAGTGGCTGATGTTGCTTATAATACACAGCACTACAAAGATGTAACTGGCTTAATCCTTTCAATTTACAGCCATCATAAGTGAAAGAGCAGCTGTCTCTCTGCAAACACGAACAGCCAGTAAGTTCCAGGAGAACTATGCAACACACACAGCCATTTCCAGAACAGTTTATGGGCAAAGTCAAGCTCAAAGGAAAGTAAGTCCAGGGGATCAGCATTTTGAGACTGATGCTGAGGGTGGGGAAGCCAGGCTGTGGTATTGTTTTCGCTGAGTACTTTATTATCTTCCAAAATAATTTCCACCCGCCTTTTTCATTATTTAAAAGGATGGAGAGAAATAGGTTTTTTTCAGGTGAAGAGGTTTGTTCAGACAAATTACAGCTGGATAGGGCTAGCTATAGAAAGACACAGGGCACATAAGCAATGTGGCAATATGGTGGATGGTGTATGTGGCAATATGGTGTATGCTGCAACTCATTTGCATCATCCTTTGTTTTTCAGTTCAGTATTGCCTTTCAACATTGTCCATACAGCTTTTCTCCACTTAATACTTCTTGCTATCACTTGCACTGTAATGTTGCTTCAACCTTACAATGTTGCTGCATTGTAATACTCCTAGCTGAGCTGGCTACAAGGTTCTGTTAATGCACATGAGTCCCGACCCGCCATTTCAGTACTTGATTGTTCCTGCCTCAGCTGTGGCAAACCATTTCTGTTGTTTCAAACCTTCCTTCTAGCTTTGAAAACATACCTTAGCCCTGTACCATCCCTGGTGCTTCAGTCTCAAGTCTTGAACACATAACTCAGTCTTAATTTTCTTGACTTTTTCTTGAAAGGTTACTAATTACATCCAAAAATGTCTTATTTTCCTAGCAAGGTGCACTCTTCCTTGTCTTCCAGTCCAAAACTTTTGTACCTTTCAACACAAACCACTGAAGTTTAAATACTCTATAAAAGTTCACAGTGAATATCCATCCATCTTCAGACAATGACTGCTACTGCCAAGGTCCATTGCATCCTTGAGGTTACTGGTCCCCCTCAGGGTCCCTACCTCCCAAGTACAAGAAATCTCTCACAGCAATTCATAAGTATAAAAACCAGTCACATTAAAGGAAAAAAAAAAAAATGGACCTCTGACACTCCTCTGATCCCATTTTCCCCCCCACAGATGCACAGCACAGAGACTACTACATGTTTTGCTTCCTGAATAGGTGACGCCAGTGCAGCTGTTGGTTGCTGCCAAGTATGTAAGGATGCACGTATTTCTCACAGACCTAAGCACATGATGTATAATGGGCAGAAAAAAGTTGTAAGAGTGGATTAGACAAAATACAGCTTCTTTCCTTTGTTCCCTCCCTCCCCCACAAATAACCAAGCAAAAATTGTCTTCATTCAAGCCAAGAAGAAACAAAAATAGAATAACTAAATCAAACTCTCTTCTGAGTAAATCATCTACAAAAGCTTAGAGGTGCTCCCACCTAATGAGGAAGCAGACAAAAGGGTTGTATATTTGTATTATTCCTCTTCTTTTTAATACCTTTACCAGAAACAAGAGTATGTGCAAATAGCTAAGCTGAAACTGTAGCTACATAGGGAGGATGCAGTGCACTGTCAACAAGCTGACAATGAAGAACCCCAAGGTTCAGGGATATAGGAGGTGTATGGGTGACTTTTGTAGGCGAAACGATCTTGATTCTAAATTGCATATAGGAGCTATGCGAAGAGAAGAGAGTCACAGCTTAATTATCTAGAAGCAGAAAGTTATTTTATGTGATAAACAAAGGTAAAAATTTTTGATGAATAAGAACAATAGATAAATGGTCAGTACCTTTGAAAATCAGCTGTCTTCTGCATAAAATGGGAAAAAGACTGATCTACCAAGCACAGAGATGTGAGGTTTAGTTCACAAATGATTACAAAGCTTTTCCAAATCATTAGTGCAAAAACGCTTGAGACCTACAAATACTAAGATCTGACCCATTACCTAGACGACACAGCATACTAACCAATCCAGCAGCTCTAACATAGGTCAAAACAACCTGTTTCCTTGTAGATAAACTAGGACATGAAATGCTTCTACCCAAAATATTTCATCTGACGGACTATATATTGATCTTCTCTGATTGCTTTCTGGCTGGGGATGTACCAGGCAATGATTTGTTATGACCTACGTCTTGATTAGAAAAAGACAGGTGTGTAGTAAGGTTATACATAGGAAAAGATTTTCTTCTTCATTTAGTTGTGTTGGTGGTCTGAAGCACCTTCCTCACTATCATTTTGGAGAATATTCGAACAAAATCCAAATAAAGGAAGAGTTTGTTTCTCATACCATCAGAGGACCTCAGTGCATTGTAAGGAGTATCTACTGTAGCCAGATTGGCCATGGTCACAAAAATGCCTACACATCAAGATATAAATGGGCTGCCTACATGGGAAATGTATATACCTCTTCCAAGTATCTTCACAGCCTTTGTTGGGTATCTGTTTTCATATCTACACATTGTTGCTCTTTGTGTCAGTAAGTCCACATACATTGTTGTGCAGCATACGTTCATCTCTTTATGGCCACCTGTTTTTTTCTGTATGTCTCCCCATTTGTGAAAAGTCTGATTCTATGTCTATAGTAGCCCATATGAGTACTATCCTTCCCCATGTAACTACTGCTCATGAGCTTTTAAATTCACTTGTTTGATAACTCCAAGGGTGTCTTGAGGAAAGTGAGGTTTTAAATTAACTACCTTTCTCTTTCCTTCCCTTCCCCCCTTAGGTCCAGATCAAAAGGTATAAGATAGTGCCAGAGTGGGTAAATCTTTTTCCAACATTCCCAAACCAAAGAAATCCGTAAAACTGTCCAGAAAATAATAAAACTATTTTTGCACAATTTCTTGCTGTGTAGGTTTCTTCCTCCTCCTCCTCCTCCTCCTCCTTTCTGGGAAGAAAGAAGAATGAAACAAGGCAGCTTTGCCGAGTGATTGGTTTCCCAGCAGACAGCCTATTTTGCCTGAATCATGTCTTTCTACTTGGACTGTGAGCGGGTGATTGACTGAAAACATTTATTAGTGACCGCAAATGGGAAACAAGTCTTCCCCCATTTTGAATAGTCATGGAGCAGGATTTTTTTCCAAAGGCATATTTATCCAAACCTTTATGCGGCTGGATACATGTCTGCTAGGGATGAGACACAAAAGTGCTTTGTGGTCAGAAAAGATCAAGGATACTAACAGCTTTCCTAGATGATAGAAAGAGACATGTAAAGTCCTAAAAAGATCAGCACCCATCATCTCCCCTCTTCCAGGCTAGTGCTGACATTTTCTTTTCATATCTGTTCAGGAACATTCTCTCTCACTACTTTCATTTCACTGCCCTATACTGAAGTGTAGTGCCTCTATGCATCGTTAATCTGCTATCACATCTAGTTTTAGAGGTAATCAAATTGTAGAGTTGGGTGAGGTGACTCATATCAATACAAAATCTTAATGTTCTTTCCAAATCCATCAGAATGACGGGATCCTATGAATAATGCCGTTAGAACTATCTCGGTGGCATGTTTCTCAGCATAAGAGCACCTGAAACTATGGACTTGGCTGCAGCACTTTGAGCAGTGGGAAAACAAAGGTATGTTTGGGAACTCTCCAGGAGTTGGGATCTGCTACCTACCAGGGAGTCCATGTACCTCTGTGGTTAGCAGATGATTACTCCATACCAAATACGGTATGGAGCTCCAAATCCCAAGGCAGCAAGCCTTGGACTCTTCATTTTCTGAGCGGAAGCAATCCTTGAACCAATCTGACCCACACTGCCTGTAGATACACGACAGGGACAGATACCACCAATCAGCTACAAATTGCTGTTATGCAAGGAAGTGGAGTCCCACTGAGGTCCTGGAGACTTCAGTGCCCTATAGGGATGGCACAGCAGTGTTTAACAGAATAACCACAGTGGACTGCCTGGACAGAAGACAGCATTCAGCCTGGTGAGGAAATGACAATGGATTACAAGTCAGGGGGTGCCTATAATGGAACTCCAGGTCAACCTGATTAGCTGGACTTTAACCCACATGCCTGGCCCAAAAGCAACAGCAGTAGATGAAAACAATGAAACTTCTTTATGGTCTGCTTCAAAAAGTGATTAGCAAAAAACAGCAGAAAGGATGCCAGCGTATCACTCTGAGCCCATGGTGCAAGAGACAGGGTTCAGTCATACAAAATAATTTCTACTTCCCCTGCACATGTTGTGACAGAGGACATAAGAAGCCTTACTGAGCGGCTTCAGTATTGGAAAGAGGAATTTATGCAAACCTGGTAGAGCTGAAAGAAAATGTGCAAAAACTCTTCAAAGGAGTCATCTCAAAGAATTTTAAACAGTACAAACATAGAAAATCAGAGAGCAGGGAGAAATCACAGAATCATCTAAGTTGGAAAAGACCTTGAAGACCATCTGTTCCAATTAACCTAACACTGACCGTTCCAAACTACACCATATCCCCAAGTGCTATGGCAACCCAACTCTTAAACACCTCCAGGGATGGGGACTCCACTACCTCCCTGGGCAGCCCATTCCAACGGCCTAACAACCCATTCTGTAAATAAATGCTTCCTAATATCTAGTCTAAACCTTCCCTGATGCAACCTGCGGCCATTCCCTCTTGTCCTATCACTTGTTACTTGGTTAAAGAGACTCATCCCCATCTCTCTGCACCCTCCTTTCAGGTAGCCGTAGAGGGCGATGAGGTCTCCCCTCAGCCTCCTCTTCTCCAGACTAAACACCCCCAGTTCCCTCAGCCACTCCCCGTACGACCTGTGCTCCAGACCCTGCACCAGCTCCGTTGCCCTTCTCTGGACACGCTCGAGTCATTCAATGTCCTTTTTGTAGTGAGGGGCCCAAAACTGAACACAGGAATCGAGGGGCGGCCTCACCAGTGCCGAGTACAGGGGTCAGATCCCTTCCCTGTCCCTGCTGGCCACGCTATTGCTGACACAAGCCAGGATGCCATTGGTCTTCTTGGCCACCTGGGCACACTGCTGGCTCCTGTTCAGCCGGCTGTCAATCAACACCCCAGGTCCCTCTCTGACTGGCAACTCTCCAGCCACTCCTCCCCAAGCCTGTAGCGCTGCTGGGAGTTGTTGTGGCCCAAGGGCAGCCCCCGGCATTTGGCCTTATGGAAACTCCTCCAGTTGGCCTCAGCCCATGGCTCCAGCCTGTCCAGATCTCTCTGCAGAGCCTCTCTACCCTCGAGCAGATCAACACTCCCACCCAACTGGGTATCATCTGCAAACTGACTGAGGGTGCACTCGATCCCCTCGTCTAGATCATCAATAAAGATGTTAAACAGGAGTGGCCTCAAAACCGAGCCCTGGGGGACACCACTCATGACCGGCTGCCAACCAGATTTAACTCCATTCACCACAACTCTTTGGGCCCGGCCTTCCAGGCAGTTTTTAACCCAGAGCAGCGTGTGCCCATCCAAGCCATGAGCAGCCAGTTTCGCCAAGAGACAAGGTAAACAACATCCACAGCCTTTCCCTCATTCAATAAGCAGGTTGCCCTGTCATAGAAGATCAGGTTTGTCAAGCAGTCCTATAATATTTGTTATAACTAGGATCAATGGCTAAAGGCGGACAAAGAAAGTGTCTGTCACCCAAATCCTTTAAATTTTTCCTCCAGAATTCTAGGTGATCCTGGATTTAAACTTCTTGCTTATGTTTAAGAAGGCTGTGCTTGACTTGAAATTCCTGGTCTCTACTTAGAGCAGACGAAAAAGGCAGTGTTAGAGCCCAGTAGTTATTAGAAAGCAAAAGAGGGAGGAATGTACTGTTCCAGTTGTCTTTTTTTCTCTGTATCACCAACCTACAACCTAGTCCTCACTCTTTCCACCCTAAACCACTAACCATTTTTAAGAAGAAGCGGGAGGAAAACATCTGTGAATTGCTGTAACTGTATATGTATGACAGACTTTCAACCTTTCATTGCAAGGCCAGTTTACCATGAGTGAGAATTTCCACAATGTTCTGTGATGTTTTTTTCCTGTGATGAGGTATTATTTTCTGTAGCCATTTAAAGTGTGAAACAGCGAGGAATACAAGACATCATGCAGGAAGGTCTACAGTAAGACTGTCAGCCCTGGTTCTATTTTCAACTGTACAAGAGAATTCAAGTCTGGTCTTCAGGCAACTCCACTGAATGTTGTGATGATGAGCCAGAGCATTTAGCATCATTAAAACTTTATTAACAATGCATTATAGGCCATTGGCTACCTTTGTCTGTATTTAATATTCTTCAGTTTTTGCTATCCCAAACTCAGAAATTTCCACAGTAATCAGTCACCTGCACCCTAACAATCCACCAGCTTATTTAAATACCGAAACATGAGAGGTTTCTTACTGAGGACAGAAGCGCAGGACTCTAACCTTTAAAAATTACTCATGGTGATATTAACATTGGAATTTGATCTGTGCAAAAGTTCCCATGATCATGACATGCACACCCTGGGAAAGAGTTGATGAAAGCAAAATTTAAATCAAAGATAAATGTTTGAAAACAACATATGAAGACCTAAAAGCACTAGAAAACAGAACCTATACACACCCTCAGTTTCTATAAGGCAAGCCAGAATTAACATACACCAAGACAGAAAATGAACTATGATTGCTTATGACACATCTTGGATTTTGCAGTTCTCCTTTTTGTTGTCTCTTTTTCTTGGGCAGGGGAGGGAGCTACAGCAATTGTTACTAGACATAATTTTTGAAATTTCTGTTCATTTCAAAATGGTAAACCATGAACTGTGATACTTTTGCTTCAGACCTGATCATGGTACAGTGGAAATTGTGTTCTTTCTTTATTGTGCTTACAGTGACGTAAAATCTTTATTTATATTGGTTTAAGAAGCAAAAGAATTAGCTCTAAGACTTCAGTGATCTCTGCATAAATCTGAATTCATTCTTTTTTAATGAAAAACTTCATTATTCTGTTTTAAACATGGTAACAGCAAAAAACAAAGTCTTACTGTAACTCTTGGACTAAGGATATAGCCATTGCAAAAGATAAGCATCTGCTCAGCTTGAGACATATGCAAATGTAAATCCAAAGTTTAAAAAGTTACAGGGGTTATTTAATTGTGTAATTCTTTCTTCCCTCCCAACACTTTGAAAACATTAAGGCTAACTGAAAAAAATCACAGGCATAGACAGTATCACAGCTCCTGTGATAGCTCTAAGGTCTCCCTGACATGTTTTGCATTCTAAATTGTGGTACAAATGTTAAACTTTCATTATAAGGAAATAAAAGAAACATTTTTTCTCTTTGTTATGGAAGGAAAGAGCTTTCAAAATACAACCAGACCTTGTGATTGTGTCCTGTTAACCCAACTTTACAGAAAACTCTCTGCAGCCGGACAATAGCAGCCTGTAAGAAGAAATTCAGCCTCCATCTGTGCCATTACTGTCACTTATGGACCCTTTAAATGTCAATATTACCAAAGAGAGATTTAAAAAAAAAAAAAAAAAAGGGAAAAAAGCAATACAATTAAATGTAAAATCCCCAACATTTACGTAGCATTACCACAGAATGAGAGAGATGGGAGGGGAGATTCTATACATTTTTCTAAAGTGTTATTTAACATTAGTCTGCACCTAGACTTGTTTGTTTTCCCCTATAGAAAATGTCTTTTGGTTTTCAAGGCACAGCAGTTTCTATCCACATTAAGAGAAAGTGTGGGTGCTGTGAAATTCAGAAACCATCGCAAAACAGGAGGTCTTATGTTCCACCTATATTTTTGTTATAGGTATATTATGTTCCACCCTAAATATTTAGCTAGCAAAATGATGGCTAAAAAGCTGTGCTTTTCCTATCCATAAATTTCCCTAGAGTGAAGAGCGGCAGAAGAAGAGAGAAAGGAAAGTAAAGCTGAAGGATAACACTGGTCCAAAAAGAAATGGCTCTACATGGGCTAGAAACACACCATGGGATGCAAATTAGAAACCACGTCTCCTCATTACAGGACTTGGATTCTGTATCAGCTTTTCAGTAACACAGTAGAAGAAGAAATCCAATGAGTTAAGAGACAGAGTAGTATTAGCATTAGAAGAATTAAATGACACAGCTACTTGCAATGGCTTGGGCTCGGTGACCCACAGGTCTATATTCTAGAGCCTATATTCTAAAGGAATTAAATTAAGGTACGTCAGTAAGAGAAACCACTGAGCCTACCACCATCACAGCAACAATGTTGTACTTGTGCTTTCTGCAGTGCTGATGTGCATTCCTGCAGCCTTGATGAGTGCTCAAGCAAGGAGCTTACCTGAAGCCAGTCCCTTACAGAACAGGGCTATGTTCAGACACAATGCCAGGGTTTGTTCCTGTGAGCTAAGAGAGATGCCATACACAGTCAGGGAACTACCTGGGAAGATTTACTGGAAAATGGGAAACGATACTATGCTGTGCCATTTATTTACTATGAAAACTCATCAGCTGGCCTGGCAAGGCAAAATTTTCCTAGACAACCCAAAGTAACAGCAGTTGTCCAATACAGATTCCCTATCACAATAATCACTATTGCGATTATAGCAGGCCCTGTGAACCCAGTTGTCTTTTTAGTGGTGGCAGCTCAAGATCTTGCTGTGGGAAACCCATTTTCTTTCTCACTCCCACCCATGCTAAATGCCACTACAAGCCAACATTTCCCTATTAATATCACTCCATGATATTACATTACATATGATGCTTATGTTTAAATAACACCTTCAGATACAGTAGGAGCAATCTGAGACTGAAAACGGCTGAAGATTTCACATTTTTCATTTAATAACTTGTATTCCTCAGTCTCTGCTGTGCACAGCATATCTGGGAGATGGACTTCAAAGTTTCTGGTTTAGTTTAGCAAAACTTACCTTTTCAAGCTTTAATATACTACGTTCCTGGAACAGAATCATCTCCCAAGCACACAAATGTCTGCTCAATGTAGCAAACCCTACTAAATAAATTTGAGACTGCATGTAAGAAGAAAGAATGTGAGGACATACACAAGTGTTGCACAGCAGGACCAGCAAGGTTGCAGGACAGCCTGAATGTGAACATCTAGGAAGAACAGGATTCTGAAGCCGTTTTGTTTCCTGGTTGCAAAGACACTGAAGAAACAGTACATATATACAAATTGTATCTCTCCCATGACACTGCACTTACTTGAAACCTTTCACCTGTTTATACCACATGCTGCCACTCCAAGTCAATAAAAAAGAAAAATGAATCAGAAGATGCAGAGCTGCCACACTGCATCCTTACCCTCTTAAAGCTTATCAAATTTTTCCCACCTAAAAGCTTTCAGTTCAGTTTTGGTTCAGGCTGGATACTACTTTGTCCAAACCTAACTACAGCAGGAAGTTTAGCAGGAAGCTAAATGCTTAGAAGAAAAGGCTAGCTTTCTAGACTGACAAATGCTTACACTCCTGAAAATTGCAGCATATGAAAATTTGTAGCATATACACAAATGAAATAGTGCAAAGAAACAGAAAAACACTTTGGCCTCATTTAGTGTTTCACATAAGAAATAATTTTTTACTCCATCCATTCACATCGGAGTGTGCATTACCTCACAAGGAGCACAGAGACAGCTTCACTTCTAGCAGTGGTCTGCAACACAGGAAGGGAATACTTTAGGAAGCAGCTTTGGGTGGAGAATGACATCTCAAAGTCCATCCAAGCCAATGCATGAGCATCACAATGACAGACTCCATGCTGTATAAAATGCACCCTTAACAGCAAATCTTCATTTGTATCTAGAGGGACAGTACCGAAGAAAGTAGCTTGTAAAACCTTCACTTTCATCGTAAATAAATCTTGCAAGTAGTGGATAGTTCCACACACCATGACTTTTGTGGAGTTCAAGCACATCCTAAGAGAAAACTGTGTCAAAGGAACATCCGTTGTAGCATTTGTTACGAAATTACATCCAAAACTTGAGAATAATAGTCCCTATTATGCAAGGTTTATAATTCAACTTTTTATTTGACATCTCTTTTGTATACCTCTGAACCAAACAGGCCCCCTTTTCTGAATGGAACAACAGTTCTCATTTCATATATCTCATTGAAGCAACACCTCTGTAGAACAGATGGGTCTCCTTTGCACTACACTATATGAAAAGAAGTGTCATTTAAACATGAGGCCTTTATTACAATTGCAAATGGAAAAATAACCAGCATAGCTTTCTGATCCCAGCAGAATCTTTGTCTGCTTGCTTCTACTTGTATGCAGTTGCAGGATGAAAGTCTGAGGAAGAATAAAGAAATAAGGATAATCTTAGCAAAGCTAAAAGCCAATACTTGTCCCCCCCAACTTCTATTACTTCTTTCCCCTGATGTTAGCTGGGAGATAGTGATGGGTTGTGTACATGCACACATGTGCATATAGACCCCTTGCACAACTGCAGAAGAAAACCTAACTTCAGGAGTGCAGTCAGCTGCAGTACTGCAGTAATACAGTTTGTTTGTGGAATTGACTTTAGCTACCTAACTCTAAATTATTATAGTTTGCCTTCCAGTTAGAAAGAAGAAAGGGGAGCAGAAAGGCATCATTAAATGATTATGTTAGCATGCACATGACAGCTAGAAAAAAATCCTGTGTGATTTCTTAAATGATGCACTTCTTAGGTTCTTGAAAGTAGAACAGCATAGCACTGACAACTAGTGTAATTCCAAGAACAGGCTTCTGTCTCTCTGCTCTGAAGAAATTAATAAACAGACTAATTCAAAACATAATCTCATACTCCCCAAAAAGTTAAACATACACATTGTACAAGTCATCCGTATTCCAACAAAAGGGAGTATTCCCACAAACAGACTTTCTCTTCCACACAAAACCCACAGACAGCTACTGAGAAATAGAGCTGAACTGCCAAGCATAGTAAGATCCACAGGTTTCTAATGTCAGCTGTCCTTCAAGGAAATATCCAGGGCTACTCACAGGTCAGTGTGCCCCTCAAAAGTAAGTGTCATGATGCTCAAACTGTGCTAGCTTCTGTTACTGCATCAACCATAAAGGCTTAGGCCATTGGACTGACTGTGGATGTGCAAGACTTGGGAAAAGATGACTGCCCAATTTGATGAATTAAGTAACAGACTAAACTTGCAAACAAATCTTAAAAAAAATTCTGATTTTTCTTACCAGAAACCAGTATTTCCCAGATCAGGACAATGATGGAGGTAAAAGACTGGAGAAGGGTTTGTCAGAGCCAGAGAACCCCAAGATTATATGCCAGTATGTCCATAGAGAGGAGAAAAAGGAGTGGGTAAAGGATTAGACAGATCAAATCCAAATTAGATTATGATGACAACTTCCTGAGGAAATACATTCCAGTGAGATTTCTAGCCCATCAGTCTCTTGCAGATCCTTATAGGAGAACTCTTAAAAGAGCTTCATATCAGGCTCAGTACTCCAGAGCCTTCTCAGTTGTCACTGTTACAGGAAGATGTGTTGCAGCCATAAATCAGTTGGGGAGGAGAGGCTGCTTTTGGCTAGCACATGACTACACTGGGACTGTGATCTTTGCTCTCTGGAAGCTGTGTCAGCTTTCCCACACTACACAGTACTCACCACGTAAGACAACCTGTCTTCACTCTCACTGTGCTAAACGCTACCAAGATCAATGGCAAAAGTGACCTTTTTATTTCAAGAACACAGGCAACACTGCTCAACAGACTCCTACAATTGAGGATTCTTTTTATTTAAAGGACATGAGACCCTATATTCAGCAACATTTGACAGAGGCACACATATCTATGAAGAGGAACTGGTTTAGATCTAATGATCAGAGATTGTAACACTCAGCCTCTCAGGCCCTTTTATTACATCTCAGAAGTAAGCAGGTCATAACAAGTGTAGCACATCCTGCATGTGCTATAACCAGGACAGTGGTTCCTTCCGTTACTGTTTCATTTCCCTTATGATGGGAGCTGTGCTGGAGAAGAGGTTTTTTATCAGTGGGAAAGCAAATTGTAGTGCTACTTTGACACACTTTGCAGCTAGGTATCCTCCACTTTTCTCACTGTCCCAGGTAGCTCTGATCCCACCCTTTATTTTCCCTAAAAAGACAAGATTTTGTCTCTTTTCCTCCTACTACTCTTTTCCACATTGCACATTTCTTTTCTTGTTTTATTTAAAACTAGTAAAGCTGTTATTCAGCAGCTGGGAGAAAAGAGATTTGATGAGACTCATCTATTGTTGAGACTATGCTGACCTGGATCTTTCACTCTTCTCTTTCTCTCCCCAGTGAGCTGCAGTAATAAGAGCTCAGCAGCTCTAAAAGCAATCGATACAGAAATGACGTGGGTAATTACCATCCTGGACAACTTACTTCCAGTAAATAAATAAAGACAAATAAAATTTCTGAAGCCAAACTATTCGACCAGAAGACTTTATTGGGGTGAAGAGGCACAAGGGGGTGGTGGTGGTGAAATAAGTCAAGGTCCAAGGCAGATGAGGAGACTGCAATGAGGGCATAAGAAGTAGTATGCAAACTGGCACAACAGAAAGACAAGAACCCAAAGACACGGGGACAAAACCTGAGCTTGTTCCAGCAACTTGTCTGCACCATTACAACTCCACTGACTACAGCTGACAAAAAAATAGGCCTTTGAGGTTACTACTTGGTACTTAGAGCAAGAAGGAGGTTATGTGTTGCCTCTTTGCCCAAGCTGTGCTACTCCCACTGCTAGAATCAAATGCCATTATTAACTTGGTATCTTTACAAACTCACAGCCATAATAAGGTATACCTTGAGGACATACTAACACAGCCATTCCACTTCTCCTCTCCAACCCCCACTCAGAAAGCATGCTGCATCACAACAAGCAGCTCATACTTCAACACTTCTCTTTCCCTGGGGCCAAGAACTAAATCCATTCCTTGAGGAACGCTGAGGGGGAGAGCAACACAGCTACAGCAGCATGCCAGGTTCTCCCATCACTCTTCAAGATGTTAATATAATCCTGGAGTGCCAGAAAGCTCAAAACTGCCATATTCATCATCTCACTAATGCTGTACTTCCACCAGTCCCATTAATGTAAAATAGTGCTTATTGAAAGGAATTTTTAATGGCTCCCCTTTTGCACATTGGCTAAAAGAAAAATTCTCCGAGATCAAACTGCTTGCACTTGCTTTGCCTGACCGGTTTCTTTTGCTTTCCCATCTCCTCCTTCTTAGTTATATAGACATTCCTTACTCCTTCAACTATCTAATTTCCTTCCCTTCTTTTACCCCTCCATCTTTGCCACAGAGTGTTTGAGAAATCTGAAGCCTCTCTCTCTCCTATCAAAAGTGTGCCAGAGGCAGCAAATGAGATGTCCTGAAACTGCAGTGCAGCCCAGCAGAACCGTCTTTCATGGTTCGCAAGGCCGTTTTGCCACATGGCACTCTGCATCAAACAGCTCTATACAAGCCTCCTGCACCCTTGGGGGGTTTGACCCAGGCTTCAGCAGCAGCAGGCAGGTGGTCTGGAGAATGCTTAGCTCTTCAATACTCACTACAGGGCTGGAGGCAGGGGGAAGGAGTATAACTATTTCTTCTCCGTCAGTGACAATGGAAAAGGGAAAATAAATGGCACCCGCTGCTAATAACATACAATGAGGTCAGGTTCAGAAAGGCTCATTCACAGTGTAAACAGATAGGATACATGTTGCCTCTGAGATCCTGAGCAGATTAAGACACTGGCAAAATGTGGATGAGGGAAAAGAGGAAGATGATCAGGGCAAAGCAGAGGGAGCTGCACCTGGTGCTGTCTGTGTGGGGTTCTGGACCTCCACTCTGGCATGTTTGTTCCCCTTCATCTCACAACTTCCTTGAACTAAAATTCTGCCTACATACAAACACTGGATGCTCAGCTGTTGATAAAGACATCCTAGTGTTGTTTGAGACCTGAAAAGTTCAAGAAGCAGCAACTAGAATTGCAGACTGTTATGCTATTAACCAAAGGGCAGAGAGGCTGGGACAGGATTAATCTAGGGTGATAGAGATAAGCAGGCCCTTTAGCCACAGGAGTTCTAGTATCAATGTCCAAATATGGGGTTTCCACCTGTTCATTAGCATCCATGTATGATCCTGGCACTTCCGCTATGATGAAGTCTCCAGCAGCCATCACTGTTTATGTGAAAATACTATGCTCATGTGTCTGTGCTGTGTCAGGGGCATACGCCTCTGATCCGAGGCTAAAAAGGGAACCTGGTCATCATACTTCCTATAGTAATGAGATTCTCTAAGGCAGCAACTATTGCATCCATTTTGCAACATCAACCCTTCTTCAGTAGCAACCGGGCTTACTTGCTCATTTGTCACTGTTTTTTTTTTAAATGGATAGCCATTAAACAGATGGCAGTGAGAGGGAAATACTACAGCTCAGTACCCACTAGGGCTTAGTTGGCAGCCTTTGGAGACTGTGCATCATTACATAGATCATCTCCAATGCTTCTTGGAGACCACTCAATGGACAACAGTTCCTCATATCTACGTTCCTTCCCTTTTGCTAAATCTGAGGCAAAAGCAGCAGGAATACTCTCATGGATTTTTTTAGGAGTGAATCATAAAAGTGTAGCTTGCCGATTTAGGCTTAGATTATTGACAGGAAGGTTGATGAATAGCCCTGGTTTGAGTGATAAACTCGGATATCAGAGAGTAAATCTAGTGGAAAAGAAAATCTATCTGTCATTCTTCATCACATCTGCAGAGTCTGAATTGGCAATTGGGATTTATTTTCTTAATTCTGAGCAACTCAGAGCTCTCCTGTGACCCCTTGTCTCACCTCTCAGGCCCCACAGATAATACACTAGCATGTTTCATTTTAAAGCAAAAAATTTCACCTTGGATCAGCATCCCTCTCAGTTTGTTTGTTTTTTCCCCCTTTCTTCACCCCTGTCTGCTCTTATCTCATGTACGGAGAGTGCCATGTGCATAGCCTACATCCTTTGGCCAAAGTCAGAGAGAAAGGCAGCTGAAGAATAATTCAGAAAACAACTAAGCCTACTGACACTGTGCACTAGAAAACCCAAATCAGGTTGCATTTCAAGTCTGCACAAACACAACAGGGTCACTGCACGTTTTATTACAGTATGGATTGTAGGATCAGTCCCAGAGTATCTACTGACATCTTAAAACAGCCCTTCTGCTATGGGGCCATCTTGAGTTACACTTGTTTATTAGTTTTAGAAACATATCCTTCAATGGCAGGCATTTGTGACAATAACTAAGCAGCCTAACTTCGGGCATCTGAAAAACAAGAGTCTAGCAGAACTGGGCAACATCCAGGGATTTATGGTCACTTAAGGCTATCATAATTCACCAACAGCCTGCAAATACATTGTATTTTCTTTCACAACTCACTATCTCTCCCTCGGTTACCATCCCCAAGACATTTGCTATAAAGACTACAAGTCAGATGACCTGAAGTAAAGTCATATTGACCCTATAGAGCATTAAAGAGGACTACGAGGTAAGTACCTCCAAGATGCATGCCATATAACGGCCTAGTATAAAACTGGATTTGCTGTGGCTGTGCTTACATTTACCATTTACTCTAAAAGTAGCAATCAGAATTGCTCTATTGCACAAGGAAGTTTGAGTGGTGTTAATTTTGCAACAACAAACAATTTTGCAATGTCATACAAAAGTGAGCATTCATTCCTATAATGTAGGGAATGAGTGATCAAGCCATAAAGTAACGATTAGAATAAAAACACAGGTTAAAGAATGAAAGCTCCAAATCCCTCCTGCCAAGAGGAATTTTCATCCATAGTAGTTCTACAGTATAATTTAATTGTGAGTACTGACTGCAGGAAAACATGTTGGCTAGAAGTTAGGGCATGACTGCCCTAAGAGAAGAGTGCCTTAAGAGAAGACTGCCCTAAAAAGAGAAGCAAAACCTATCAAAAAGTTATCGCATACATTGACATGAAATATTTAGTTCAGCCAAGGAAGTAAAGTGGTGCAAAGAGTGCATCTTGAAGTAAATCATCTGATTGTTCCCACTTCTAAGTATCTGCTTCACACTACAGAGTGAGTGAGCTGAAAGACAAACTCCAGGATACCTAACATACTCCTATGACAGATAGTGATTTGCTCCTCAGCCCCATATTAGAATTAGCCCAGAAGAAGCCCATGGAGACACTGCATCCTCAGAAAAAAACTCTTTCACTTCACAGATATTCTCCCATTCTGACATCCAACTTGCTCATGTAGACGCCATTGCTTATTTTTTACACCAGGAATCTGCCACAATTATCCTCATATATAATTCCCCAGTCATGCACTATCTTTCAAAATACTATATGGTTTGCTATCCTTCCCCTATAAAAACTTTCTTCAGGATGCTGTAACCCTCTTCTGCAACTACTACTGTAAGCTTTTTCCCCCGCCCTTCCTAACAAATTTATCTAACTGTGTATCAAAGATCCAAGGCCTAGCACTTGTATGACTCAGTTGCACAAGCTTGGATCAAACAGGTGAGAAAGTTACGAGAAAGAGTAACAGAAAGACAGAAAAGGTGAAAATTACAGTGAGAAGTAAGGCTAGTGAGACCAAATTACTTGTATCTCAAGGATTCAAGAGAGAAAACACCAACACGGAAAGCTAAGAAATCCTAAAGAAAAAGCAGGAAGCTAGTCAGGCCCTTTGCTGAAGACCAGTCAAGAATATGTGCTCTGATCAAACACTGAGTATCACCTTCCCCAGGCTGTCTCCTACAGACCCTAGACTTTACTCTGCTTCTACAGTACATTCAAGTATTTCCAGGACATTGGGAACTCTCAGAGCACTGATGTCTGAACTGGTATCCTACAAGAGAGGATACACAGCTGCCAAAAGAGTCACCTAACAGTAGAAGTAACAAAGAACTCATTATGTTCAAAAACTATTGCCTATATACTCTCATAGTGGTGGTTACAACCTCTGTGCACCCTGATGCACACCCATTCATGCACATCAAGCACGTGCTTCATTAATTTCCTGCCTCTTACCTTATGGTTAAATCATTCGCTGAGGCAGGGAATATCTCATGGTCTCTTTCCACGGCAGACAATGAGCCCCTTGTTTCATTATTAGAGCTCCATCACATTACAGTGCTATTGATAAAAATGAATAAAATTATCCATGTGGCTCAGATGAGTCAGTGCTGCCTCATCACAAATTTTCCAATAAAAATAAAGTTAGGGCACCTTCACCGAAACATAAAAATTAGCACGGAAGAAATAATTCCAACTGCCTAATAACTGTCCTGAATGTCTTGCCAAGTGTAGAAACCCAAATCTGCACACTCTTTGCTAGACTGCAGACAAACCAAGCTTTATTCAGGTTGCACCCATCTTAAATGATGCTTAAATTTCATTCTGTGCTTTCATCATCTTGCAAACACAATCTGTTTTACCCAATCATTTTCTATTTCATCTATTGACCTCTATATCTTCTAAAAGTCTTCATTCCCAGCATAAAAACTGTTTGCTTCATGCATCCTCATACAACAATCCCCTCAATACTCATTTCCATCAACTGCTTTTAATGTTCGCTGCCCTTCATAGACCTTTTCTATTTCAGTCATTTCTTTGTGATCAAATCCCCATCACCCAACCTTGTTCTAATTTTGCCACTAATTTATTTAACGATTTTAAAAGCAGAAGCATGTCTGTGCCCTTGTGACCTGCAGTCCTAGTACCTGGACAGAAACGGGACAAGGTGGTAGGAGAATGAAACAAACTGGAGCACGTACCCTTAGGAGGAAGCACACTCCAAGGTGTTTTGCTGCAGAACACTACCATGGGGCAGGAGGTAATGGAACAAAAATCCTTGGAGAAATCACAAACATTTGAATCAGCATTAACCAGTAAATGGTGACATTTTTGTAACATATGGACAGGCTAATGGGGGGAGTAATGACAACATTAATAAGCTGAAAATGCTGGTGACAGCAGCAAATGAGCAAATCTGTTCTGACATAGCAAGAGTGGATCTGAACATTAATGATAAGTTGGCATTGCTTGGCAATTGGCTTTTCTTACTCTTTTTTTTTTTTTTTTTTTTTTTTTTTTTTTTTTTTTTTTTTTTTTTTTTTTGGTTTTGTTTTGTTTTTTGATTACAGGTTGGGGGCAAGGGAGAAGGCAGGATATATAATACGGACAATATGACTACTATTTGCCACCTGTAGTCCTCTTAGAAAGACAGATGTATGTGCTGAAATAATATCTGCTGAAGTTCCAGCTTTAAGTTTCCCAAATATCAAGGGATAAGCATGCTCTCTGTGGTTATCATTGTTAAATATTTATACTGCTGTACACGGAAAAGACCACAGGTCAGGACACAACTGTGCTGTGCAAATACTACAAAGGATAGCCCAGACCCAAGGGTGTAACAGCAAAAACAAAAATCAAAATACACATAAGGAAGAACAAAATACATGGGTCAGGTTAAGAGGCTGCACTAAAAATTCTTTGTATTCTCTCCCTTTTAATTAGCCCCCATCATTCCCTCACTGCTGAAGCATTTGATTACTGTCCTATCATCATGAATCTAGAGTTCACCACCCCACTGAGGGGAAAAACTTCAAAATCCCATTCATGCCACCTCCTCCACAAATTTGGCTTTTTAGAATAAATCCTTCCATGCCCTCTGCCTGTACAGACCTAAATTCCATTCTCCAGCCCAGCCTTGAGTGCCTTCTGCCACTGGAATGACAACAAGTGAGAACTGGACAGGGACAGAACAGGTGTGTGAAAGGAAAGTGTTCAGAGAAGGGTTCTGCTGCAGAGTCCTGGCTACTGCACTCTCACTCTCTGGCACTCCTCTGACTTGCATCCCAGGGACTAGATGGTTCAAATGATGTAAAACACCTTGGAACTCTTTGCATTCCAACAGCAGACAAATATTTATGTGTTCTTTTGAAACAAATGCACCGCTACTCTGGGATGTGCCCTGAAATCAGATGAGAAGTTAATCTCATCCTTTCGTAGAAACTAAAAGGTATTTTGTTTTAGAAGCATAAACACTTTCCTGGTGCAAAAAGAATTTTTGCTTCCTAAGTGAAATATGCTTCCCATTTTCCTTAGATGGCTCAAAAAAATTGTAGAAGTCTGTCCTAACCATTTCTGTATCTATTTCATGGCAATGGAAAACTAAGCCACAAAGAAATTGGGAACTTAGTTGTTTGTCTCCATGTCCCAAGTTCCCAACCAGGCAA
This sequence comes from Athene cunicularia, assembly GCF_003259725.1. Classification (NCBI taxonomy): domain Eukaryota; kingdom Metazoa; phylum Chordata; class Aves; order Strigiformes; family Strigidae; genus Athene; species Athene cunicularia. The sequence continues at coordinate 23,176,962 of NW_020799101.1, forward strand.
GCTGTCAAGAAGTAATCATTATCCCATACCTCTGGGGCCTTTCCAGACAGTATCTTTAAAATACCAGAAAAGAAGGGAAAAGAGATGGCATTCAGACAGCTGGATGGGTGCCCTTCCAGAGGCTAGACAGGCTTCCATCCAAAATCCCCTTGGTTTCAACAATGTCTCCAAAACAAAAGAGTAATCTGGACTTTTTTTTTTTTTTTTTTTTTTTTTTTTTTTTTTATTAGAAAATTCTTGACCCAGATCCAGTGCTTATTAATCAGTGTATATTACTGACCACAGAGGACTAATACATCTGTGCATATACAGACATGCACTTCCTTCCCTGGAGCACTTTGATGTCCAAAACAGTGGGCTACAATATTTCAGAGATGTACATGTGGCACAGCCTCAGGCATACTGCACCTGCTGAAAGGGTTGGAGAACTGCCAAACATCTTTCTTTTGGAAAAAGCATTTGCTTTAATATCTGCTAATTCCAGGAAGGGGGCTGTGCTCTTCTTGTTTAGCTGTGTCTTTGCATTCGCAATGGACAAAAGGAAGGGACAAGGCAACCATCTGGGGGTGCTTCATATAAAAACAAAACCCCAGTGGGCTTCCTATTACGGGGAGGAAAAGAGAAAGGATAAGAGATAAAACAAGCTGAATGCAACAAGCTGAAACCCTGAGCTCACTTCTCTACAGCAGCCTTGTTAGGCATTCCTGCTCAGACAACATGGAAAGCCTTTGAAATAAAATTTAAAATCAAAAGCTTTCCCCACAACATTTACTTTTCCTTCCAACAGTTTTGTCCTATCTAGTTCAGAGAAAGGGGATTCTAGCCCTCACTACACATTTCCATGGTTTTAAATGGCACAGAGACTCGGCATCTGCCAGACACCAGTGGTCAGATATACTAAAGACATTTGCATTTGGCAACTAAAGCTGCTGATGAGTACACAGTGGGATTTGGAATAATACATATGCACCTAATTAGAAATATTTAAATGCTATTCTGTGATCAGATTCACTCAGCATCAATCCTAGAATTCATAACATGAGGTAAACTGAATTTTGTAAGTCTCCTCCCTTCCCTCCATGTGCTAATGCTGTATCTGTTCACATAGATAGCACAGTAAATATTAGCAAAAAATAGCACAGCCTGCCTCCAAATATGGTTTCGCATCTCTTAACTTTATCAGCGTCTCAAGATTATTACTAGCATGAGCCAAAATGAAATGTTTTTAGTATAAAACTAAGGCTTCACACTAAACAGAAAAGTGAATCAGCGAAAAGAAAATGCAGCCTCCTCCCCATATTGAAGAGTGAAGTAACAGCCTTCTCTCTGGAGGTTTCTAGTAATGAATTCCTGTTTTAATTGAAGCTGCAGCCAATGTGTGAGCTCCAAATGGGCCTCCTTCTCTTTCTCTCTCTAGATGATGCTGTGCAGGAAAGAGCTTTTAAATCAGTCAGTGAACATAATGAACTTCAATTTCCCTTCGACAAGGGCAAAATTACAAACATGCACTTCACTTCCAGACAATTAATTAATTTGTTTACACAATTTCTTTTCTTTGTTTGACTTCCATCATTTTTTTCCCCTCCACTTCTTTAGACTCTTTAACTCTCTAAGGTGTAGGATTAGCTTTTGACAACTCATCCTCTCTCAGGCATGAAGAACTGAAACTGCAACAGAGTTGTCTGCAGCAGGGGAAAGAAGCCTATGCAGTTACCTTCAGGTTTACTGCTAATGCTCAGTGACAATGTTAAAGCACACATGCTCATGCTGTAGACAGCCTCATTAGCATTTGTACATCATTAGCAAGGTGGACACAGTTGTTGCTACATGGAAAGTGTTTGCCCATTTACCAGCATGAAAAGACAGGCTTCTCAAACTTTGCGCGTTTGAAAAGACCACAACCAGGGATTAATGGGATTGACTTCCAGGGACAAAATTCTCACTCACCAATGGGATGAAAAGCAGAAGGCATCAAAGTAGCCAGCCAAAGCCATAAACCGCCAGTGCTGCACACAAGTTATGTATAGCTTTGCCTTCCAACACTGTTCTCCCACTCCTGTGGGATAAGGAAGCCAACCTCAAAAGACCTTGGGAGAAGAAGTAGTAGGGGAAAGGGACAAAGCATGGTGGACTCAGTGAGGATAAAAGGACTGATAGATTTGAGAGTGAATCTATTTTTTTTTTTCCCTTGGATGAATGTTCTTCTATATAAAGTCACAGATTAAATCCCTCTAGCAATATCAATACTGTCTACATTACCACATTGGTGCATGTTTAATTTAATTTCTGCTGCTACAAATATAAGCCAATAAATTTGACAACACATCTGTTATTTACTTGCACTCAACACAGAAGCATATTCATGACATTTACTTTGCCAGTTTCGAATTTAACAGCTTTCCTTGTATTTATATCTACTTAGTCTTTGTGAAAAGTGCTCTGGTGACTTTCCATGCACATGCAGCAAGTGCAGCATATTTAGCAACAGTAAAAGATTCCCTTGGCTATGTACCATTACTGTACACATTTCTGATTACATAGAGCTAAACTATTTGAAAGTGGTACAAGATCATTGCATCCACTCATTTTGAATGTCACTAGTAACTCTGTGCAGCTAAAACATGCCTGCACTTGTCTCAACAGCAGAGATCCAAGAACTCATTTCGGTGTCCCCAAAGCTGCTGACGCACAGTGAGATCCTTCACAGACTTCGAGTTACAGACAAAGAAGCCATACCATGAAATACTGGCTCATTCCTACCCTCCCCGCCCTTTCATTATTCTGTTAGATCTTCTGTTAGAGTAAAATATGAGTAAGATCTTAAGAAGTTGTGACCACAGATAAAGGAAACACCACTCAAAAATATTACACAGCAGATACTCCTGAACAGTGTGACAGCTTTTCAAAGCAGAGAAGAGAGGCAAGGATTCATCTAGGTGAAGAAGGACAATCCTAGCATAGAACTGCCAACAGAGGTTAGTACCTTGAACACACTCATGATGCTGACACAGAGGGAACCAGGGACTGGACTGTGAGGAGAGCACAGCCAGACTGCCTTGCTCTTACACTGTCCTTGAGGTAACTTGCCTGCTCCCTGTGGTTGCCAGTCTTCTGTCTCCAATACTATAAACCCAGTATTACAATAGTTAAGGCCATAAAAGTTCCTGAATGGAGTTAAACAAATTGCAGAAGACGGAGGAGGAAGATGAAAATTCATTAAGCAGTACAAGAGTGCAGATGTGAAATTACAACAGAAAGATGACTTTTCCTCTCTGACCTCCTGCTTAGCATTCTCTGCATTTAGATCGTACTAAAAGTGAAACAAATAAGTTCACTGACATTTGAAAAACCTGTACAACTAGTACGCATTCTAGTAGAGTGGCCTTTTTATTTGGTATTAGTTGTAGTTGTTAATTGCAGAAAGCTGACCCCTTAAATAAAATATCACAAAGGCGTTAGAACAACTCAATCTTTGTGCTATGCTTAAAAACAAGGCCCTCAGTCCATGATCAGACTTTACATTTCCCTCAGACCCTCAAGTATGGTATGTCGCAACAAAAACATGCTTGCAAATTGAAGACCATACTACAATAATCTACTTTTCTAAAATAAGGTGTATAAGAACCACATACATCTATACACTTCCTAACAGTAAGTCTAGTGCACATGCAGCATGGGGTCTTTTAGAATCTATTTTGCAGCTTTGCAGAGAGAAAGAACAAACAGTCCGGGGAACCAAGTATTTACATGTTGAGTGGATATGGATAAAGTAGCTAAACTGCAAGTATGTCTGTGTCGCTGTAAGGGAGGATGATGGGGGGAAAGGGGATGGGACAAGACAAGATACTCCCACCCCTCTCCAAACTTTCTGTCCTGTACTGATCAGGCACCTACTTCCTAACCTGGACAAACCTTGTTAGCTCAAGTGGGGACACTCAGTTGGCTCCAGCCTTGTGTTTCCACCATTAGCAGTGGGACTGCTGCTGCTCCAGGCTTTGGAGATGACAGTCACCTCCATTCAGCCATACAGCTTGGCAATTATGCTGGTAATTCTGTCAGATTGATAAATGTCCTCTACAGTCTAAATCATGACTCTATCAGATAGTCTCATTTCACTTGCACTCTGAATTTGTTACAGAACAGAAATTACTTTTTTTTTTTCCATTGACCAGCATGCTATCTCCTGTCCTAAAAAGAAAGCATGATGAACTGTAAAACAACAGCAATTTTGGTTAACTAGACTTTGGCTTCATTATTTAAAAAAAAAAAAAAAAATGCTTAAAGAAAGTGGATGTCTTTGGGAAACTCATTACACAGAGAACCTACTGTGCAAGAAAAGGTGAAAAAAAACCTGGATGTTTTGGTCAATAAACAATCTCACAGTGAATCCTCACTCCAAAACTGTACAAGTGAAAACTGTGCTAAAGTCACACTGTGTAAAAAAAGTACCCTTGCTTAGTTAAAAGATTTTTCTACGGTATCGTCACTCATCAGTACACTTACTAAGTAAGTCATGACCACTACACTGCTGATGATCAAATTTCAAGGGACAGAGCCATAATGCACTAGAGCAGAGCCTTTATCTTAAGGATGGCACTGCTTCAAATGAACATTTCAGTTCTCAGAAAATTTTGGTTCATATCAGGCTCATAGGGACAGCATCTCAGGATAATAAGCCATCTTTGTAAGCCAAAACTATGTATTAACAAAAAGTTTTCTAACAACATATTCTGGGGTTGGGTTTTTTAGGTGCAAATAATACTGTCATGGTTTCCATTCAGGTTACTTTCTACAGGTCTCAAATGGTCAAAGGGTTTGTTGTGCTAGCCAGCCCAGCAGAAGTCTGTTAATGGCCATAGATATTTGCACTGCTCTTTTCTCTGCATGATTAATCTCATTCTTCTCTTATCACACCATTCTATAGTAATGTGACTATATGGCTTTGTAGTCAATTTTGATTTAGATGGGTACAAACCAATGCTTCTACAAAACTGGAGATAGCTAGAAAATGAGTTATTAAAACAAAAGTGTCTCTTAATCATTGCTGTTTCAACAAACCCCCTTTCTTCTCGCCAGAAGGATACCTTACACTTATACTGCATTGGAAACTGCTGAATTAATAAAGTAATGGGAATAACCCTGTCCCTCATTCTTCCTTCTTTGTCACAAGCAAATTGTCTTTTCATCCTTTGTTTTTTGCCTTTTCTTTCTGTTTCTCATTGCTAAAATGAAATTCCCACAGGCCATTTCTCACTGCTTTGTACAAAGGCAATCACTGCAGAGGAGCCTGTAAAACTCAGCACCAGTACAGGGTGGGGAGGAAAGTGCCATTACCTGGGCATACAGTATTCTAGAGTAAGAGAAATTTGCTCCTTACCTAACTGCCCAAGCGTAATTTTCAAGAGGATTTGAGGGAAGCTTGGAAGAAGAAATGCACAAACATAAAAGGCAGTTTAAGGCTCTGTCATTAGCTCTGTGCCTTTCCACTAGTTCTCCTCTGGCTGTCTTTAACCACCTTCTGCAGTGAACAAAAACAGTTTTACAAGTTTCTGCTTACACAGGTAGCCTGGTCAAAAGCTTTACTGAACAAATATAACTATTTGCTTTAACTCACTTAGTGCTTAAATCACAGATTATTTGTTTCATTTTTTTGCAATTGTGCCCTCTTTGAGCCAGATCTTTGAAACTGAAAAACTCCTGAAGGCATTCACTGTGTCACCTGACCATTTGCTAGAAGGATTTTCTGAGGTAAATATTATCAAAACCTTATTCATGGAGATAGTTGTAATTCAGTTTGTTTCCAAGAACATCCTGATAAGATCTTCACTAGGTTTCAGTGAAAAACGGTGCAAGGAACCTGAACTGTGAACCAGCACCTTAAAGGCACAGGCCACTATACCCCATAGTATTTATAATATACCATAGAAACCACCTTCAGGACAGAACAACTCTGCTACATTTACCTTCTAAACACATAAATTGGATACAGCTTCTCTGAGTTCACTGAAGATGGTGTCCCTCCTAAGGGTCTATAAGAGAGAGCAAACCAGAAAGACGTAAGGTACTGGTAGCAGGAGCAACCAGCACTCTTCCCTTCAGCCTGTTCTCATTTTCACTGGTGTAAATTCAGGCTAAATCCTCTGATTTCACTGGAATCACTACAGGTTTACACTAGGCAATACTCCAGGCCTATACCTCTAAATAACTACGTTTGAGAGGCAAGGTACTTCAGTATTTAAAGTTCAAAAAACTTAGAGTAAGCAACAACAAGTGAGACTGTCAGATTTACATGACAGGTACATTTTTCTTGCAGAGCATCTTTGAAAGGTGTTTAAGGTCATCCAAATAGTCCTTCACAGCAATGGAACAAATCTGACTGGTTTTAAGTTTTTCAGCAATATTAACATTTGACCAGTGCTATTTCTGAACAGGTAGCAGCCCGATGTTAGGGTGTGCTTATCCATAGAGTTGAAGACCACATTAAGCTCATTTCATTAAGGGCTCTTGACACGGTGCACAAAACAGCCAAGTCAGGTCACTCACAAGCAGGATGACTGCAGAAAACAGATATCATTTATGCTACCAGTAGAGTATTTTAACCATGCCTCCTAGAACTTCTGTTAAGAGTATGAGCTAGTCTGTAGATGAAAGATGCAAGTCAGATTGTGTGTCTTTCCATTTCCAACAGGTATTCTTCACTGTCTGAAAAGACAGTCATATTCACCTGATAGTCAGACTGCATTCACCTTGCTATGCACATGAAACTACTACCCATATTTGAGAGAAAGCATAACTGATCCAAGTTCTCTGCTAGGTGCTCAGCCAATCAATAAAAAAATGAACAGCCAGCAGAAATTAATACTATTAACGACATTTAAAAACTCTAGACATCAGTAAAGGCTTAGGGACTTTTGAGAGATGCTCCCAAGAAGAATTTTGATTATACAACTGAAACTACTGGATTGATTCAATTATGAAGATGCTTCAATGCTTCAGCTTAGGGAAACCATGGGAGTTGGTGTGCCTTTAGGACCAGGATAAGTCTTACAACTTTGCAGCTGGGTTCCCTGAGAGATGACAGCTGGAGTTCCAACATCTCCGCAGGTTCTGGTGACGGGGCTGCAGGATTTTCTCCCATGTGAAGAAATAATGATAACAGGAAGGAAGGAGAGGAAGATTAAGACATTGATTCCTTGTCCTAGTAACCCTGACAGAAACACTAAGAGTTATTATCAGGTTTTGGGTGATGCAGAAAACATAAATAATTAAATTCATATGCCTAGACCTGTAAGCTCACAGAAGCAATATACATGTACTAATTATCAAGATGCATGCCGGGGGCATGACTCATCAGAAATAAATGCAGCTATTCTCAGCAATATATTTTCTTCAATATATTTTCCTTATAACAGGAAAGCAGAAGGAGTCAACGCAGGCAGGTGTAAAATGAAACACGAAATTTCCTCCATCTTGCAATTTCTACAATAAGCATGAGAGTCAACCCATCTCAAAACCCCTGCTCACAGCCATTAATCCAATTTATTCTTCTTTCCTTATCCCATGCAGAGAGCTAGAGAAAAGCTGAGCTGAGGCTAACCCCTTGATCACGAAAACCAAAACATCACCCTTTCAGATTCTCACAATGAGCTCTGAGCAGAGAGAAGTTTACATCAGGTAACACCTCACTCAATCTGATTTACTGCTCAAATCAACTAACATAAGCATCACTTCTTTGTGGTAATTTAAAAATTCCACTTTCCTCCAGATCACTGCCTCATCCTGTATTTAAATCTAGAATTGACAACCTCTCTAATGCTAGGCAAAATTCTCAGAAGTCTTTTGCAATCTCAGCTTCTGCTTTTATCTGCCTTGGGTAGATGAAAAGACCTGAACCAAGACTATTTCATGAAACCTGGCCCTGGAGATCCAGCCCTACGTTCAGGTTTTGTTTTTTTTTTTTCCAGCTATAATGTAAGCAGTATTTACACTTACAAATACAGAACATTCTCATTCTCTCCCTCTCCACATGCTGAAACACATACTATACACATATTCATGAATAAATACACTTATAAATATGTGTACTGGTTTAATGCAAATCTCAAAGGCCATTTGTGCAACAGGTATGGAAATAAGTCATGAACCTTGCTTCTGAGATGCTTTTTATTGCTCTACAAGCTAAAGAAGCTCCAAAGAGTCCCAGAGAAAACAAGCTATTGTTAAGAACTGCTGAAGCACTAAGATTTCGCTAGTTAGACATCAGTGTTATCAAAATGTCCACCTCTCCACAAAAGGTGTTGCAGACTATGCATATTCAGGGTTACTCTCCACCAGGCTACTTACCTGCAGCTAGCATCTATTAGAATACTGGGTGATTTCAGTGGCTTCTGCAACATCGTTCTTTTCAAAATGTAAATTATCTGGGCTTCTATCTTTGACCAATGCATTGTGCTGCTGGCACAGCATGACCGCCTAAGTAACTTCTACTTATGACCTGATGTTGATCTTACTGACACTTAAAGGGAAGCAGTAATATCTTGAGTGACTGTATTTGGTACTGTAATAGTTAAGGCAGAAAAACTGGGGTTTATATAAAGCCTTTTAATCTCTAGATATTCCAAAGCATTTCACAAAACAGTACATTTGTTGTGTGAAGTGCAATGGCACATGCACAAGGTGAAAAAGTAGAATCCACTGTGTATTTGAGAGAAACTTCCTCAGCCTCAGGAGTAAAATCTGGGGTTTGTACAAGTTGCACCAACACCTGCTTTGATATTGGTTGAAGTGCCAAGATTCATCTGGGTACGCCACGTGAGACTTTATGCCATCTTGGGTTACCAAGTAAGTGATAGTGCAGTGCAGCATGAGCAATGGGAACTACAACTAGGAAGTCTCTCACTCATGAGCTTGTTGGTGTGATCAGTTATTTTGTGATCTTCTGAAGATCCCAAGCAGCAATAAACAGAAAGAAGTTCAGGTAAGAGATTTCAAGAGAAAAAGAGGAGAGAGGATATTTTATCAACACAGAAAGCCAGTAAATACAGTGATCCCACAGCTGCCCACAAATTTATCAAATAAATATAGTTTGAGACTGGCCTTTGCTTGAATGCCTAAAGAAAAGCAGAACAGAAAGAATTCTGCATCTGGACTTATAAGCTCATTGAAAAAATCCAGATGGTTATTGAAGTATTTCACTTTGCTTCTACTTCTGATGTCATATGAAAATCTAGGCTCCAATACCTTGACATGGTGACGCAGTCTGCTGGCATGTATGGTTTACGTCATTATGGATAATGATATCTTCTGCATACTTCTACTGTATAATGCATATTTAATGGTACTCTTTAGAGCCACAAAGTGTTATTTATACCTGCATCATACATATATAATACCACTAAGATCTGACTAAGATTCCTCTTTCCCCCAAATGGTAAAGGCCAGCATTTTCAGAGGTGAGTCTTAACCCTTAACGTATACTGCTGTAGTCATTGTAGGCACCCCTGACACATAGCAAAGATACAAAACACGGGTAGTCATGGGACTGCTGTCATGTAGGACTGTAGGGTTTTCATGGGCATATCCCTAACTTGGTATCTACAGGTGAATAAATTCATCAAGCCCAAGCTGCGGTTTCCTGTGCTTTGTAAGAAAAGCCAGATGACAACCTCGATCTTGCTTGACACTAACCTATGCTTTGTTTCAAGATTTCATACACATCTGTAAACAAAAAGATAAAATGCAGAATAAGAATAAAAGATATCAGTTGATGAAATTCATCTGAATTTAAGCGTTATTACAAAAGTTTAAGAAGCCACTAACTTTTGTAGTCTTCAGACACCTGCAGATACAACCCTCATCTCTGCTAGCACTTCAAAGCCATCTATAATTTTGCCACAAAGATTATTTTCCTCATCTGTCACTGTGACATGGTCACATGTCAGACACCTTAGCTCCGCACTGCTCCACAGATTTTCCCTGTCTGCCCAACATACAAGGTCTGTCTTTATTTTCACAGTCTAGCCTGTCTAGTTTTTTTCTTATTAAGAGGTCCATCTGATCCTCTCCTTCTGACTTCTGAGGTCACTCCAATGATCTGTTGTGTCAGACTCCACTCAAATTTACACACAGGCATCTTTTTGCCAGTCCTGTTCTTCATACCTGGAAGAAGCTCCCAATAAATACATATGAAGTACTCCACTGCTCTCCTTCAATTTACAGTTAAAATTGTTAATCACTCATGAAGCGTGGGGATCACCACTCACAGCTGCCTCACTGTTAATCCTGTCTTATTCCTTATTCCCTTCATCTGTATATGAATGTATATGTTGTCTTTCCAGTTTCCCTGGGTTACTAGTGTAACACTATTAATAGGATAAAATATGCTTTCTTTTACACATATATTCAGCTACCTACAGAATACCTGACACTCAGTTCTGAGTTCTGCAGCTCAGTATCTTTTAATCATTTTCTTTCAAACCCTATCTCCAATGTTTTCTTCCAAGTAAAGTAACAGGTGATAAGCACAGAAAGGTAAGCAAGAAACCACTAGAGCAAATGTGAAAAGAAAGACACTTGTCAGCCATTTCTGAGCTAAGTGGACCTTACCACTAACTGTGATAAGGGGTAACTTCAAACTACTAAATCTTCCTCAAAGCCTAGAGCCGAAATAGGTTGAGCAAACTCAACATCCTCACAAGTGAATAGACACATACAGCACAGATGCCCCTCTTTAACACTTAAAACCTGAGAAACCTCACTTTTGTGAAAGCTAATTCCCTCCACCCTCCTCCTCTTTTGCAAGTGTATGTGTAGCCAGCCATCCTACCAAAGAGCTGCATCCTCCAAAAGCAGTGAACTGTTTCTGCAGATGTTAGCATGTCTTCCTTGAGACTGCTCTGAAGTGCTAACAGTTCACCATAACTTCCACACTACTTCTCACGGGTTTTTTCCCAATTCCATTAAAGAGATGAACTATTGAGACAGGCAAAAAAAGACAAGTATCTTCTTGTATATTTGGATTTTTAGAACTCTCTTTGGAGAAAAGAGTTTCTCTTTACAGTTTCTTCTCTTAGAAATCAAGCGTATTGAGAAGCATGCATCCAGATTTTTATATATATTTTTAATGTATATTTATATAGAAAAATATACGTATGAGGATATATTTTATATAAAAATTATATATTTATATAAATATATAACACTATACAATATTATATTTTTAAATATAGCTTAATATATATGTAAAAATAGCCATTTTAAGATCAGCTGGATTACTTAAAACTGCATGTCTCTGCTCTTAGCAGCTGGGAACATAGAAACAGAAACATTCAGGGAAATGGTCTCTCTGTTGTTGCCTACATTTAATTACTCTTCACCAGTCATCTATCATACTGCATAATCTCAGTACATAAGAAAATATAATACCATCCTTAGCTGGCAACAAAACAAATCTCAAGGATTTTAGTCCAGGCTTTCCAACCCTCTCCAAGCTGGCAGAGAAAAGGAGACTGGCTACCTTTGCTGACTGAGCCATGTTACATAAACATGATTCTCTTGGAAACCTTTTAGCAGTAGCATTTTTCAGGCATGCGTCAGGCTGAGTTCAGATAAAGCACTGCAGTCCAGTGGTTAGGGTGCTACTGTCAGATACCACAGGGCTCCTGGATTCCATACCTGGCTCTACCGACAACTCCCTGTGTGGCCTTGCTTTAGACTGCTCATGCTTATGAAATTCATTTGCTGCATCTGTAAAATAGGTATAATAGTGATAATCATCTAGCTATTTTCCTATAACCCCCTGAGATTATGTTTTCTGAGGATTGTTGACTTATTTCTAGTGCACAGCTGAGCCCATGAATTCATCCAGCAGGAGCATCTCGCAGGTGAAAAGCACTAACTTGTGAACTGTGCAGTTTCCAGGTGGACATTCTTGCCCAGACTACATTCATCACTTGTTTCACGGTCTCAGGCTGCTGGTGTTACTCTTGTACAGGGGCACTGGGAATTTTTTTTTGGTTTGGGTTTTTTGGGGGAGAAATGGTGGGAGGAGGTCAGTTCTCAGAAAGCTTTGACATAAATTTCAGCTGAAAGATGGCAAGTCCACTTCTTTGTGTTGTTACAACCAATCACAGGCTCAAATCTGCCTACAAACTATGTGAATCCAAATGCTACCTTCCATCTTACTGTTTATTACTGAAAGATTTTTAAAGAAAAAAAGCACTGAATCACCAAACAAAGATGCCAGGATACAGGATATGCTAGTTACATTTTAAAAAATCATTCCCATTAATTTAAACGTGTTATGTTCAGCATCTGCCACTCCTTTGCTGATAATTCTCCATGCATTTTAGGTATTATTCATTAAAAGCTATACCAATTACTATAAGTTTCTCTTTTCAACTCTGCATAGAAATGCATAATTGTACCGGGGGAGAGGGGGGTAATTTATTTTTTTTCCCCTTTCTCTTCAAAAAACAGCTGATTTTTTTTCACTTTACTTTTAGACTTTGTTAGATGGGAAAACTTCCCCTCACTGCTTCATTTTTACCTCAACCCTAATGCCTGAGCAGCTATCTTGCGCAAACTCCCCTCAAAAAAATCCACAATCAGAAAGCCCACAAGCAGGATTCTGAAGTTACAAGTTAGAATTAAAGACAACGATCTGGAGCAGTTTACATAAAAATATTTTTATGTTATTACAGATACAATTTTCCCCAGATCTACAGGCCTTCTCTCCCCAAATGTCATGTCCCACACACACCCCTCTGCTCATACACACTCTCACTCCTCAAAAGCCTCTGCATAACAGCCTCAGCCATGTTTTAACTGTTCTTCATTATTAAAGTGATTAATTCAAACTCATCTCAGGTAAATTATGTACTAGGTAATGTAGGCATTTGACCCTTTTAAAAATTTATTTGGGCAGAAGAATGGTTTCTTTTTCATTCCTTGCAGATAACATCTGCACCACCAAAAATCTATCAAAGTTACCAATAGAAATTACTTTCTGAAGTTTGAATGTGTAATACAGCTGTCCCCTCAGCAGAAAGACAAAATGGAAATATACTGGCGCTGACAAAAGATCACGGTAAGAAACCCTACCTACCTATCCATATAACAACCCAGGTAATCAATATCTTTAAGCACCTTTATCATTAATCACTTTGTAGAGACTAGAATATATTTTTCCCCACAGTTTGCCATTGTGTTCAAACAGATGATCCTTTGAACGAAAGACTGAGGTACTGAACAGAAGCAACATATACAGCATAAAATGATCTGGTTATAGCTACAGTTAGTCTTCACACCTGTATGCAGTGTTACAATATCCACAGTGTACAGGGGAAAAAAAGGCTAGAAAAAACCCTTCATACTATCCAATTCTGCCTACTGACAATTTAAGATGGCTTTCTAAGATACATTTCAGGTATTTATTACACGACTCATTGTGTTTCCTCCTATATATGCCACATATCTTTGAAGCTCCTATGTTGTGTGCATTCATGCACCCAAGCCAACACAGACAAGTTAAAACACTATGGTTTAGAGGGCAAACTGACTAGTCCTATCCCTTTAGACTAACAGAACATTTAGAATCATTGAATTAATAAAACTGGGACCACAGATGGAGTGCCTTGTAGCATCCAGCATAAAGTGGTCCAAATTCTGATAAGGGCATCTATAATAGGAATGTTAAACACATGCGGTTAAGTGATGTATATGGTTTTAAACAAAATCACACCCCACACACACCCCCAATAAACTCCAGTCTTTGCTAGTCATTGCCCCTTTGGCTGAGATGCTTGCTTGGAGTCATGAGAATGGACATACTTTGTATCCTATTCACTAATTCTATTTATGTATTTCTAACTGATTTCTCGGATATTTCTAAATAGCTTTATTCATTTATTTACAATGTGAACTGGGATATGCAGATATTTTTCTTTATAGTCCCCTGGAGAGCAAGGGGCACAAACTTGCATAAAATAAGAGCCAACAAATGAAGTGAATGAAATATAAAAATCCAACAGAGAAGAGGAAAAAACCCAACCAATTGACAGATATTGGAATTATTGTTACTAAAAATAATAGTTATGCAACCTCAAGGAATAATCTAGCAGTTTAGCTTCAAAAATATTCAACTAACCTCAGACCATCTGTAAATACATTGCTTTGAAAACCTCCTTTAACAACGTCTTGCCACTTCTGCCTGCTTTTGTAACACTGCTAATTAGTAATGTGAAGAAATATCCCCCTGCTTTTTTTTGTCATCATGCCATTCAACTTGCCTGATTTATTTGATGGCATAATCCAGTATTTGACATATGACATATGCTTCTTCAAGATCATATTATTATGTAAAACAGTATTACCAAGCAACCTCTGAATAAGGACTACATTAATGAGGACTACTCAAACCCTGAATTAGGGAATAAGTTGAATAAAAACAACAGATCCTTTTACTACATTAAAGACTATTACAGAGGAGACTTCTTCCTAATAAACATGCTTGACATTTCCCATTAAAACAATATTTCAAGCTATTACAATTTCAAAATTAAAAATGTTTAGGCTGAAGTTTCCAATACTACACACGTGCCTTAAGGCCTTTGCTTTTATGAATTTTTAGCACCATCAATACTGTTCCTCTTTGGAGTCAGGAAGAACCCCCAAGACTTCCTGAATCACAACATTTCTATACTTTGAAAAAATATTTGGGAGTAACTGATCCAATTAATTCTCTCAATTCACTTAAGTGATTACTCTATGCAAAGAACAACATTAACAAGCTTGGGAAGGTTTATGGAGTGAGGTGTCATCTTTTATTAGACCAAACTGGTACAGCTAGGAAAATGGTTTTAGGGACATATAAGCCCTTTCTCCACATCCCAAAGAGAAGAAAATGTTAGTTTACTACACCTTTCAAGAAGAAAACCACATTTTCCCAAAAGCCCGCTGGCATTCATCAGCTAGCTGGTCTAATAAAAGTTCTTATCACCATACAAATCCTTTGATATTTAAGACACCACAGCTACAACAAAAATAACAGTATTCCCATGAGTTATTGTGTCAGCTCAAGTAGCAAAAGACAGTGCAATTACAGCTAAAATTCCAGCCCTATTATGACCTGGAAATGTCCCATGGTAGAATCTCAGCTTTTTTGTTTGTTTGTTTGATTTTGGTTAAAGTCAAAGAAGTACTACACACACCAGTATTTGCATGGCCAGATATTCAAAATAGGTGAACAGAATTGTTTTACTATTAATATTTACTTGCCAGGCATAGGCCCCTGGATATGATTTGCAGAAGCACTGAGCATTCACAGCTGCAACTGAAAACAACAGGACCTATGCCTGAAAATACGAAATACTGTACTAAAACAATCCTGAAAACAGTTTCTAAAACCAATTTAAATATGGATAACAGATTTGTCCCCAATCCATGGAAACTCTTGACTTGAAAATTTCTGATCCTTCGTAATGATCTTCCAATATATCTGTGTGCCTTGGTGGCGACAGTAGAGTTGGAGAAACACTATCAACAGATGAGGGCTTGGTTCACTAGAGTAATGAGCTTATAACCTTGTGAACATTAGTACATAATAATAATAATAAAGAATTACTCAGTCTATAATGTCATTTTAATAATTTACAAGCAAGAGCAAACTTTGCCCCAAACATAAAGAGGTAGTACAACAGATAGTAGCATTGCATCAATATGCAAAGATAGTGAATCTCAACGGTGCTCTGTGATGTCTCAGAGAATGACCTTGCTTCATGCTTCTGAGTCAATAATGATGGCAACGGCACAGTAGGTATGAGACTGAACCCTAATGTTGAATCAATAAACACTATGCTGGGTCATGGCCCTGCATCAATCCGAGATAGTTTTGCATTATGATGTTGTAACAACGTGCATGATACTGCAAGGTCACCTTACATCAGCTTAGTGGTACTATGCCATGATGTTGCATGAATATACAGAGATACTTTCCTGTGACAGCAAATAAGTATAGAGGCATGCTAAATTTTGACATGACCATCAGAGTCATCACACATGATATTAATGTTGATGACTGGTGACTCATATATCACAAGGCCACTTAATTTTCTCTTTGCACGACAGGTGAGTACAAATCCTATTTAGGCCAAGTTTTGCTAAAACCAGCAAAGGCACCCCTTTACCCAAGACTGTCCTTCCACATTTTCACTCCAACCTGCATGGACAGCAGGTACTTTGTTCTAGTACACTTTTTATCTGCTCAGCCAGTTGACTGAATGTGATTGACCTCACTACAACCCATGGAGAGTAACAAGATTCAAAAGGAAACCACTGTGACAGGAAAATGGCACAATTATGCTGAGTCTATCTTTTTCCCTGGCAAACCAGATTCCAAGCATAACACATCAAGACACAGAAAGGAGCAGGCACCCAGTGATTGCTGTTGAAGGAGGAGAACAAAAAGATAGCAATTATTTTAATCATCTTCCAAGAGTAGGCAATAATGTTTCTTATAATTGTAAGGAGAAGCAGAAATGTCAATAGTTCCAACCAGCCCTTCTTTCTGAATGGAGCCTGAATCAGCTCTTCATTTAGGCTGTTGAAGCATGAACTATCTCCCACTGAACTTTACTTGGGTTGGTCTGCTTTGGTCACACTCAGCTTAAATTGAGAATTGAGAGTCTAATTACCATAAATTCACATACCTTTCCTGAGGTGAATTTGTTTTGATTTGTTGATACTATTTCCCCATGTATGTTTTCTTATATTTCCTTATTATTGCTACAGTGATGATGGGTGCTGAAGTAGGTTTTCCTGATCTGCATTTCATGTGTTTTTATCTTTAAACATAACAGAGGTTTATTTATACCAATATAACAACAGGGTCGTTTTTAAACAAATAGAGAAACAGCCCAGGAAGACTAAATAACAGATGGCACAGCAATTACTAGTTCTTTTGTTCTCGTTTTCAATGGCACCTAGAGAGCAACAACCCAAGCTGGCAGAAGACCTCTGCCTCTACTCTGTGTGTGCATGTACTGGGTATTCTCTCTAAAATCTCACAGCTTGAAACTGGTATGGAAGCTGATCATACATGTTTTGAAGAATACTTAGCAGAAGAATAAAATGTATCGGTGAGGAAGAAACTAACTGCGATACTCTGCCTCAGGCTGGACACAGGAGCTTCACTGACAGGTTTGTGCACAATATACATGCTCCAGCCCCACTCATGTCACATACAAGGCTCTTCCATAAAGGATTCCAGAATCAGTAAATATCATCCCTTCTATCATTTCCACAACTGCTGTGGCATTACAGGTGGACTGATCCAAAAAGCTGATGTAATACAAGTGTATATAATGAAGTTAACACACAACAGTGAATTTTAAACAAAACTTGTCTCAGTCTCCCTGTACTGTGCGTAACATGTTCTGGAGTTCCCAGCACATCACTTCATATTTCATTTTGACAGTTCAGTGTATCCCACCCTGAGTGCTTGACCTGAAAATGTAGACATGTTTCAGATGAAACAGAAGGTTAATTACAAAGGCTGAAGCCATTAATGAAGGCTATCAATTATTAATTGGTTGGTCCACTATTCTCTTTTCCCATATCCAGAAGTATTTATAAGCCAGTGACAGGTTTTTAGGGCTGATGACATCTCTTAGCAACTACATTACTCTGGTTGTATGATTAGACCCCACAAGAAAAGTAGGAAAACATCGAATACAATTTTAGACAAGAGACTTCTAAGGAAAAATTCAAGGTGATGTAAGACAGAAGATGAAAATACTTCCCACTTCCAAAACCTTCCTGACCACTGCATTGCTCTGGTCTTCATCTATGTCACTGAGTGCTGCTGGTAATGAAGCATTGAACCATGAAGCACAGGTTTTTATGTCGAGTTTGCATTTTTTAATGAAGAAAAGTTACAGCAACACCTGATAAATTTTAAAGTAAATCTATCAGTCAAAGCAATATATGCATCCTAAGACATAAAGGACATGCCCAGGTGTTTGCCACAGAGAGGTATTTTTGAATAATCATAGACAAATTTGAAAGATGTCAGAATATTAGCAGGAAACATTATCTTCAGAAAAGGTAAGCAGAACTCCTATTAATTGTCCTCACATATGTGAGATTTATTTCTCTTGCAAAATAAATCTATCATTGAAGAAAAATGTTTAATTAAGAATTATTAATGGAAACATGCTTTTTTCAACCATTTATATTAAGATTTTATTACCATGTTAAAGATGAAAGCCTACTCAGTTGTGAAATCATCACTCATACAAAGTGGTAAAACCCTCATCACCTGTTAATTGTAGAGTAAGGGAAAAAGACTTGGGAAATGCAACACAGAATCTGTCTTAGGAGAAATAATGATTATCTTGGCCTTTTCTTACTCCAGCATTCTTCATTACTGCTAGATGCACAGTATTTTTCAGTTGTCATTTTTCAAAACTTCGAGATGCTTTCTTCTTATTTGGGTTACTGTTTGCAGTATAACAGATAAATTTTAACCTCTAAATTGAATGATTATAAGCTTGTTATATAACATCACATAGAGCAATCACCATTTTCCAATAAACCAGTATACAATATTGTCATGAAGTGGCAAAATGACATCATATTCTGATGGTCATTAAAAAATAAACTAAGCCTATCTAATAAAAAAAAATAATCCTACTAAATAGGCATTATTAAACTTTCTACTTCAGAAAATTTGCTGTTCCTTTTTGCATCAGAAATCCAGAGAACAAACTACCTTTAATAATACTCTGCATGTTCTAATCTTCAGCTTTTATCCTCAGGAGATGACTTTCCCTGAGGTAATTCCACTGCTTGATTGTTCAGCATAGCCTGTAGACCATTGTCCAAGGGAACGGCTTAGAGAAATTTTACAAAAGATATACAACCACCATTAATAATCTTACATCCCTTTTTATCCTACATTCCACTTTGAATAAGTTATTGCTTGCATATACTTTTCTGCTGACCTTTGGCACCATTTTACACCTTAATTCCTCCTGGTATAAAGTTTCAGTAAGGCCTGGACCACTTCAGATATTAACTTGGCAGATCTTTGAGAAATGCTCATTTCATCCCTGTTCCAAATGGACCATACTGTCCCCTCACCCCCATATTTTGAAGCTTATACTCCCTTCCATCTATACTAATTCATACTTTTTCTTGGTTTGGGACCCCTTCAATGATGTGATGTGTCATGTCAATGAGGTCCCAAAGTCTGAAGGAATCCCCCAGCAGTCCAAGCATGGGCACAGAAATGGGCAGTATGTTTGCACACACAGCTCTAGAAAAAGTACACAACATTAAGTATGGGCTAAAATGATACGGTATGCTTCTTCATGCTGGCTTTATCCATGCTTAGGTAATTCTGTCAATCAAATATAAAGGATGTAAGTAACAAAGAAATCCAACAACAAAAACTACCAGGGTTGTTAGTGAGACATTATCATTACAAATCTGCAGACCTAATATTGATCTTGGGGAAAATTCTCAAAAGAATAGTTAGTTTCTACCAAGAATAGTCAAAGTGCTTTCTGAAAAGTCAGACAACACAGTTGTCTATATTAGTAAAATAAAGCACCCTTTTACCTTCAAACAGTAGTATTTCCATGCTTTGAAAATTAATTCCAGGTTCTGTGAAGGTTTCCAGATTCTTTTAAACCACTAAAAGAGTATAGTTATATTCCATAGCTTTGTCCAAATGTACCTAAAATCTCAGAGTTTGCTGTTCATAACTGCGTATTTCCAAGCATGCCATCCATACTCTATTACCAAACAGCTCTGACAAGGGATGGGGGCACGACGCACAGAGCATAAGCAGCAGCACAAACCTGTCCAGCATGACACACAGTGATGAACCTTTGAAGACTAAATTTACTGTCTTTGAGGCAGACACCTTTAGCTATCCTGACTTATTTCCATCCTTGTTTTAAAAAAAGCACTTTTAGATTCAAGGCACTCGTTAGTGTCAAATTTAGCCATGTCATATGGGGCAGGCTCAGGTTTTACCCTCCCATTTTACACTCACCAATCGCTGTTGTGAACAAAACAGACTCAGCTTGGGGAAATTAATTTATTACCAGTTAATATATTTATTTATTTAACGATTTGGTTAGTGGGAAGACAAACATTAAAACATAGGGAAAACATCTCCCCTCCCCCTTTACAAGGCTCCACTTCACTCCTACACTGCAGACTCCTCTTCTCCTCCCTTGCCATTGCCACAAGTTATATTCAGTCCCTTCAGTGAGGCAACAAATGTTCAAGGGGTGAAGAGGGGTTTACGGTCAGTACACAGTGGTTTCTCTCTGTTGCTCCTTCCTTCTTACACATTCCCTCTGCTCTACTGTGAGCTCCCCACAGGCCACTTCCTTTAGGACTATCAACTCTCTCCAGCATGTAGTCCTCCACAGGCTCCAGTGAGTATCTGCTCTGCCATGGAGCATCTCCTTCTCCTCTCACATTGGTGTTACCTCTGCTGTTTATCACTCTTTCCCCCCTCTCCTCTTCTTGGCATTTTCTGCCCTTTCTTCAATATGCTTTCACAGACACCGCTGACTTGGCTGATGGGCTCAGCTGTGTCCTGCAGTGGGTCTGTTTTGGAGCTACCTGAGTCTGGCACAGGGCAGCTCTTGGTCTTGTCCCACAGAGGTCACCCTGCAGCCATCACCTTGCCGTTTACATGCAATACATGGTTTACATATACGATACAATCAGATGGCTGCACAGCCCCCTCTCTTGCTTCTCCCAGTAGCATTTAAACAAGCTTCATTCGCATCTGTGGATACACCACATTTGCAGCAGATTTATTTTTGAAGAGATCTGTCCACTTACTCTAGAATTCATAATGCTTCCTGTCACCTCTTGACCTAATTTATCCACACAAGACAGTGCAGTTTAACAGTGAAGTGGACCACAGGCTCTTCAGTCCAGACAATATAAACCAAAAGCCCCAAATTATGCAGGGGATAATTTTTTTTGTTCTCATTTTAAAGAAATGACAAGAGCAGCTATTCTCCCTTTCGCTCTTCCATTTGACCAAAACATATTTCAAGTGAAGACGGGCAATGCCACTAGCCATCACACTTGATGAAGATAGAAAGCAACAATCTCACATGAGAGCACAGTCCTACAGATGAACTCATCCTGCCCCTTATTTGCCTGTTTTCAGGAACTTATCACCTATTCTAATAGGCAGGAAGCATTTCTTTTAGTTGCACTACAGTCCAAAACACACATCAACGTTAAAAATTAATGACTTCTTAAAAAGCACTGAACAATGCTCAGCAGCTAATGCTTTGAGCTCTTTGACTAGTTCAAATGCATTCTTTGACCTTGCCCAGGTGATGTGAGTGACCTCCCAACTCCCAGACCAGTTACTGTATCAGCAGTTCTGGGAAAGGAGCCACACAGCTCATTCTCCCAGGTAAAGAGTGGGTTTTGATGCAGGAGTGCGAATGTGAAAGGCCAGAAGCTTCTGTAATTATGTTTTTTCTTTGGCATACAAGAAACCAGCAACTATCCAGTGACTATGATCATGACAGAGCACCACTCTCATGGGTATCTCCAAATCAGAAACTTCTTGCAGCAAGCACTGTGGGAACATGCATCGCGAGCCCAATTCTAGCACAACTGCATGAATGCTAATGAAGGGATTGTGCACTCATAATACTTACACGGAAATAAAAAATTTCCTCAACAATTACAACCTTGATATATTTAAAAGTCATTTAAAAAATAGAATTTGTCACTTTTGCTCAAAACAATGTTTTATTCAAAGAAGAAAGAAACGAGAATCAGGTACCATGTACATCTCACCATAGCGATATCAAGAAGTCTACTGGATTATTGTCACTTTGGTCACAATGATGTGTGTCAGATTAAGACCAGAAGTTACACGGAGAACAGTACTGAAAGCACTATGCAATATGTAAATGAAGTGGGCAAAAGCACTCACATTCCTCCTTTTTGCCTATTTCTACATTTTTAAAGCAAAATCCTCTTTCTCTGTGCCTCTGTAAGGCTCTCATTTTCCTAGATCTTCTTTTCACATCCAGTTTTGTAACTTGTTTTTCATTAAGGAAATTACATGGGTCTGTTAAAAAAATAGCTCTTGTGAGAAGAGGGAGATAGGAGTAGGGCAAGCAAGAAATGTATTGTGCAACGCATCAAGGGATGTTAAGACACAGCTGAAATAGAACAGCATTGGGTAAAGTGCTTCAAAATTGTGTGCAACAAGGTATTACCCTCTGTCCCCAAAGAGCAGCGATCATCCTTCAGTTCAGCTGCTCACATTACAAGTGATGTCTTTTCAATTATCTCAAAGTCCAGATTTGCCATTCTCTATCCGCAAGTTCACAAGCCCATTAATAACGATCTTGGGAACCACTGTAAGGCTCCAGACTACGTATCACATGATGTTCTCTCTGATACAGGCCTTATATACTGAGCCAGTATGTCACCTAATGTGTCAAAATGCTTATTTCCTAGACTGACAAATAGAAAACCAGAGAACAGTCCCTCACTTTCTAACCCAGCATTATCATTTAGTACCAGCTGCCTCTGAAAACTAGAGAAATGTAAGTGTTAAAAGAATTATATATACAAAGCGCTGAAGTTATGATGAACACCACCACATTGGAAGGGAACTTAAAGCCCACAAATGTGATTGGATGACAGTGCAGATGCACTGAGCTGCATCTACACAGCAAACCAAGCTCAGAACCAAATGTATGGTACAAAGATTCTCAAAGGGCTTGCAAAGACCCAACTTGGGTCTACAACAAAGTAGTAATGCTTATCTGGTGCTGCAGCTGAGCGAATAAATCCTCCTGAAGAGAGCTGAACATTCAGGGGGAGAAGCAGTGAAACCTGCCTGCAGCCGCAGGCTTTGCGGACTTGTGGACTAAAAGTTTGAATTTGCATTAGCCCTGGAATATCCTTCATGATGTCCCATTGTACTACACATTGTACTACATATTGTACTGGGGGGATTCAGGGGGAGTTGCTGACACAAAGCACAGGCCATACAATTCTCTGTAAATGCAGTTGACAGATAAACATCAAAACCAGAGAGGAGCTGAAGGACAACATTGGCACAAAGCAATTGGACGTTAAACTGACATATATGAATATATATATGAATATATAGAGATTGGAAAACAAGTTAAAATCTAAAATTATAGGAAAAAAATCATTTTAGAACAGCATTTCAAGAGAAATGGCAGAAGCAGAAAACCAGAAAGGATACGGTAGATCGGATACAGCCAGAAAAGAGGAAGAGACAGTGCAACTGCCTGTGAGGGCAGGGGATTGGAGTTGATGACCTAGATAGTCCTGTCTGTGTCCTGTGTTCCTAAATTAAGCTGCACAGCCAGCAACCCTGAAAACCTCATCTATTTGTGGAGCTCCAAAACTAAATAATGTTTTTTCCCATCAGAAAGTGAGCATATTTGTTACACAGGAAACAAATTCTGATTGGAACAGAAGCAAAAGAAGATTTTTAAAATCAGTTTCAAGCAAAACAGTTTTTTAACATGTAAGATAGTCTGAAGTATATGCCTTTTTCCTACAGACTCCAATCAAAATGGAGTTCACCTCATTTGAAAAAAATCAAGGTAATTAACAGTAATCACTGTAGGAGGACCATATTTAATTGGGCTCCCCACAAGTTAAGATTTAAAGAAATAAAAATGGGAAACCACAACCTCCTTCCCTTCTTCACAGAAACAGAGAAGACGAGTATACAGTGCGAGTATAACAGTGAGAGCTACATTCTGCATTAAAAAAAAAAACAAAAAACAAAAAACAGAGAGGACTTGCACATGTAAGGACATACCAGTTCTTTAAATTAATAAACACAAGAAGAAAATTATCCAGTCTCATAATCAGACAGAATCTGTATAGTTAGATTTTAACACATACAGGAAAACCCTTTCAGTGTAAGAGAAAAATGGACTAAATTCCTCATGTAAAACCCTCCCAAAAACATAAGGGTGCAAAATCAAGTCTTAGCAGTGGCTAAACACAACAGTTCTGTAAAACTGTTATCTGCAGAAAGATGCTGACAGTCCCACACTCCCCGGATGCTGCAGAGTATAAGCTTACACACTCAACATGATCAGACTTCCATCCTGAAATGACCCTTCCTGCCCAACTCCAAGTACACCACCACACAGAAGAAAGTTCCCAAAGGGAACCATTACCTTTCCTTGATATCCCCCTAGCTGCATAAATACCTTTAAGCAAGTCCCAGATTTTTTTCCACGTGCTGCCCAGCTCATTATACAAGCAAATCCAGTGGCTACTATTGAAAGGTTGTATTATATTAACCTCTCTCCTCTGTTGTGGAGATACATTTACTTCAATCTGCGGTGCTACAGCATGTGTTGCCCACTTGAATTATTGCTCATTTAGTCTCTCTAAATATATTTGGGATACAATATACCATCTGTGAAAGGATAACCTGCAGATAACAGGAATGTTTATAAAAAATATTTTAGCAATGCACCTAAAGACACAGACTAGATGCTTTCCCTTTAAACAAGCGTGAAATGCCTGCAAAGTTAGAGGACCTCATTCCTATCACTAGTTAAAACAGTATACTAGAAGTATGATATGGTTCCCTAAAGAGCTGATTAATCCCACCATCTCTTTAAGGCTGAGCAGCATCACACTAAAGGGTTTTACATGATCCAAAACCTCAAATCCTGTATGTGGTACTGATTTTCAGATGAGATTGTCTAAAAATAATAGAATAAGGGAGACATGATATGATAGCAAAGGAAGCCTGAGTAAGTATAAGATACTTTTCTTTGTCATGCTTAATGATTTCTATTACCCAGCTTCCAGAAACTGCACTCCTGACATCAGTAATTGACAAGAATAAAGAATAAGCTAAAACAGGGGCTGTGTGCACTGAAAGTAAATTTGGACAGCCAGAGCTAGTAATATACTTAGTTATCAGGTATAGGCAAAAACATGCTTGGCTGATGCTTTACATTGGCCCGAATTATACCAGTTATATGAAGCAGTCAGTCTCTTTCTGTAGGCTGCAAATTGCTTAAACAAAGCACTAGGAATTTAAATGTAGCAGAAAAAAAGATATGCCAAGATATTTAAGAGAGCTTTCACACTACATAAGCTTTACTTCAACTGGGTTTCAGGCTGTGTGTTTTCAGTCTCCCCCATCCCACTTCTTTTACATAAGGAGATGGAAGAGGAAAATGTCTGTATCATGTATTTAACATAAAAGCCTTTCAAACCAGCAGGAAGCCCTCGGTTCAATCATGCTTTATGTACTGAAAGGTTAACTAACAGGAGAGGCTTATTAGCACAAATAATACCACTTCAGCCTTGATCCCAACAACACACAAGCAAAGCAAGTTCAGGCCCATCAGCATTTAAATGCAGCGAAAAAAAAAAGCCACAACAACAAAAACACCACACACCACCTGCTTCTGTAAAATTGGTCCTCAGATGTCACGGGCAAGAGCAGGAGGTGTTGGCAACAGCAGCTTTACAAGAGCACTGCCCTCCCCCAATTATTGGTATTGAACCATTCTCTCAGGATGGAGAAGGAAGCACTGTGAAGCCTTCTGATTCAAGAAAAGACGAACATTCAGAGCCAGACAGCTCCAATTCTGAGGCAACAGCTCTAGTTACGTTATTTAATCTCCAAGGCCTCAATTTTCTCATTCTGTAAGGATGTTCACTGTGTACCCTTCAAAGAGATACTGTGATGTATTGTCACTGTATACCTGTTTTAAAGTTAAATGCATGTGTACATTTTAGGCATTGTAACAACTGTTAATGCAATGTTTCTGAGTAAGAACTGTGCACCTTTCTTGAGAACTTATGGTCACTGAAACTCAGGAGAACTTGGATGTTAGAGCTATAGCCAAACTCCAGTTCAGCGCACTTTCTACTCAAAATTGTCTCTGCAGTGTCCTGGTAGAATAGGAAAAGACAGCATTGCCTTTCATATCCCATGTAAAACTGCAGGACTGGTCTTTTATGTTCTCTTGAACAGCTGATTTAATCTCTCAGTCAGGTGCATACCAGTGATCAAGTTATCTTTTCCCTGCACTGAGTTTTGAAATCCTCTAAAATTAAAGTCATAGAGCAAACAATGTGTAATGTTTGGATCAGATCAAGCTTAGATTCTTCTAGTACAATTCAATAATATGTTCCTGTTAAAGATTTTCTTCCTAGAGCTTCAATAGAGAAACAATTCATTTCTTTGTAGCTGATGTAGTACCAAACAGTTGTTAACCTTTGATGAGAAGGTTACTTCAGATACCAAGCTGGGGTAAATTAAACTTGCAATTGCCCTTGTTTAATTGCTTTTGAGTAGTACTCAGTATGTCTGAATGTGCAGTGAGTTATTATCATACCCTGCTGCTATCCATTAACACAAAGATCAAGAATTTTTACTTTTTTGATGCAACCATAGAGAAGGTGATAAAGGCTTTAATTACAAACAGATTTAATTTAGAATCTATTAGTGCAATTTATCCAAGCATACAGAAGTAAAATGGGTTGGTCTGAACAAGCTTGCAAGTTTGGTGCTTCTTCTTGTAAAGGACAAAAATCTGTTTTATCAATTGTTAAGAGTCTACAAATATAAAAGATTTTAGTCTCTTTCAGAATGAACACTGAAAACCTCACACCTATCTCTTTCAGGTCTCAGTTATTCCAAGAAAAGAACTTCTCTGGAGATGGGGTTTCCTTCTTCTACCTAACCAGAAAAACCCACACACTACTTCATTCATTGTTTTTAATATTTAAAAGAAAAACATTAAGAAGAGAAATCTAAACTTTCTCAGCATGAAAAAAAGTCACAGTATTTCCTTACTTACTTGCTCACTGAGAAGACTGTGACAAAATGTGAAAATCCCAATTATTAGTTCTGAAATACTGCAAAACAGTAAAGACAATTCAACTCCAGTTTTTCTGCAATTATGATCTATAATATAGATCTAGATGACATATTCTACATAAACATTATAGTCATAAGAGAGAGTAAATTAAATATTAAGCAAAACACAGTATTTGTTTATACTGTTTACAAGAACAAGCATTACAGGGTGTTTGGATATATACTGAGAGATACTCCGAGATATGATCATGTAACACCTAATAGCAATTCACAGAACAACAAGTTCTAAGACAAACCTTGACAAATTACACAAGTTTCACGCTTCAGAATGTATTTTAAACAGAGGCTATATATTTACGGATGAATCTCATAAGCAAGCCTATTAAGATTTTTGCTTCTAATTAGGAGCATATTTTTTATTTCTGCACTTACACTGAAATGCCAAGGTCTAACTGACTTTGCAAGATGTACAACACTAAAATGAGTATGTGTGTATCCTGAAAAAATGCTGTTAGTTCTGTCCAGTATACCAAATCCTGATCATCTTATTAGAAGTCTGCTTCCTTGATGACACAGCAAATCTCTCTCTTTTAAATCAGCAAAGGTAGTTTATTTCGTTACCCATATCTTTAAGCCAGGTTTCACAAAATTACCCATGAAACTTCCCATTGATTCTTCCTCCATCCCCTCCAATTCTTAATTTTCACTTGCCATTGTCTAGCTGAACTCAGCTGTTCTGCAGAGCTGAAGCCCCAAGATTATTTTCAGGTTTGTGACTCTAATCAGGCTAAGTTGGGGTCCAACTGGCAGTTTTACCATTCATGCTAATATTGCCCTACCGGCTCTTTCTTCCATATCTCTAATCAGCTTCACAACCTCCAATAGCAACAGTGAAAGCACTAGGATCTATGGACAAACTGTCATCGAGTGAGGACTTAATGCATCCCTGTATTAAAGCACTGAGTTTCTTTGCTGTCTGAATGGAGCTAGGGATCTAAAATCCATCATCTGTAGCCACAGGACATTAGCACGCTATTTCCTGCACTGTTGCATTCAGCTACGTACGTTCATTCATTCATACACCTGGTACAAACACTGGCAACAAAGCAGGGAGTGGAGCTCAAAAGATCATTTAGATAACTTGATGGGGCACAGTGCCAAATTGTGCCAGCTATGAACAGGCATGCTGGAGTGAGAAGCTCCTTAACCTTCAAAGGTTTAGTCACAACTCATGATCTCCTACCACACAGACTCTTTCCCAAGAGCTAGTAGATAAAAATAGATGGACCATCCTTATGCATAATGTGAACTACTTCAAATGTACTAAAAATGGATTTTATGCCTTTGGATAGGCTTTTGTGAAGGAAATATCATTGTTATCCATATTAGCAATACATTGGTCTTCTGCTCACTTTCTTAGCTTTAGGTATTTAAATTATTTTTTTTTTCAGCTATTTTCCCCACTTGGCCAGAGAAGCCAGAATTCTGGGCAGTTTTCTGTCCTCTTGCAAACAGGTTCAAGTAATCTAAAAATTTACCAGTCATTAACTAGAAATTGTTTTGATGTCTAAGGAAAAGTAGTAACTGACTATGCATATTGTTAATCTGCTTCAATGTTGATTAACACACATGCACTTAAATCATCTTGTGACCAACATAAAGCAACAGAGCACTATTAAGATTCAAGCCTCAGCTGAAGATGACTGCCATCCTAAGCAGAAAGGAAGACATGACTTACAACATATATTTATTAATACTATTAATTATAGAAAGGAGGTAAGCACTTGTGATGTGCTCTGCCAGATCCTCAGGACCCATGTGCAATGCAATAGCTCACTACCTGTTAAGACAATCTCCTAAATTACCTGTTGTTGCTAGGGGACAGTACTACCACTCCAATCCTCGTGGTGCTAGCACTCTCGCTCACACAGCTAAGCAGAAACCTACTCCATTGCACACAGTGGAGGTTCTCTTGGGGAGGCAGGATAACTTTTAAGGTG
The DNA here is from genome assembly GCF_003259725.1 of Athene cunicularia. Lineage (NCBI taxonomy): Eukaryota > Metazoa > Chordata > Aves > Strigiformes > Strigidae > Athene > Athene cunicularia. Next base: position 23,205,873 of record NW_020799101.1, read on the forward strand.
CTGCAGTGTATGTGTGTGTGTGTGTGTATATATATATATATATGTATATATATGTCACATCTTAAATGAGGACTACCTTGCCAATCCCTGGTTATCTTAAATAACATGCAACTTGTTAGGTTAAGGGCATCCATAACTATTTAGTTGTAACTTCAAGAATTGACAAACCTCAGCTACAGATGTTTAGAGAAGATAAATATGAAGAAATGAACTGCTGAATCTTCATATGCTAAGATTAAATCAAAACCGTTCTCCCACTCCCTCATTCAGCTCATTTGCCATCTTGCCTGGAAGATTAGAAGTCATGGTTTGAAGTCTTCACGCACATGTTAAACAACAGGTTGCAGCTATTAAATACAGTATATTCAGAAGTCTCTGCCAGAGAATTTATCCTTAACAGAAGTTACATTCAGATAGTTTTTATGTGTGAACAATCACAAGCGACCTGCAGAATACTCCCTCAGGTAGGTTGCTAGATCTTGTCTTGGTAGAAAATGTCTTTAGACAGCCTGTTCCTTTAGACCTTCTAATGATCCAGACAATATAATCTTTTTGTTGAAAGCTCATCCTAATTCCCTCCCCTTTCCAGGAGGCAGTCTAGCCACTCTCATTCATTAGCTGTTCATGTTCTCAGCTAAATGTGTTACACAAAATGTTGTCTATATAACCAGCCAGTCAGTAAACAAATTCTTGCTTTAACAAAGAAGCCTCTGCTCCACTTCACCTTTTGGTGATCCACTGACACGTTTCAGTATAAAACATCTTTCACTGAATATATTCCATACCAATCTGTAGGGGTTCAAAATTTATATAAATGTAATTAGGAGAAATGTACACAGTTCTTTACTGTTTCTTGAATGAAATGAGACATGATAGGCATTGAATACTTTGAATTGATAATTGCTTACAGGACACTGCTGCTTAACCACTTCTGGTATACTGCAAGAACTATATCAAACTCAAAGACTCACTCTATACTGGTTAAAACCTGGAAAGGCAAGAATAATAGCAGTATTCTGAACGAAAATAAATGAAAACTTGATCAAGATATGGTGGAGCGAAATTACTTGTATTCACAAAAAATAAACTCGAAGAAACAGAGTTCTACACAAGAATAAAAAGGAGTTCTAACATCACGAAACATACACTTTAAGAGAAAACTGTAACTGTAAAGACAGCAAAGGCAGCTAAAAAAAGCAAAACACAAGACAGGAGACCAAAGCAGATCACCCAGTTTTTTCATGGTTTCATGTTGACACACTGCCTGCAAAATAAAACAGGCTAGTCTTGAAACCCTCTTATTTCTACTTTCTTGGAGATAAAAACATAACCCTTTTAATGCCCACTCTGAATTTGGCCTAAGAAAGACTGAAATATTTTGCATCAATATGATTTTGGTTATAGAAAAGTAAAACAAACTGCTATTATATTTTACCTCCATTTACTATCTCATTCTAGCCCTTAAGATATTCAGTTCATTATAAATCTGTGGTTATCCTTCTCCTGATTCCAATTCTTTTACTTCTTCTCTATCTCCTCCAGTGACATGGCACTGCAGTTTTGGAGTGAGTCTCCAGAGACTTTGTATGGAAGAGCCAGAATTGTCTCGACAATCATAAAGCTCAGACACACACTTTGGCCAATCACAATATAACTGAACAGATTTGGTCAAATGTACACATATATTTTCTTCCAGTTATACTCATTGTCATTTAGCGATGCCACCTCTAACTCAGGGAAGACTTACATTTTCTTATACTTATTGCTTAAGAATGTTCTACATCAAATCCTAGTGCTAAGTGATGGATCCCCATTAGCTTGGGTCTACTTAAGCAAAACTCCTTCCAAAATCACTAAGAGTTTTGCCCAAAACTTAGAGTTTACTTTTTACAAGCAATTCAGAAACAGGACCAGTTTCACATCATTCTGAACAGCTAAATGTGAGATGACAGTTTACAATACACATCAACATGAAAGACTCCAGAATAAACCAGCAGTGCACATGGATGGGTGATTTCTCTCTCCATAGTCATCACCAGAATGATAACCTTCACCTGCAGCTCTCTTCCTCTTTCCATGTGATCTCTATGAAGATTTATGCATGTTGTGAATTATTAAATAGCTTTAGTAGTATAAGGTGAATGAACATCAGAAACATTCAACCACAACTCACACATTTAAACATTCATTGTGGAAGTCAACTTTCTGGTACAGGTTTGGACTTGGTGCTTTGAAAGAATTGTTGGGAAAAAAAATGTAAGAAAGGATTTGGTGCTATTTTGATGCTATAACAACACTATCATTCCATGTGCTATAGTCTGTTCACACAAACACCTCATGCTTCATATACAACATTGATCTGGATGGTATGCCATCCATGTTTGCAGAGCTGCCAGTTTATACTTCATTGCAAATCAGGAGAGAAAATAGCTTCAGAGGCTGTAATTTTTTGTCATATAAAACAGATGCTTTAGTCAATAAATTTCCACAATATCTGTAAGACTCATAATTTAAAAATGAATCCAAACAGAACAACCATAAATTAAACAAGCAAATATGTAACTTGTTAATAAGGTATCTTTTTTTGACTTTAAATTTTACAAATAGAAAGAGATTATAATGAATACTCCAGAACATACACAATATTCAAAAAGCAGGCAAACTACTAAAATGTCTTCTGCACAGAGTATGAGTCACTTTTACAATCTTTAAAATAGTATCAGATCTTGATAAACCACAGCCTATACTATGATTTTTGGAATAAGTTTTAGTTTAGTGATATACTTTAGAAAACAATAATCACCCGTTGGCTTTTGTCACCTGTTATCACCAACAGAACACCCAGGGAAGGGCGAGGAGGTCAGAATCCAGTAAATCGCATCCAAAATAAAGTCTGTGACTGGAATATCCAGAAAGGCCACAGAAGAAGAGGCCTTCCCAATATTAATCCAGGAAAATCCTTGTCACTTTCATTATTATTATTATTATTATTATTAAAACAATTGCTCCTGAAAAAGTCAAGTTGCTAAATATACATAAAATAAATTACATTAACATTGTTTTGCCTGTTTTAATACCTATTTTTCTCTTTCTCCTATGATTTAATTTATGGTTTAAGTATTTGTGTTTTTAAAATTTAATTTTATTATCAATTTAATCTGCTTTCATAGCTCTGATGTACAAATTTATTTCTCCCATATTTGTATTAAAGTTTGATCCATGCTTTCTTGTTTCTCTTGACAGTTGAAATTGGCCTAATGGAAGGACAAGGTTTTGAAGAAAGGAATACAGACAGAGTCTTTGAACATTACGGCATGAAGCATGTGGGGACAGAGTCTTTGAACATGACAGTGCTAACCATGTGGTAGTTTTCAGGCAGTTACGAAAGATCTCGGTCTCATGGAAAGCTTGCACGCATTTTGCTAAGAGGTCCTATATGGTCTTGCATTTTAAATGCCATTTCAAGATGCGCCTTTCATTTCCGATTTTTTACTTTTTCCAAAATAATCTTGATGTAAGATCACTTTTGTGACTTTGAACCATTAACAACAAAGTCTTACAGACATTCAAGAAGCCAATAACACTTTAAAAGTTCCTCTTCAACTTTTCTATTATGTGTAACAGTGTGAGTCTCAGACTACGTGCTATATTTGAACAGTTAGGTAGAATCAGCGATCTATATGATGAACAGTAATACCATACCCAGAAGAGCACAGCAGCATGTCTTTGCTCTTCATGAATGACTGGCAAATCCTCCTAATCCATCCTGACCACAAAAGAACAAGTGAAATTAAAGATGAACTAGTTCTATATTTGCTGCTAGTGAACATCTTCAGTGATAAAATTGGCCAAACTACACAGGAAGCAGTCAACAGAACTTTTGGCATTAATATCAACCACAATTAATAGCTTTGATTTAGATATCTGAAATAATCTGAAACTAGCATCATGCCACTCAGAGTGGTTTGAAGAAAATATATTGGGAGGAAACAGAAAAAAACTTTCATTCCTATCCTTTCCAAAACTGATTGAAAACAGAAAGTCATTAATATTTTTGTTTTAAATGAATGCTTATGCTTCAGGTTTAATTTGTTTCAATCTATCCAGCAAAAGTGGTTATAACATTAAAAAAAATAATCACCCATTAAAAAGTTCAGATGGACTAATTTTTAAGGGCAGAGTTGATAATATTCAAGACCAAGACAGAGAAAAACTATGTGCCTTCATCATTAACGCTGAAAAGACTCACTTTTCTTATCTCAATGCAGGATTAAAATTTCTTTTTTCATACTTGTGTCCATTTCCCCTCTTCCTTACACTGACTACCACAAAGAAAATCCTGACTTCCATTTTCTCTGTAACATCCCATTAGGCAGCCAAGAGCAACAAGATCCCATCTTAGACTTCTTTCTCTAAGACTGAACAAATTCATATCTCTGCACCTCTCCTCACATGCCAGTCATACTGTTCTCCAGTTATTTACATTTTACACGTTGTGTTATAATGTCTGAAGAATATACATCCTCTTCCTCAAACATATCAAACCACTTTTGCTTAATGCAAGTTATGGAATTCCAACCCATTAGGCTTAATATTTTTCACTTTTACAAAGTCTTCTGGAGTTCTTTTTGTTTTGTTTTTAAGAAAGCAAGAAAAGTGTTTTTCTTTAAAAATGCCAGGATTGATCTCACTTTCATTCCAGCACAAACCACAAACTAAATATTTGGATATATAGCAAAAAGAGAGAAACCAGAATTGGTGACAGCCTAATAGCTCAAGGCCATATTCTGACCCATTCAAACCAATCTGAATTTTACAATAAAATTAAAAAATAAACCCACTTAAAATGCTGGCAACGGGTGCTAGCCCTGACCCTTGTTTCAGAACCCCAGCAGCACATGGAAACCCTTGGTCACACACGTAAGGTCTGTTTTGGCCCCTGGCATTCCTCCTGTTTGCTTATATCTTCAAGTTCCCCTGAAATGTCAACAGCTCCCCAGCTCATTCAAAACCTGAAAATGGCCCATTCTCCTTCCACTATGAATTAATGAATAAAACATTGGAAATAATCTAAGCATCAAGTAACATGACCATCTTCTACCTCTAGTAAACTTACTGGCTACTTTGTCTGCCAAGGAAAATAATGCAAACAACCTCTTCTCCTCCCAAAGCTCCACATGAAAGAACAAACTCCAAAAGTTTACAGTTCTAGAATTCTCATTTTCTCGAACAATTTGATTCTCTATAATAGTAAATTTAAAACACAACATTATAGTAGCTACTATGAAGTAAATTAACTCTATCCCAGCTGAAACCAGGACATCCTCCCTAAAGCCACCTTTACTCAAGTTTCCCTATAATATTTGCTCACACACTCAGAAGTCTATTTTCTTCTTGCAAAGCCATGTTGCGCTAACAACATAAAATTCTTATTATTTTGAACTATCCTGCTAAAGAAAGCACCAGTTATATCAACTTGAGGATCTGTTCAGTTCTTACTTAACTTTCTCAGTGAGGAAAAAAACCCTTATCACTTGATTTCATTCTTTGCCTTCCGAGAATAGTAATACTCTCCACCATAAATTCACCTGTACTCAGGACTGTGCATATGCCACAGTAGATTAACACCGCTGAAAATTTTTTCTACAATTTTTAAATAAATCCTACTGCTATTGAATCCCATAAGGCTTTTTTGTTTGTTTGTTTCCCCCCACCTTTCTTCTGGCACCAAGATTTGGTTGCCTGTGCATCCCATACAGCAATTCTACAAAACCCTAGAGAAAGAACTACCTAAGGCAGGTTAATCTGATGAGTGGTGAAGGTATAAAAAGCACAGAGCATGACACATGTTATTTTACAGTAATAGTTTTCTTCAAATGAACATTCAGTTAACAAAAACCCAGGTTTGGCATAAGACATGGGCCTTTCTATACTCACTATGTGCAGCTGCAGAAAATCACCAAGCCCAGGGGCACTGTCAATCCGAACAAGAATGCCATCCTTCACTGTTGTGCTGAAGCCCACAGCAAGACGGTCTGTCCTTGTGCTCGGTCTGTCATTGGCCGGCCAGGTGTAGAGGATGAGACCTCCACTCTTCCCAAATATATATGTGGCACCAGCTACAAAACACAAAACCAAAGAAAAAAGTATTAGTTATCCATTTCATTTATTCATTTGTCAGCTATGGCAATAATGTTGTAATTTCCGAATGGAAGAATATAAGTAAAAATATGTTTTCAATAGTTAAAGGGGTGAAACTAATGGCTCCTGCTGGCCAGGCTAGTGATAGCACACAGAGAAGGCTCAAGAAAAATTAAGAAGATGATGGAAATACCTACTTCCAGACTCAAGCAGGCAATAGAAGAGGATAACATGTACTAAAATCCTTCTATTTTGTGACAAATGACATTGTGAGCCATCTTTGATAATGGAATTTACTCCATATGTGCTATAAGACATGCATGAAATGGTGTTTTAGATTGCCCTCTCCAACTTCTCACATGTAGTCTTCCCTCTAAAAAACCAAAGCTTTCCTTCATAGAGCAATGGCTCTGGAATGCTAGACACTTTTTCTGATGGAAGGAGATAAGAAGGTGAAACAGCTATTTATCAGACAAAACATATCTGCTCATCCACCATTATCATTGCACCATTAGACCTGCTAACAAACAATGTAATTTCCTCCTTAAGGAAAGTTCATCCTTCAGGTGAACTCATCCCCAAGACTCACAATCATTTCCAAGGTGCATGTGTGTTATTCAGAACACCCTCATCTTCCTACACACATCACAACAGGGAAACTACAAGCAAATAAGCAAGCTTTGTCTTAAGGTATAAATCACTCAAGAAATTTCTTCTGTATAAAACCTGATGAAGTATTTTATTAGTTCCTAAATAAAGAAAAGCAGCATGTAAGACAAAGATAAGTGAAGATCTTATCAAAAATGAATGATTTCATTAGCTCTATATCCCAGACAATGCCAGATAGGACACTGCTTTTCAGAGAGGGAAAAAAACAAGACACACCTATTTCAGAAGGATAGGATTCAATCTTAGCTAGGGATTCAAAAGGAATATTTGGCAGCTCTCCATGAGGTTGGACTTGTCTTCAGCTGAAGACTATTAACACATAGTTCGAGACTATCGTTTTGTCAACACTTCCTAAGACTTTGGGATATCTAGTCCACATATTTCCAGCACCGTTTGTCTTTACAGTGAGCCAGGGAATTTGTTCCTTGACCTTGTTTTTAAGGACAACACCAAACCTCTCCAAAGCTGAACACTGTCCTCCCACATTCACAAAGGCCTTCTGAGATAGGCAAGACAGACACACAAGTGAGGAACTGTCGCAGATGAGGAAACCGAGAAGCAAAAGCGTTCGGTGTTCACATTCAGACTTGGACTCAACACTCTGAGTTAGGAGCAGGATTTTATAACTAAGCAGTTATAAAATCAGCACCTGAGCTTCTTGGAAAATATGGCTAAAATTTCTGTTCTAGACCCAAATCTACAGGCAGGCCAGGAACAACAATGCTTCAGCCGCTTATTGCACCTCATTTTCTGAGCACTATTACAATGGGTCACAAGCTACAAAATAGTAAGCAAAAATAATCAGCTCCCATTACTGCATCGGGGATGAAATATCTGTACAAAGTAGAGGCAATTACTTGGTACATTTGCTAATCTGAGTGAAACTACAACTGATGATCTTGCCCCCTATATACCAACCGGCAACATGTATCAAGCAACCTTTAACAGATTAAATGTAGTTAGACACAGAAACACGTGAGATCATATACAGGTAACTTCTACACTTGCCTAAAAAGCTGCAGCTCCCCTAAAGCTCTTTATGACCTGAATCCCAAATAAATACTACACATTAGTAGAAATAACTGATAACTTCACATGTGCTTGAAAGTCTTCCTCTAGACATCTCAGCACATGTTACCAAAACAGGAATCAAAAGTTCAGGTACACAGAAGGGAAATGATTTCTGAACAGCTGACTCAATGACAGAGTGAAAATGAATCCATGCTTCCTTTCTTCCAGGTCTGTGCACACCCACCAGAACACGCCCTCAGTAAATTCAAACAAATGTATCTGAAATCGGGGGTAGATAAAAAATTTAACTCATAATTCTGAATTAACAAAGGAGCACACTGTTCTGGAACTGTGCACATACGTCATTTCAGTTTCAGAAACATTAATTTTGCAGACTGAACTCTATCTCCTCATTCAACTTTGAACTCAAGATAGAGGGCACATGACTATTGAAAAATATGTAGAAATGGGTTTTGTTCATCTGTTTAAAAACATCCCCAACTGTATCTGTAACCTCTTGGTTAGAGAGATAGTTAGAGATGACTGTGTAGGGAATTACCTATGTCTTCCCCCATGCACAGGTATATCAACAGCTCGCTATAAATTACATTACAAATATCGTCCTTCAGTTTATCAGTTTTTTATAAAAGTTGTGTGTATTTGCGTTACAGACTAAAACAAGGCGTAGCAACACGTTAAGCAAAACAGATAAATTTACTCATTATTGGTGGCTTCATAGATTAAAACACACTTTTATTCTCACTTGAATTACAAGTTCTCTTTTTCTTTGTACTAGTTATCAGGCCTTTCAGCAGCAAAGACAAGCCTGGAAGAGAGTTCTTCACTATTTATGAAGACAGATGATTTCTTTGCCTCTCTAGGAGCCATTTGGCTGCAGGTAGAGCATGTCAGTGCTCCTATGAGCGCCAATTAGAACCAATTATGTCTTCATAGGCCTGTCATGGGACTAACCGTTTAACAGAGCTCATTTTCTCCTTACAGAACACAGATTTTGCTTCTAGGCCTAACTCGAAGATATTCAGTACTTTGGGTTTCTGCTCAAAGAATGTTCAGATGCAACAACCAGATCAGCACTGCTCAAACTAATCTGTTAACAGAAGCCTGGTGGCCAGCAGTTGTTTCCTTATTGTCCAGGTCAGGATTATCTGCTTAATGACAAATGGGCCACTTGCTTTACCTGTGTGCAGCTGAACACATAACAATTTGTTGGGTACATCAAGGTCCCTTCCCTTCCCTGCCTTTTTGAGGGTATACAGGATACCCATTGCTTAGTCTGGAAAGAGATGGCATATTAATATTTACCAGTACTACTTTTTTCCCCAAATTATAAACAAAATAGTCACTTCATTCTGAAAACACAAGATACAAACATCAAAGTGAAATAGGAAGGATAACAAGAGTTGCTGCCACACTGTGATCACAATAAAAAAACCAAAACCAAAACCAAACCAAAACCAACCAATTAAAAATCCCCCCCACCAAAAAAACCCTCCAAAAAAACTGAAATGCAACACAAACACACTTGATTTAAATGCTTCTATATGCCTGCAGCAACCATGAGTTTATGGAGTTTGAAACCTGAATTGAACAAGGCAAACAGTAGAATTACAGCCCTGGGCTTCAGGAAAGGAGATTTCAGCTTCACCAGAACTTGTCAAGGCCTGAACAACTCTATCTGGTTGGCATTGCTTTAGGCTGGTGTAAGTGAGCTGGTTGGACTCATTTACCTCCAGTGGTCTCTTCCAATCTTAAATCGATAACTATCCTTTCTTTGTGGTGTTGCAGAGAATTGTGGGCTAATTAATTGAAGAACTCAGTCAAAAAAAAAGCTGATTACATTAAAATCTGTTTAGCTGGAGATCTTTTCATTGTACCTAAGATCTCTATTACACAAAAGCACATATTTTTTTTCCAAGACACTTTCTATTCAAGATGGACAATGGATAATACACTGTTAATGAGCAACCACTTGATATTTATTTTTTCCTCATTGTTCAAGGTTTAGTTATGTACAACCTTTAATAAACACACCAATTGTGTCCTGAAAATAGGAAACTCTGAGGAACTGATTAATTCAATTGTATTTATTACAGTGTTTCACCATTTCAACTATATAATGCTAAATTCAACCTATACTGTGTAAAATAATAATAATTAAAAAAAAAAAAAAAATCAAAGACGGGAGGACACAAAATTATTTCCCCAGTCAGCTGTGAGAAATCCCATTTCTCACAGTGCCCTGGGCCAGATTTACTGTACCAACACGTGAGAATCAATGGGAACAGTATATGATCAGCTACTCTACTGGGATGCTGTGTGCAGAATTTGGTCAGCTTTGGGAGCTCAGAGAAGTGAAGAAATATATGGTGAGGGAACACTCCCTACAGATTTAAGCTACTAGGATGCCACTGTGTGTTTACCATACACGAAGCTTATAACCTCATAAACTTATAGTTTGGCAGAGTGGCAGTTGACTTCTCCCAGAAATGATGTAACATGTAACTGTAACACAGCTTTGGTGTTTAGAGATTTAAACATCAGAGAGATGGATATGTTGCAACACACATGATAATGCTGGTATTTAAAGTCTGCATATCTATCTTAAGCAAATTATGTATTTGCTAGTTATATTCATGGACAGAGCTGTTAGGTTACTCAGTTTCAGTCAAAACAAAATAGTTTGAGGCAAACACTCCTCATGGAAAATTCCTAACAGAAAAGTTATAAGCAACGTTATAAGCCACAGCAAATAAAGCCTCCTAGTGAGTTGTGCTAAGAAACATTTACTTGAAGTTGGCACCACCACCTATAATTTTAAATCAGTTACCACTGCTTCCTCATCATCACCCAAAGACTTCAAAAACCTATCTTAAAGAATAGTATCCTTCAATCAACATAGTACAAGTACAGCAGCTATATCCTGCCTAAAACTAGTCCTGCAAAGCAGTAGAAAACACGTCTGTCACATACGCACGAGACACAACTTCTTTTGTGATCTAGGTATGCTGTGAATCTCCCCACATTAAATATTCTATTGCAAAGTCTCTGTTTTCAGCTACTAAGCCATCATCAGCCCATTTTGCCTCAACTAGAGCACAGCACACACACTTGTTTCCCTGTGGCCAGGAAAACACAACATTTGGCAGGTATTATAATGATGTTTATACATTGAAGGGTTAACTGCAGCAACTCTGCACTGGGATATGAGTTTAATGTACTACAAATTTTACAGTTACAGTTCAGATGTTTACAACTAAAAAGTACCTTTAAGATGAAAATTATGACAATGTCCTGGTTCAGCTAGGATAGGGTTAAGTTTCCCCAGCAGAGAGAGAGGGGGAAGGGATCTCCAGCCAGGTTATTCATACCATGCTGGCATCAGGTCCAGGTGTGAACTTTTTTTTTTTCCTTGGTGGCTTTTTGGTGGCGGGAAGCACACGTCGGGTTTGTTCCCTGACCATTTGCGGTATTTCTTTGTATATCATTTGTCTTGCTTACTGTTATTGCTGTTTAGTGTTGTTATCATTGCTACTGTTGTTGTTCAGATCATTTATCACACTGTTGTATTAAATTTCTTCTTATTTTAACCCGGGGTTTGTGCCTCACTGCCAGCCCGACCGGCTGGGGGTGAGGGAGGGGCAACAGCAACGTGCTCTCCGGTCCCGGCAGGGCTTAAACCACCACAGAAGAACACAACCAAAATTTGAAAGCCAAATAATTCCTTGGGTTAACACCAAAATTTAAGAGCATGGTCCCGCATCCCTTCATGACAACACTGTTGTGGGCAAAACAATCTCAACTGGGGTAATCTCACTTATTAAGTTTTATTAACAACTTTAATTACTGATTAAAGCATTGGGAAATAAAGACAACAAACAAACAGTTAGGGAAAGTTCCTTTCTTTTCCCAAGCTCAATTTCAGTCCAACAGATCTCCTGACCCTTCCTTGTCTCCTCTCCCTCTGGGCTGTAGAGAGACAACAGGCAGTGCAGGAGGTCAGGGTTAGTGCACAGGGGTTTCCTTCCACCATTCCTTGATTCTTTCTTTCTGTGCTCCAGAGTGGGTTATCCATGAGCTGCAGCCCCTCAGGGGTGTTCCTGCTCCTGCGTGGATCCCTCCGCTGGCCCCAGTGCCTCAGGGGTGTCCCTGCTCTGGCACAAGTTACCCATAGGCCCAGTTCCTTCAGGAGTGTCCCTGCCCTGGGCTGTAGTCCCCTCAGAGGCATGCCTTATCCAACACAGAGTGACTCCTTTCAAAAGACTGCATCTCCAGCATGTTCCCAGCATGTTCCATTTCATGCGTTTCTCCATGAAACTTCTGTGTCTCCTCCTGTTTCTCTTTTGGTGCCTCCTCGCATGATCCTCCATGAGCCCTCCCATGACACCTCCTGTGTCTCCTGCCCTCAGTAGCAATTGCCCTTTCTTAAATGTGTCCAGGCAGCAGCACCACGTGCTCCTACGTCAGAGCTGGCTGTGACTGCACAGGGTGGTTTACAGCCTCTTTCCACACAGAGTACTCCAGCAGTGCCCTGCCACTCATGACCCAATACAAACATAAATATCCTGATTGTGGTGGTAATTTGCCAAAAACCAGGAGGTATGTAAACTTAATGATAACACCTTTCTACCCAAAATAACATGCAATACAAGGCATATGCTTTTCCTTCAGTTATTATGTCTTTATTCTCTTGCATAGAATGCTTATAGATACTGTTTTACTAAACATTTTTGTAAAAGGACCTGTAACTTATTTTTACATTCCTCAAGGGAAGACACACAATTTTAAAAGTCAAATACCTGTAAGTATACAAATAAAAGAACCCTACTGCATTTTCCTTACCTATTGCTTGTTTCTCTTGGACTGCCCCCCCCCCCCCCCCC
>NW_020799101.1:23218644-23330098 GCF_003259725.1 Athene cunicularia
CCCCCCCCCCCCCCCCCCCAACTTGTGCCTACTTTATGGTCCTGCTGTATTTTCTGCTTTATTCCAGTAGTTCTGAAGAGTCTCTTGGGATATTTCATATGATGGTGAAAGGTCCTACCATGTTCATTAATAATCATAACCTTCTGCTCTCTAACAAGAAGCTATCAGTTCAGAAAAATTTGTGATGATGGCATTTTGATCTTCTTTCTTGACAGGAAACCGAAATGTAGGTTATTTTCAAGAAGTAATATTGTCAAAGGATGGAATCAGTAACACACTATACATGACCACAGGTTGCATGAGCAAAGCAAGACCCAACTCACATCAGGAAGGAAACCTTGGTGGCACCTGTAATTAGCAGCCCTTTAAAGGAGTAATTAAATAATGGAGACCTGGTGGTTCATGCAGACATTAAAAAATTCCCACAAAGTCTCAGTAAGAAAAGGTGGAGGTTTTGACAAACTCACCATAATAAGAAAAAGTAATGGTGACCCTTATGTCACTGTACCTGGACTAGGCAGTTCACTTACTATTTCATCACCAGAAAAGTCACTAGGAAAGGAATGCAAGTTAGAACACTGGCATGAAAGCAAGTGAGAAGAGACCAGACATACATCTGCAGAAACTTAGTAAGAAGATGAAATTTGCTGCAGCAGGAAGAATCATTATGCAGTCATGTAATGAAAAAGCAGTTCCCCAAAATATGATATACAGGGAGCTATTCCGCCCTAGCAAGTGGAGATGAACAAAGTAACAAGGAAGAGCTGCTAAGACCAATTTCTGTTCTAATAGAAAACTCTGATAAAATAGATTGGAGGTTTTGTCTGAAATTTGATTAGATTAATCTGATCGCTGCCCCAAAAGTTAAGGTCGCTGCCATATGTTCACATCTTAAGGTAAACTGCATATTTGATCACTCAGTTTTGAGGTAGGGAAATAACAGTGGCATAGCTCTTCAGGCCTTAACTCGATCAGACAAACAGTTCAACATCTTATTTATTGATGCTTGATACACTCTTGAGGAAAAATGAGCTATGCTTTGAACACCAGCTCTAAGGGGGAGTTAAACCAAACAATACAGATTGCACAAACCAGAAAAGAGCACCAGAACTTTCAAATGGCTTGACTATTTATTGCTCCCCGAAGGTTTATCATATTGCAACACAGACAATAAAACATCAGTTGATACCTGTACACTGTCAAAAGGACGTGCACTGGCTGAGTAAAAAATGAAGCTTCTGACAGTTGTTTTTCCAGTGTAACTCCTTCTGGCCACATCAAATAGACCATGCATGCTGTACAACTCCAAATTGTCTCTAACTGAATTTCTTAGCAGTAAAAGACTGAAAGACTGACAAAATAATATTTTGAGGACAGTCAAAGAAATGCAAGTGTCCATATGCATTAACATCAATAGTGATGAAAACAGGTACAGTTTTTACCTAGTTTTGCCATATACTTCTGAATAGCATGGATGATTTGTCTGACTCTTCATTACTTGAAATCACTTGAACTCTAGGTGTGCTGGAACATCTATATTGTCTAGAGATGACCTAACAGGTGTTTCCCATTTCTAGTTTCTGCAAATTTTATTTATGTTTTTTTTAAATTACTGGTATGGGTGTTGCCCACTAAATGCACTGTATACAGCTTCTTTGCCTTGCTGTTGCATTAGATGTATGATAACATTTTCAACTAGAATTATCAAAAAAAAAATTAATGACGGAGGAAAAAAAGATCAAGAGAGAAGTGGTAAGATTTAAGATTCATAAATGGTTTTAGGATTAAAAGAAAGAAATTAACAGCATTAGTACCAAGCAGTGTGTCAGTCCCATTCCTTCTACCCATCCATACTTAACAAGGCATCAGTCTTGACAGCAGCTATTCTTCCTTCTCTAGTTATAAACTATAATCCAGTTGCCCTCAATCTTAAACTTCAACTACATTGTTACCCTAATTTTTATTTTACTCCTCTTCCTATCTCACTTCACATTGTACCAAATAAAAAAGTTCTTAGCAAAAGAATGAATCAGAGCTCAGGAGGCAAAGAACAAGCTAGACATTGACACACCCATGCCTTCAAACATATATGCCAATGTTCTTACAGTATATGGAATGCTCTGCAGTATCAGGATATCCCAGGGACACCTTTGAGTTACTGCCACTCAATCACACACAGCAAGAAATAGAAGCTTAATCAAAACTGATTATCATCCATCAGAATGAAAAATCTTACTCCTCCTTCTCCTAAAGGCCCTCTGGCACTTGCACATCTCTGTGCCACAGTTGCTGCATTTTCCACATCCTGAGTTTAAAAGACCTATTAATACAAACACCTGCTTGTTGGGAAAAAAAAAAAAAAAAAAAAAAAAAAAAAAAAAAAAAAAAGGTAATTTAAAAAAGGTTGCAGAGGATATCATCATCATCTGGTTCACATGACTCATTCCATCAAAGGATCCTTCCCAGGAGAAAACAAAGACAAACCTGATACTTTTTCTGGCATGATTGCTGAAACATCCTTTTAGTTATAGAATCATTTAGGTTGGAAGACACCTTATCAAGAACTTTAAATTGCCTAAGAATGAAGAAAACTTAAGGCCATGAAAACTGCAAAGCTTCCAGTCTAATCCTCAAAACGCCCAAACTTCTGTGCTTAAAAGGAGTTTTCACAAACTGGCTCTTTTTCCTTTCAGGATGCTTGCTCTTCTCTTGACAAACCCTCTGAAACCCAGATTGAACACCATACTCATCTCCCATCTCAAAAAGCAGACACTGTTTGACATGAAAGTGAAATTCCTTTCCCACTTTAAAATATGAAGGAGCTTCTTCTATACAAAGAGTAGGAGTTAGAGAATTTGCAAGACTAACACAAAACAGAAGCAGCAATTCAGATCACATCATCTTTCTGTGTTGTTTTTTTTTTAATGACAGCAAATTAATACGAGTCACTTTCCTCCATTAATACTGATGCAGTATGTGTGCATCAGCCACCAATCATGTCAGACAGTATGCTACTTCTTATTAGTTACACTGCATTAAAAAGACTGGAATAAGAAAAAGAGGAAAGCAAAGGAATATTCCTAGAAGTAGTAGAAGGTCCAAGATAGCTTACACATGAACTACAGGTTTCCCTAAATCTGGCATAGTGGGAAGATTGATTTTTTTTTTTTTTCCTAAATCTGAATTTGCCATGGGGAATGTTGGGGATGTTTATCATCTCAGAAGGAATGTAATGATTAGCTGCTGACTAAGATGGACCCAAGACAACCATATGCATACCAACTTTAACATAACATCGTGCAGCTAAAACAATATTTCAGTAATATCTTCATTTACATTATAACAACATAATTGGTCAGACAAGGATCTAGCTAGTTCACTGTCATGTCTTCAGCACTGATCCTAAGTGGACACCCAGGGAAAACTAAGAGTAGAGCAAGCATATTTCCTTAAAGTATGCACCCAGACCAAACAAGCCTTTCCAGCAATTAACTCAGCATCATGCGGTTTGTTTATACAGGAATCCCAAAGAGATCTTATTTCCAAGTACTTACCCAGTCTCTCCTGGAGAGAGTTTTAGAGTTTTCCATTCACAATAACGATTTATGAACCTTCGGCAATGACTCACACAAATCTGCCGCTGATGTAGCAAGCTAAGCACTAGCCAGCTGTGAGTTCCATCAGCAAAAGCAGCGTACAGCATCCGGTACTCTATTAACAGGACCATGGTCTGTGATGAAGTGATTATCCCTTTTTACTCAGTTCTTGTTAGACTATATCTAGAATAATGCATCTAGCTTTGGATTGACAAACATGAGTGAGTCCAGTGAAGGGCCATGAAGATGGTTGAGTGGCTGAAGTGCCTGCTCTGTGAGGTCAAAGGATTTGGGCTTGTTCAGCTTGAAGAAGACACAACTTCAAGTGGACCTAAGGGCAGTGTCCAGGACCTACAAGGAGGTTATTGAGAAGACAAAGGCAGGCTCTTCAGAGTGGCACACAGCTAGAGAACAAGATGCAATAGGCATAGTTAGAGAATCGAACTGGATAGAAGGATAAAGCTTTCTCCTCACAAGGACAGACAGGCAGTCAAACAGGTTGCCCAAGCAAATTCTGGAGTCTCTGTGTATGTAGGTTTTCAAGATCTGACTACATTAAACCCCAAGCAAACTGATCTGACCTCACAGCTGAATCTGCTCTGGGCAGTGGTTTGGACTAGAGACTTCCTGAGGTCTCCTCCAACCCAAGTGAAGAAGAATCACCCTTTTGTGTGAAGAATCAACTTTTTCATACATGCTCTTGCTAAACAGTCTACATGTTCCCTAGTTCTTGTACTGTAAGACATAGTAATCTGTACCTGTATCTATCCTCTCAGCGTCAGCCTTGCCTTGCAGATTTTTATCACACCACCACTCTCAGTCCTTAAGTCATCTCTTTCAGTAAAAAGACCCGTTGTGTCATTAAATTCAGCCCTGCAGCTTTAGGCAGATAGATGACAGACATCAATCTAGAAAAGGTCCACAAGGACAATTCCTTCAGGTCTTTTTTTTGGTTGGAAAAACACCCTACAAAAAACCCACACTCATAGCAACTATAGCAACAGAACTTCCATTACAGGAAGACAAAAAGCTTAAAACCACAATGCACCAGAAGAATTACAAACACTACAACTGAAATATGAAATTTGCTGTGTAGAAGTCCCCAGAAAACTGTGTCCAGTTACTGTGACCCTTGCAGGACATGTTTACTGGGGTCAAAGTTATCTACCAGCTGAAAAGAGACTTCACTAGGTGCAACTGTGACTTAATTCAGTAAAGGTAGATGGAAGTATTTCTTAGTTGCATTCTGCTGCCAAGGAGGAGCTGGAATCTGGATGCAATTTCTTATTTCTTGGTATTTTCTGATAAAAGAGCATACAGAGAGGATATCTTTGGATAAGCCCAGAAGGCAGCATGCCAGAGGAGCTGAATACAGAGACTACTGTTAGCAATGAGAAGCACAGCAGGATTTCATAGCTCATTTGGGGCTTGGGTAAAGAATAGGGATGTTAGTTCACTACAGTTTTACAGAATCTGAATAGTAACAAAATGACCTAGATATGGCTCAGGATGGATGGAGTCCAAACTGCTACTACTGATCTCAGCCCATTCATCTCTCCTCCAAAGAATCTCTTTCTAGTCTTGATCCTTAAGCTAGGGTTTATTCCATGAAAACAAATAAATTATCAGGAAAAAAACCCAAACCAAACACAAAACCACAAATACAACTGCTGCTCTCTCAGTTTTATTTAGTCACTTCAAGTTTCAGTAGCAAAACATCTTGCATGGCCAGTTTAAAGCCTACAACGTTTAGTTTGTTTTAAATGTAGGTAATAGTCCTTCATTCTTCCTTACATACCTGTTCACATTTCCTTAGTCATAAGTATCAAAAGAGAAAATACAGTTTATGTTTGCAGTCTTCACTGCAGGAGATCAAACCCAAATCTTCAGGCTTGAATGCTGAAAAGAGTTAGCCCAGAAGTATGGGTAACAGATATTCATCAGAGCCCCAAAAGGTGTTTCACCAAATCTCAAAAAATCAGCATCAGAGTTCAGAATAGGAAGCAGGTTTTCAGAGATCTAACCTTTTGCTGGCCGTTAGCATTTCATCAGCATGCTTCTGAAACAAACTTCTTGATCTATCACCATTTGCCATGCTTTGGTTCACATCAGAGCAGTCTCAGAGTATGCAAGCTTGCTTTCATTACAATAAAACTAAACGGGAAAATGCATTACAGCTGTTAACAAGTGATTAGTCTATAGGACCAGACTAGAGCTAGTAAAACTAGAGCTAGTAAAACTTCAGAAGTAAAAATACCAACAGAATGGATCTTTGGTCCTTAGTACTAAATTTCATTCTGAAAACCCACTCTTATGCTGCTTGCTGTTGTAGACAAAGCCTAGTCTTCTAAATACAACGGTTTTGGTATACCAAGGAAACAAACTCAGAGTTTAGAGTTTTCTGACCTCGCCTCAAATATGATTCTGCCCCTCACAACTACTGGAAGGTCAGTGATGAGAAGAAATGCATTTATAGAAGCTCACCATTCCCAGGGCTCTCTAACCTTCCCCAAGGTCACACAGAGGGAACGTAAAAACAAAAAATATCCAGAGCTAGTAATACAGAATACAAACTTTTCTGTAAATGATATGCAGCTTCTCTTGCTATTGTATCTGCTTCTTGCTACCGTGAAAGGACAGCCACCATTAGGAGAGGTAGACATACGCGAGTGTTATACAGGCAATCTGTTAAAAGGTATCATGCCAGAGTAAAAGACAAGTGTAATGGCTGTTTAATCATTCTCACCATGAAGTGCCAATTCTTTAGTCTCTTATGACATTCATGAATGATGCAGAGGGCTGGCATGATGAATGCAGAGCAACTCCAACTGACAGATACTTTCAGAGAATTTATATCCTTCCTGCACTCCCAGGACAAAAGGGCTCTTGAGCTGAGTTATCATTTGTTCCATGAGAGGATTTACAGTCTTGCCAGCAACTCCTTTTACCTTACTCTATAAAGCGTTTATTTTGATATACTGATTGTGATCATTCAAGAACAACTGTATCTGAAGAAAGTCAGCAGGGAAGAGAAAAAGCAGAGTGGTTCTGAATAACTTGCTCACCTTGACCTGGGACTTGGTTCCCCTCAGCCAGTTTGCTTTGTCTTCGGTATCAGTTTTTTCCCGGCATCCTCTGCTATCCCAGTTTTGAACATAATATCACACAAGGGAGGCATCTAATCTCCCATGCCTGGCTACCTTCTTTCAAGGCAGAAGATGAGCCACAAAAGACACCCACCCTAGTCCTTTCCTATGATTTCTCTAGAAAGTACCTCAGCATCAGTTCTTACACCACAGTGGAATGGCCCCCATCTTACAGCTACACACAGCAACAGCTCCTGCTATCATATTCAATGGCAAAGCTGCAGCTGGGCCTTATCCAGAGGAGCAGGGTGATACAGGCACGCATCACCACAGCCTCAGCAGTACTGGGTGACTAAGATATTCCCATTGCCATGAAGAACACACCACCATCAAACATGGACTGTGTGAGGCATTTTGGCTTACAAAAAGTGGAACACTTCTTCCCTCTGGCAGAGATGATCTAGACAAAACACATCATCACCTGAGAGGCGTTGAGTCTGTGGCCTTCAGCTGCATGGAGCAATAGTATGTGTCACACAAGTGAGGAGAATGAAAGAGCTGTGGGCTGATCACATCGATCTAATGACAGCAGTGATTTCCCTACACTTCCTTTTGAAATTATGAGGTGACTTCAGGCAAAGAAGCCATAAGTTTCTACAATTATTAAAGATGATATCCATAATATCCTCATGGAGAATGCTACTGTCTTTTCTTACACATTTTAAATTATGCTTTAAGGTCAATTTTACACTTATATATGGTATTTGATTTTAATGCCTTGGCAATTCCTATTCTTAAAGAGGGCCTATACAAAGGCCTGTGAAACGAATCTATCATTATACTAAAACATAATGCACCACAGTGCTAAGGTAGATCACTGACAGGTGCTACCCAAACACGCATCTAGAAATGGAGAAGGGTCTTCCTAGAGCAGTAAGTGAACCATATGATATTTAATTGGTATTGCTAAGAAGTTTTAGAGAGAGAAGTCAAATAAATAGGGCTGAAGAAACAGCTAAAAATGGGTAGGCCATGTCCCCTTAACCTCAGCTCCTTCTCCCACTGAGAAACTCCAGTTAAAATTGATAAATATTTCTTTCACTCATATTTCAAGTGTATATTAATCTCCATCCCTGTAAGCACTGAACCTTAATATTTTAGTTTCAATCTCTACTGCTTTATTGTGAATTGACAGCTATAGTCCAAATAAAGCATTTAATTACTAAGTCATTTATTTGGGAGACAAGACAGGGAACAGTTCTCTTTTGGGTACACCTTCCAGGGTGCCAAAGGCTTACAGTTCTACAGAAAGCTCAGTTCTGTGCTCCCTAAAGGGGGAAAAAAACTCTCTCAAATAAGCTGGAAAAATAAATACCAGTCTATCTTTTTTTTTTCTCTCCTGTGCTGTAAATGCAAACTATTGATTTACCTCTAGCTCTTTCATGCCTTTCACACACTTCAATAATACAGAGGATTTGTTCTTCATCCTTTCATCTCCAGGCCTGGAATGCCTCTTAAGCCCTACGTTAAGGGTCATTCATTCTTCCTCAAACTGCAGCACTTGCATCCTACAGAGCTCTACAGGTGACAACTTGAGAGGCATGCAAGTAGCACATAATCACTTATCTCCTGACTTCTTTAGAAGGTGAGAAAGAAAGACGAAAAATTTATAAACCCCAGTATTTCAAACTTTTGATCATTTATGTTGGTATTTTAGAAGCATCCTTCTGAATGCAATATAACAACAGTAAAATACAGATAAAAAGTAATTTCTAGTGAATTGCATTGAAGTTGAACTGGCAGAATTGAATAATGCTGATGGCTTAACTGTTATATTCCCATAGAAAACAGAGAATATGTAGACCTCCTCACCACAAATGCCTGGAGAGAAAGAACCATCAGATGGTCACATATTTCCCTTTCCTCCAACTGAAAACAAGGCCAATGAGATCAGATTGCTTAGGAAGTTCTCCAACTGAGTTTTGAATATCCCGAAGAAAGGACATTCAACAACTTCCTTGATGGTAACCAGTTCCAATGTTTTATCATCCTACTATTTAAATCACAGTTTTCCACATTCCATCTTGTGCCTTTTGTTTCTCATGCTATCATTGTGGGTCTCCAAGAAGAGTCTTCTCTATCAGTTCCTAGTCTGGTAGTTAAAGACAACAACAGTTATTTCCTCCCTCTCTCCCATTAGGACTGAGAAAATCCTGTTCTCTCAGACTCTCTTCATATGTCATATTTTCCAGCACCTTTACCACCTTGGCAGCCTTCTGCCAGACTTGTTCCACCCTCAATACCTGTCTCTTACTGTGAAGGCCAAATCCATTCCCTCAGCTTGCTGGCTGCATTCTTGCTACAGCAGATCACTATGAAATTGGCCCTCTTTGCCACAAGAGCACACTGCTGAATTAAATTCAAATGGTTACCCAGCTTTTTTACACAGCTGCTGTCTTCCATTCAGTTGGAACACAGCCTCTTGTCCTGTTGCACAGGAATTCTTCATCCCAGATATAGGAGTTGGCATTTGCTTTTGTCAAACTTCACAAGATTCAAACGATGGCCCTGTTTCTCCAACATATTTAGGTCCCTCTGAATTGCAGTTCATCAATGACTGCCCCCAATTTGGTCACTTGAAAATCTGCTGAGAGTGCACTCTGTTCCATCACCTAGGTCATCAACATAGACATTAAAGAGTACTGTAATCAGCATCAACCCCTGAGGGGCATCACTAGTCATAAGCTGCCTGTTGAACTTTCTGCCACTGAGCACAGCTCTCTGAATCAGCAGTCAAGACAATTTTCCACCCACCTTATCATTCACTTACATAGCCCATATCTCACTAGTTGGGATATAGGGATACTGCAGGAGACTGTGTCAAAACCTTTGTAAAAGTCAAGGTAAACAACATCTCCTGTACTCTTGTTGTTCACAATGACAGTCTCATTGTAGAAGGCAATGAGGTTGGCCAGGCATAGTTAGCCCTCAGTAAATCCTTGGCTATTCCAAGTTAGATTTTTGTCCTTTGTGTGCTTGCAAGTAGTTTCTAGGCAAATTTGCTCTAATCTTCCCAGGAACTGGTGTTAGACTTACTAGCCTGTAATTCTCCAGAGGTCATGGCATTTGTCTCTTTTTTTTTGTTTGTTTTTCTAGTCATAATACCCTGTTAATAACATTTTAACTGCTTTTTCCCCCATCTACTTTCCCTCCAAGTATCTCACAAGTCCTCACTATATTTATTGAAGATCAGAGTGCCACAGTGTGATGTAGGCCCTTGGATCTTAGTATTTTTTCTATCCAAGAAAGAATTTCCTCCCTTCAGAAGTGCTCTCTTCAATATTCCTGTTAAAAATAGATATCCCCTTGTGACAACTTAAATCACTTTCAGTCTCAGGGACTGCAAGCATTACTTCCTCCATTTAAGGGCCTGAAAACAGAGAAATTCCTTTTCCAAGATCAACCACTTAGTTCATCAAGCAGCAGAACCTGCTCCTGAGCTATATGTTTACCTGTTTCGTGAAATGCATCAAGTGCTACTGGTGTTCTATATACCGTAATGCCCTATTTTCTTGCAAATCCAGAGCAGTGTTTTCCTTCTTGTGGGAATGGGCCTAGACACCCCGTTCATTAATCTGACCTTTTCTCCCATTTTAACTAAGTTGATTGGTCTCTCTCAATAGTATACTTGGAGCTACAAGGTTGGGTCTTCAGATTTAGCTGTTCTGCTCCAAATCCAACTCGCAACTCCACTTCTTTGTTCTAGAGAATAAGATTAATACAGAATTGGTTTTGCTTTTCCATAAGAGAATGCTGTCACAAGATAAATGCAAAGCCTGTGGGAACTTCTTCAGGGAAGTCCTTCCAACATGTCATTCTGACAGCTGTATATCCCTTTCAGTACTACTAAATATATTGGAACGCATACTTAGAGCAGAAAGTAAATTCCAGAAAAAGCCAATTTTCTTTCACTGGTCTCAGAAGTGCAGCTTGTTCCATGAGTTCATTTTGCTTTGTTCAGAGGTTCACAGGCTATTCTGAAAGGTGGCTTCCATACAGGGAAAACTTTTAAATACTTAACACACTTGTACATTAATTTATTTCTTTTTATGTACAATCAGTTTCCCTGTCACTTCTGCTAATCCTCAAAGTTATTTAAACAGGAGCCTCTGGCTTTCATTCTTTCCATTTGATTCTTCCATAAAATAATAACATGCTGAAATGATAAGGTGACAATAATTGGCACAACAGAACAGTAAGGTCACAAACATGTCATTCTGACCTTGCAACAAGTGTAAATCTAGAGCAATTAATCTCAAGTTAGTGACTTAATTGAAGTACATTTAGTTATAAAAGAAACCATGTCCACTGCAGTACTTAAAGGCAGTATCTGCTTGCATCTTAATTCATATTCAAATACAATACCTTTTGTAACATATGATATTGGGGAAATACTAGGGAAAAACAATCACTGGAAAACTGAAGTCACTACTAGAAATGTTCCACCTGTTACAAAATATATAAGAATTTCCTCCATCAATCACATTCTGCTGTGACAATATATTCCACAAGTACCTGGGATGGATCTTTCTCTTTCAAGGTAGTCCTCACATAACACTGCCAGAGTAGATTTATACTGCTCCACTCTGTGTAGTATAATAGACATTTCTGTCCAGTTATTTTGGCATTAGGCATAGTCTATGAGCAACCAATTACTGCCATGGTAGAGCAAGAGGAAATTGAAGAATTGCTAACAATTACATAGAAGCTAGACCATCCAGTGGAAAAAGACTAGAAATGAAACAATGCAAAAGATGTGCAAGCCTCTCTTCTGAATTAGATCAAGAGGCTATATGATGTGAGAGAGTTTAAGGCTGTCCTGTGCAAGTTAATTTGCCCTGCTGTGCCTATAGCTAAACTACATCAAGCAGAGTGTATAAATAATACCTTACAAAGAAAGAACAAAGATTGTGTGCTAGATGCCAAAATAACAGTCTTACTTGTCTCCTTATGGAAGATCAACCAATCCAGAGATTGAGGAACTGAGAGCACTCTGAGTTTGGGCATGATAAAAACTATGATCTACATACATTTCTGTATTCAGTCAGCAAGGACTCAGAAAATGGAAGCTCTCTTAACCACTGCTGAGAGGAGTTGGTACCTGAAGAATAATTAACTATTAACCCTCAAAAATAATTATTTTCCACCATATTTGCAGATACACTATGCTTACTTGTTTTTCATATGCAACATTAAAAAACCAAGCTCTTTGGTGGGTTAAAAAGTCTTGGATTTTTTTGACATGCCTCTTAGGATCAACTTTGTAGAAACAAAGGAATCAAGATAAACCATACCAAGAAAATAGCCTAAAAAAAGAGAATAAATATAAATTCCCAAAAGCACACATCAGGCTTCCATGACAGTGATATCTATACATGCTTGTCCAACTAACAGAAACACAAGAGTTGTACCCTATCCCCACACTTTTAAAAACATCCTAGCATCTTGCCTTAACAAGTTCACGGGCAAATGTTAATTTCCATTGTCACTCAGCCCTTACTTTCAGATGTAGAGATTTCCATCACTAAATACTACATAAATCAAGATACTGCATATTAGCATGCTTCCTTACTGCAGCTGGCATAATTCTTTTTATTAGAAGCAGAAAGGCTAAAGAAGTCATCTCCTTCAATAAAACTGCACAACTTGCT
This sequence comes from Athene cunicularia, assembly GCF_003259725.1. Classification (NCBI taxonomy): domain Eukaryota; kingdom Metazoa; phylum Chordata; class Aves; order Strigiformes; family Strigidae; genus Athene; species Athene cunicularia. Next base: position 23,231,038 of record NW_020799101.1, read on the forward strand.
TTTACTTCTCCAAGCAACACGGGAATCACACAGCTTTGCATTCATGTTTATTTCTTCTTCCATGCTAACCTTTGTATGCAGAAAGAAAGAATAATGCCAATATTTTCCTCCAGATCTTCTCCCATGACACACACCTTCAACAAGACCCATGAGAAGTGAGTTATGAAATGATGGGTAAAGTAAGCAGCATTTAATCAGAGGGAACAGTGCCTGGAGATTCCTAGTTACATGTGTATACCACTTAAGTTTGGTCATTGATTAGACTCTCTAGAGACTGCTACAATATAATCCAAACAAAGATATTTCTTTTTTAAAATACAACATTTCCAACATTATGAAATAAAATTCTTCTTGCTTCCAGGCACACAATCCTATTACTGTAGCTCACATTTTTCCTTTGCTTTTCCTTCTGTTCCTTAGTACATTCATTTGCATCCAGTCTGACATTACGGGGTAGCATCTCCAATACAGAAATTACAATTAGTCATTTGTTTCTTCAGCACTGGCCCAAGGGGATCCTGATGTAACAGGTCTTTTGCTTGCCACAACTATACAAACAAACAAGCTGACACCAGGGTATGTGTCAATAATGCTGAAGCACAGACATCTTACAAGTATGTCTTTTTCTGCATTAACTTGAACTCAGCATACTAACATATTTAAATTTGAGAAGAAAACCATATATAAGTTTTGTGTAACCCCACCCCTTTCTGCTCCAGTATAAATTATCCAGAACTAAAAAGACTAACTGATGAAATTAAAAAAAGCTATATACACATAGTTTATATATGGAGTGTATTTGAAAGATGCCTATAGTGAGGAAGGATAAACTTTCAAAGTGGCAGCAAAAACAGCTAGGAGTAATGAGATGTAAATAGAAGAAAAACAAACCAAAACAAAGTAGTCAGTTGAATATCAAAGTGGACAAAAAATTAATAGTGATGATAAGCTCTCTCCATGCTCTTTTTTTCCCCTCCTAGTTCCAAGTAGGCTTTCACATAACCATCCTTCTCACTTCAAAGCCATAATACCCAAGCATACCATCCAGTTTTTCTACACACCTTTCTAGTGGACACACTGTGGGCCCCGAAAACTCAGGTCCAACACTACTGTTCCTAGTGACCAACACACATGGCTTTATAACTGCTGAAATTTTTTATACAGAGCCTGTAACCACAGCATCCCAATGCTGTTCAGATGTGTACATAAAGTTCTTTTCAAGTGCCAGTTCAAAGAACATCACCACCAATATTTATTCCTTTTTTTCCCCCATGTCTGGAACCTTTTGCTTGGGGGCTTTTGTACAACTTTGGTTTTGGTTTCACTGGTTTATTTCCACCTGCTGATGTCTGCCAGAGGCATCACCATAGTGACTAAAAGACCTCCTGAGAGGATAACAAACCCTCAAAGTTTTCCTTCAGAGCAGTCTCCAGCTGTTGCAGGCTTTCCCCATTTATCTCTTCACAGCCTCAATTAAAGCAATTGCATCTTGAAACCGAATTCCTCCTCCCTCCTAGTGAAAAGGCTTTGGTCCACCTGTCAGTTGGCATCCTTGCTTCATTACTTGTGGACAGCTAATAATACAGCTCCCAATCAATTCCTTTGGTAACAATATCTCCTCGGTTCTTCAGTATACATACACATACCCTCCCACACTGGGAAGGGGCTAGCTGTGATGTCTGCTTCCCTAAGGGACTCCAGTAGAGAAGGAATTTGGTGCATGGGATATTTCCTGGGTTTGCTGCCAGTTTGTTCTGGGACACTGGGTGAGTTTCAGAGTCTCACTCCCCTTCTGTAAAGTGGAGAAGAGAAATACTTATCTATACAGGGTGCTTTGAGAGTTATGCATGGAATGCTGATTACTCAGGATGCAAACTCTTCCAACAAGGGGCAAGTAAATAAGCAAGCAGCATTAATAGACACTGCAATATATTATGATTGACTGTTGATCCACAATAAATCCCCTGATGGTAATTTGTTGGATTTTCAATCAGGTGCCCTATCAGACAATGCCTTTATTTTAATTCCTGTTCCTCATCCCCTTTCTTTACACCAATAAGCTGAAATGACAAATACCACAGACAGACAGTGACCCATTCCATTTCCAGAGAGAAAAAGAGCCTTCACAACTTTGATGCCTCATCTAGGGAACTTTAGTGAACCAGGCTGTCTGATTCAAAGACAGAAAATACTGAAGTCATCGTGAAGTGTGACCTATACCAACAAAGACTATTATAACTTGCTCTTCTGACAGGTGGATGTTGCTGTATCCTGTTAGTTTAATATTTCTTAATACTGCCCTTACTTATGGTGCCATACAATTCCCCACACATCAGTCTAGAAGAAATATGCTTTAAGAGGTTTTATGCATATATTTGTGTTAACTGTCTCCTTTGGTTTGATGCTGTTGCCTCTAATGTTGCCAGGAAAGAATTATAATTAGCTGCGAAAACACAAGTTTTTAATAGTTTGTCTATGTGCCAAAACACATTGAAAGTACCAGTGAATATGGATACAACAGACTCATCAACTGACTGCTTCTAAAGGATGCAGAGCACACAAGGGCACATTGCTGAGATTTTAAAGGTCTTTCTTTGCTAGCACATTTAGAACTGCTGAAATTTTCTCAGTTGACACGGCTCTGAATAAGGACATCTGCTTGCAGACTTATAGGCAGAAGCCACAAAGGTTTTAACTACATTGCCTCCAACACTGCTGCTACTGAGTGGAATTTCTAGGGCTGAGAACTAAGTTCACCTTTGAATTGTTTTCACTTCTGGCCCTCCCAGATGAGGTTGCCAAGAAGATGAGCAATCAGAGTCATGAGTGATAATGGGAACTGCCAAATGGATCCCAGACGCACCAGCTTCTGCCTCTGCTCTGCACAGACACAGCACTAAACCTTTAAGGGCTAATGTAATGTCATAGAGCAGTGCTTGTTCAGCATCCTTACTATCTGTAGGGAAGCAGTTTTCCTGTCTGTGCTACAGAGCACAGAACTGTGGGCTGGACACAAAGATCCGAATTAGGAACATTATTCTGTATTCCTATTTTTCCATATGGAAAAATAACAAAAAAAAACCCCACCATCTTACTTTAGTGAGAATATCTTTCTGGCCACATTAACTGAAACAACAGCTGCAACAAGTTGCAACTTTAAAAATTTGTTTAAGTACTTAGTATTTCAGAGGTGTATGTTTGTGGGTACCAGTAAGCATGTGACAAGAGTAAAGGATTACTACAGACTGACTGGATAAGCCAAGCATCAGTCAAAGTTATAGATGAGGAAATCACATGCTTTGTGCTAATATACTGACACACAAGCCTTTCTAGCCAGTAAGTAACATCAATTTTGCAATTAAAGAAAAAGGAAATAATACATTCCTTTTCAAATCTGTGCTCACACACAGAGAAATGGCCTAAAACTATTCATTAAGGGCAATGAATGACTCCCAGGAATATGTAATAAAAAGCATGTTTAGAAACAGCACCTGACCTTATAATTTAAACGAAATGTTTTTCTGTTGTTCCTTTTTACTCAGAAAACAATTCTCAAGAGTACATGACAATGAAATCTTATAATGAAAGTTTTTTAATTCATACTACCACACACATGTGTGTGCACGCACACAAGCCTTCAGTGAGACCAGCAAAGACAACTAGTTCACAACAAACAAAAAGTAGTTATGATATTTTTTTGCTGTTTGCATTGACTTCAGGCACCCTATATACTCCAAGGGGGCAAATCTCAGCATCCCTATGAAACTATCATACAGGTTCAGCAACCTCCTTGTTCAGTCACATTCTGTTAAAGCGAATTCCAACAAAGACTTCAAGGTCACCTTCCACTTTTTTATTAAAAACCACTTGCATGACACTGTCTTTATAAAATGTGATGATAAGTTCCAACATGGAATCACAACAACACTGTACAATTTAAATATATTTTCTTTCTTTCTTATATTTCATAGTGCTTAGAAAGAATAAAAACTATCCCTGTTTGACAGTCAGGGAAAAGAACCACCTGCAATTCCCAGTAAACTATATTAAGAAGTGCAGTAGCACAGCATCTCTTTGGACCCACATGACTTACCAAGCAGCACAAAGTCAGCAAGACAGTAGAGAAAGAATTCAGAATTCCCAGCTCTAAGACAGGGATCCTAAAAGTGGCCTAGAAGTCCATAAAGACTATCTGAAATTGGTCTGCCGAATCACATTACTATCAGATTTGTTTCTGTTTAGAAGCTGTATGATGCACTTAGAATCTTTCCTGATAATTTTTTGACAATAACTCAATGGTTGAAAGTTTGAAAGCCAGAGAACCCTGTCTGTTTCTTACAATATCTCAGCCATTTCATAGGGACCTATGCTCATATCAGAGAGTTACAGCTTCTGATGAGAAAGAAGCACCAATAATAGAAGTGACCAACCCATTTTCATGGAATGAGTTGCACAGAAGAGCCCCTAGTAATAAACAGTTAAGAAGGACAAGTACAGAAAATAAAACATGCAAAAGCACAATCATGCCTTCTTAAGTCTTATCCCTCCAAACATATGCAACAGGACATCTGCTGCTCTTTAACCTCTCTCAGATGCAGTTGTATATCACTGGGAGGAAAAAAATTTCTCCTGACCTACCAGTGGCACAAGAAATGCGAGCAAAGCTGATATAGGAGTTTGATGTTTATGTGGTCTGTCTTTGTTTAAAACTAAGTAACAGCATTATTTTTTTTAGTGTTCAATATAAATCAGAAGAGACACACCCCCCACCGCCCCCCAAACCCAAGAAAATTGATCTTTAAGATTCAGTGGGTGTTACTGTGACTTCAATAACTGCCATGCAGACCCCTAACCTCTGCTCCCTGCTGCTCAGACTGGGAGCCCTGAGGTGATTTTCCACTGAGGCACTGTATCTTCCCACAGGGATCAATGTTATGTTATGCTGCAAGTGCAGTTTCCACATGAGAATTAGTAGAAGCAACAAGCTATACAACAATTACAAAAACTACAGCCAAAAAACCTGCTGCTCAAGAAAGGGTGTATACAAAAATGCACTGAACTGGAAATGATGCTGCAGAGCCCTGCAGCAGAATGGTCTGGAACATCTAATTAGCTATTGCTGAGCGGAGATTTATTTTAACTCAAAAGTTTCCTTTTTGACTCATTTGTAGAGGTTTTCACTACAGACAACAAAAATTGTTTCCAAATCAAAATATAAAATTAATGTGTGGGACATCTGCAAGGGACATTCAATTTAAACATCTGTATTATAACCCAATCTATCTGCATGACATAGAAGAGGCTCAACTACTGTTTCTTGCTTTCTTTCTGAAGCCCAGAACTAGAAGTTTTCCGAACACATCAAAAAGTTCTGCTGCTGTCCTGTTGTCCACTCAGGAAGGTTATCTAAATCCCATCTTCTCCCCAAACTGTATAAATACATACTATAAAATAATGGAGAACAAAGACTTCAGTTTAGAAAGCCATGTGACAGTCGGAGGAAATATAACCCTCTATGTTCCACACGGAAAGTCTCTAAGATATGACAGACCACTTCTGCACACATGGTCAGTTTAGAGAAAATACGATGTGGAATAATTTCCATCTTTAGAAAAAACATAGATCCTCACATTTATTATAAATCACCTAAAATTGGTTCACAAATATGGTTATACCACAGCGTGCAGGAATCTTCTTACTACCAATAACAACAGAAAATAGTATGTTCAACCATTCGAACACATTACACTCAGATATTTAGCTTCCAAAATATCCAAGGTGGGGAGAAAGGTGCACCAAAAGCATCACCCCTTTTGATGGAAGCTTTATGTGACCATTTGAATCTTTCTAATCTTCCCTCTAGTTTTCAGACAGGACTAGGAATGATCAACCATGTGGTGAAAGGCTTCTTTTGCCTGACAAGGACTGAGCTCAGAGTTTTTTATTTCTCCTGGAGCAACAGACAGGATATGTAACCTTCAAGGAAAGCAGGGAGCTCCCACAGTATGCTGACTTAAGGACTAGTGATGCTCTCCCCAGCTCTGAAAAATCCTCAAGCTTTGGTCTAAAGGAGGAACTACTAACTAAATAGCTTAGCTTACTTAAAAACCTCTGAGGTTTATCTGTATGGATTGAGGAAAAATGCAGGCAGTGCATTTCTTATATTCATATCATTCTGGTGAGACCTTTAACAGCAGAAACATCCTTTCGAGCTCACCTTGGGATCCTCTGCTGGGACTACCAACAAAAATAAAAATTGAAATCTTGCAATATGGACAGTTCCACTGAGAGAAATTTGACAGTTTTCCCCTGTTCACTCTACAATATATAAAAACTCGTTAATACTGAAACCTAACTAATCTGTAAAACTGCTAAATCCCAACCTTAAAAACAAGTCCGCCTAAAGAGCATTCACTTCAACTCTCACTACAAATGTAATCGAAGCATCACCTGGGAGTTAAAACAAAGATTTCCTTGTTACTGGAAACAATGCAACATTGTACTTACTAACATATTTACCACAAACAGACAAAGCAAACGTTCAAATTACAGAACAAACACAGCTCTAAGCCATCTGGGATCCTCCCTACAATGTCCTTCCCTCCCTACCAGAGCAGGTGCTATTCCTGCTCATAATGAACTAACTCGACTGCAGAGAACTTCAACACATCCAGAAGAGGCACTGTTTCTCAGCTGAGACTTCCTTAAAGCAAATCAAAAGGATAAGCACCTGTCACATCTTCACCTTCCTTGTATGTACTGCAATTTGAACATGCAAATTGAAATTCACCGCTTTTTCCACTCCTTCAAGTTCCAGATATGCAAGTCACAAAAAGATCGAATCTACAGTCTTCGTTTGATCCAAAAGCTATTCAGATCAAAGGCTCTGAAACAGGATGTTTAATTTTTGGAAGGGATTTCAAATAAGTCTCTAATTTAATTTATTTCTTTTTATAGTATTAGTCTACATGATGGAGTTATTTAAGATATAATGGGACAAAGATCTGAAGAGCTCCAGTGAAGACCACATTGATACAGAGAAGCTCAAAGAATCTTTTCGGGTTTACTATCTGTAACTGCTAGTATTCCTTTCACCTTTAAGTAGTATCTACTAATAGAATATTTTAGCTAGAAGGATGTGGCTGCTCAGAATATCCTCTGTGTTCGGCTCTCATTTAATTGTATATTAGCAACCATGCCCTGGAGAACACATTTAATAGATGAACCTGTTTCATGAACAAACTTTCTCAAGAGCACCATGAGATTTGTAAGCCCTGGCAGAGAGCAATGATCTGTGTATCTTCATACTCTCTGGGGAACACCACTGCTCTGTTTGAGCTCTCAACAAATGGGTAGGGGAAATTCTAAGTAATTCTAAAAATAAATAAATAAATAAATAAATAAATAAATAAATAAATAAATAAATAAATAAATACAGTGAGCATTTGTGGTGTTGAACTGAAAAAAGATACACTTGCTGGCTTGGTGCTAAATATTCCAGTTTCTCATAGAGATTAAAATATACCTCTCTTTAAACCTCTGGCCATTTTCTATTTATTCCCTTTTAGCTTTCAATTCCGTAGTCTCTCTACATGCACAAACTAGGGTGTGGACACAAAATCTGAAAACAGTCATTAACTGAAGAGAGGCAGATGTTGCAGTCAGTGGTCACTTGTGAGCTGCAGTCACTGGTGCATGTCATATGTAACTGTCTAGTAACCAGAGGAGAGGACACTGAAGGGGAAAGAAAATCCCTAACGGAGAGTGACTTGACAGTAGGTAGAGCACAAGACACATAACTGAGGGTATAATCAAGACACAGGCAATCTTTCCTTCTGTGCTTATGAAACGCTTATTTCAGCAACATCCTGATCCGTTTATAGGTAGGCAAAATGTATTATAGACAGCTAAATACATGGTGAAGCAGCTGGGAAAAAGGGCTGCCTCTAAGCCTGTCCAGGTGCATCCTGGGCCACAGCAGTTCTCAAACACACTCTCATGTTTAATCAGATCATGACAAAAACTAAGATCTTTCTAAGAAAGCTTGTCAATACAACCATTTTTAGAGGAAAAAATATAGTTGCAAAACAAATATCATGACCCACCTATGTGTGTGCTTTGGTAAATGCTGCTTCTAGATTAAGTCTTTATGATTTAAGCTTAAAGCCAGCAATACACGTTAAATTTTGACAAATTGCAGGGCAAAGAAAAAGTTATGTAATAAAACTAGACAGAAGGCTTGATGAACTAGTTTCAGAACAAGAAAACCAGACGGGGAAAATGCCCACAGCAGTCCATGGAAGAACTCATTACAGTCAAGCAGTATCACAAGTTTCCAGCTCTCTTGTTGCAATCAGGAAGCTATAAATAAATATGTCTTCCCATTTCACTACAATAAGATCTTCCTTCAATCAAGTGATTTTCTAGAAGAGCTGAATATTCCAAAGATACCACTTTTGGTTGTCTGCATTTCTTTTTTCTTTCCACTGTTTCCAAAGAAGTAACACAGACTTAATAAAAACAAAAACAAACAAACAAAACCAAACAAACAAACAAAAAAACACACCACCAAAAAACCCCACAAAAAACCCACACAAACCAAAACCCAAAAAACACAGACTTGGAAAACTAAAAGGACCTTCTTATGTGATCACCTGTGTCAAAGACAATAGTGTTTCTCTTCAGATCTATGTGTAACTTGTTCTAATGAAGTGGGTAGTATCCCCTTTTAATGTACCGCTTTATCTATATATTTTTATCCAACTAGGAGAATCTAGAATCACTCAAAAATTCATTAACACTGACATTTAGACAACACAAAGCCATTTCAATTCAATTAAACAAACACAGTGTGTTAACCTTCAGCAAAAGAAGTAGCCGTTCATTTTTATAGGCTGCCGTAAACAGATTTCTGGGCTTCAGAGCCAAGATCAATAAAGCTTCTGCAAACAATAATAATCTCACACACACTCCATCGACAGCTGCTCAGAAAATACAGTCTGATTCTAAAGGTCTTAGTGACTGTGCACTTTCCCAGTCTTTTCTTCTTGCTCTCTACCATCAGAGTGCAAATGCCAAGACCGTAGTGAATTCCTTTGCAGCAGCAGCTAAAAGGAGCTGTGCCCTCCCCTAGCAAGAAGGACTACCTACTGTGAGAAAACTTAGGGGAAAAGTGAACCCATGTGCTGTGCAACTACCTAATCACTGATGAGGCACAAATTATGCAGACTTTACCTCCATAAAGCACAACTGAGACAGATGAAGCGTTAAGCCTGCCTCTTCTCCTTTAAGATCAGTGCTGTTGTTTTAACGCTAACGGAAAGCTTCCACTCATCCACAGAAAAGGTATGATCCAGTGGCCAGTTCTGTCCATGAGTGTCTTGCTTTCTTTTCCGATCATCTCACTAATGAAAAGTAACAGAGAGCAACTGAGGAATAGCAACTCCTGAATTCCTTATTCCTGCTAAGGCTGCCAGTGCAAAGCCCAGCCTTATGTTCTCATCTACTGCAGTAAACATTTTACCGCTTCCTACTTATGTCCCCAGTATTTTTTCAACTGCCTATTTAAGGGGAGTGTGGGGGTGTGGTGTATGTGGGTTGGCTTGGTTATTGGGTTTTTCTGGGGTTTTTGGTTGGTTGGGGTTTTTTTTAAACAGCTCTTTGGGGCAGAGACCATATCTTCTTCAGTAATGCCATGCTCTAAGCCCCCTGATATTTGACAGCCAGCAAATACAGTGGTAATGGTGTGCTTTACCAAGTGCAATTCTGTTGCCAGCAGTGGAGATCTAGATTACTGGTTGATCAGGAAATACACAAAATGCAAAGAGGTAGATGGCAACACATCTTTGGTCTTCCCAGCTACATTAATAATGATATCTAGGAATCTTGCAGACACAACATCTCTAAAATTAACATTTAACATTCAGATGCAGTTATGTTGTAGTTACATAATCACATATGGCCAGCCTTACAATTATGATTCTGCTGTGGGATAGATCTTAGATCCTTATGTTATCCCTTCTTTCTCAGAAAATTGCCCTGTGTCCTGAGGAGAAGTGATAAATACACAATGAGTACAGGAATTTGGAGACTTACTCCTATCTCCTCTCAGATGTCAGCAAGGGATTGAGGGAAGAACTCAAACTGTAGTCTGTGATAGCTCAGATCAGGTCTCACTCAGATCAGTGGATTAGGATGTTTGAGAGCTACTGAAGAGTCTTAACCCTGAATAGAAGCTTAAGGCTAAACTTTGCATGGTCAGTGTGAGGGATTTCGAGGACTTCTCTAATTCCACAATAGTCAATTCAGCTATTGCATTAAAAATCCACACAAAAACAAAACCAAAAAAACCCACAACACACATCTTTCATGCATAATACTTCCTTACAACACTACATAGAATATTGCAGGTTGCATCATATATGAAAAGGAAGGTATTTGTCAGACACAATAAATCAACAAGCCATGTTATATAAATTTCATTCAGTCAGTCCTCAGGACATCAGGGATCTGATATGATGAGATATAGTATAGTTTAATCACAATGATCAGAGATATCAAAGGAACTTATAGGATGTATAGTTCACATTACTAATGGAAGGAGAGCATTCCTGCAGATGGCCAGTTTTCAAAGTCATAGTGTTGCTGTAATTTTAGAGTACTACCACTAAGTTCAAAGGCTCTCTGTTTTCACATTGGTGAAAATCATAACAGGATTGGACTTTCTGAGGGTATTCAGTGACTAGGCACATGTCACCATGATATCAAATAAGCAGTGTCCTGATCAATATGTACCAATATTAAGCCTACTTGATATACAGATGACAGACATTCTGTTGAATATCTACAGCTTGCAGATAAAGTAGGTCTGGTGCTTGCTGAATGCCTCTGGTTTGCATTTACTGTATTTCTTCACTACAGTCCCAACAAATTCATTTTCCATTCATGGAAATTCTACCCAGGGGAGTCCAACAGCAACCCGCCATTTAGTGAAAGCAAAAAGCCAAAATCCAAGCAATGACCCTGGTGGGGTATATTCTCATTTAGACTGATTCCCAAATTACTTGGATGCAAGAGAAACAGTGTTCATGCACTACAGCAAAGAAATTAATTTAGGTCTTCTAGATACAAGTCTATACTATCTATAGCAACTGTTTTTCCTTCCTTTCTATGCTGTAAACTAGTGCCAGATTTACAATTCACCATTTCCAATGCAGTTTATAAGGAATACAATGTACTCCAGACATCAGCACTGCTGGAAAATGGGTGCAACTCTGCTCAGTTGGCAGCATTATTTCTGCTTTCAAGGACATTCAGGAACATCAGCACATTCAACGTGAAAACAATTGCATTCATGCTAGTGAACACCATTTGGATTGCCTCAGAAGAGCTGGCAATATATTCTGGTTGAATTGCAAGCCTACTTGGCTCTGCCCACTCCTCTTAGCCCTTACTTTACGAATGAAGTCAACCTTTTGCTATGAATTCATATCTGAAACAAACGAAAATGGCTACACATAAATTCAGCAACAGCATAACTGTAGGAGGCACTGATGAGATTTTAGGGAGTGAGGAAACAGGTCAGGGTTACACAAAGCACCCAAGTCCTATTGCAGAGGACTCTCACCTATTGCTGAATACAGTTCACCAGCATAAGTGTACTGTCTAGTCATGTGGAAAGAAACTGATAAGCTTACTTCTTCCAAAGGCAGAACTTCATCATACCTCCAACTTTGGAGGTTAAAGATTTATTCAGATGAAGTCAGGTGGCAGATAGCTCATCTTTATCACACATGGCCTAAATGTAGAAAACTATTGGTGGGAAAGGGCAGGCTTTATATCTCTCACCACTAAAAACACTGAATTTGACTGCTCAAGAGTTCATGTAGCCATCATTCTGATTTTTCTCTCTGTCATCCTGCACTGTAAAAACACCATGATTTGATCTTTGATCCCATGTGGATAGAATAGACATAGTTATATCAGTATCTTCATTTACACCAATACTAGCAGGAACAAATGAATGGAATTTATACTTCATAAAAAAAGTGATGCAAAACTCATCTTCCCTATCATCCCATACAATTATGTTAAAGATTAGAGACTAATACTTGTGAATCACACAGTCCTTGAGGCATTCAGCTATTTGAGTCATCCCTTGGACTTCTCAGCAATTTGACCAAAAAAACAGTAAAGAAACATGGGGAGAAGAAAAAAAAAAAAAAAAAAAAAAAAAAAAAAAAAGCAGTCACGAGAAAAACAGACTCAGCTTGGGGAAATTAACTTAATTTATTAACAATCAAATGAAAGTAGGGCAATGTGAAATAAAACTACATCTTAAAAACACTTTTCCCCCATCCCCAACTTCAGTCCCCATTTTCTCTATTTCCTACCCCCAAGAAGTGCAGGGGAATGGAGGTTGAAGTCAGCTCATCACACATCATCTCTGCTTCTCCTTCCTTCTCACACTCTTCCCCTGCTCCAGTGTGGGGTCCCTCCCACGGGAGACAGTCCTCCACAAACTTCTCCTATGCGAGTCCTTCCCCATGGGCTGCAGTTCTTCACAAACTGCTCCAGCGTGGGTCCCTCCCACAGGAGGTAGTCTGTCAGGAACAGACAGCTCCAGTGTGGGCTCCCCACAGGGTCATAAATCCTGCCAGCAAACCTGCTCCAGCGTGGGCTTCTCTCTCCATGGGGTCCCAGGTCCTGCCAGGAGCCTGCTCCAGCACAGGTGGTTCTTGGGTTCACAGCCTCCTTCAGGTGCATCCATCTGCTCTGGCTTGAGGTCCTTCACAGGCTTCAGGTGGACATCTGATCCACTGTTAACTTCCATGGGCTGCAGGGCACAGCTGCCTCACCATGGGCTTAACCATGGGCTGCAGGCAAATCTCTGATCAAGTGCCTGGAGTACCTCCTCTTCCTCCTTCTTCACTGCCCTTGGTGTCTGCAGAGTTGTTGTTCTCACATATTCTCACTCCTCTCTCCAGCTGCAATTGCTCTTGCACAGTTCTTTTTTCTCCCTTCTTAAATGTATTATCCCAGAGGTGCTGCTTGGCCAGCGGGAGGTCCATCTTGGAACTGTCTGGCATTGGCTTTATCGAACATGGGGGAAGCTTCTACTTCTCACAGAAGCCACACCTGTAGCTCCCTCACTACCAAAACCTTGCCACACAAACTCAATGGAGTGGGGAGAAATCATTATTTGTATATTAGACCTGGCCAAGCTAAAAAAGATGATGGAAAGATTCATGTTTCTGGTATAGTATACATCATCTCAGAAAGCACAGAAATATTAGATAGCTATTATTTTATTCTATCTTCCTTCCATTTTTATCTTTCTCCAAACATAGAGTCTATGGGACAGCATCTCAAAATTGGACCACTAACTACTAAGTCAATACTTTAACACTTAGCAACGCTCTTTAAGAAAGAAGCATCTCTTCCTTCAGATATATTCCCCATACATAAATAATCATTACATACCTCTGATACAGAAGTAATATCTTTAGAAAAAAGTCAAAGCAGAAGGCCTTCGAAACAATGCAAGAGAATGAAAAAATGCATGTAACAAGTCAGAATTGATGCCTGTCCTAAGTAGTTACAGCTTTAGTTAGGAGTTTCCACTAACAATGTGCACCTTTTTGTGGTTGCCTCTTTTCCCAAAAAGGATTCAGCAGTGTAAAGAATTCTAAATGAATTTCAAGTTGTACACCAAGAGTAGGAACCACTATAATTATCACAGCTGTTTTAACTCAACAGAAAGTACAGTATGGAGCGTTTGTGTTTCATTGTCCACAAATGTAATTTAACAGACTTGATTTTCTCCAAACACATACTGTGAAAGCCGCATAAAGCTGATTTAATGATCTGACAGACTTCTGCACTTCCCTGTGATTTCAGTTGGCTTCAAATGTGACAATACACTGGCATAACAATATACATACACTTAATTACATCACCACTTATCAGAGGGAAAGCACTCCAATTCCCCTCTCATGGAACACTGCTGTATTACACTCAATAGCTCAGATCTGGCCGTACTGGAAATATTAGCATAAATTAGGCAGAATAAAATGAGTTAACTTAACTATTTACTTTAGTGACAGCAAAAGGAACAGACAAAAGCTCCCGTCTAAGTACCTTCTGTCACTTTGTCTATGTTACATACAAACCAAATGCACAGAGTTAGTATCACATTTTGAAGAGCATCCTGACAGTTTGTGCTAAATCAGGATCTAACGAGGAAGGCTATTTGCTGTATAAAAGTTCCCCCTTTGCGTGGAAAAGACCACTCATGGCTTCTACAGGGCTTCCTTCTTACCAACCCATGCACTTTGCTAAAGAAAAAAATAGCCTTTCAATGGTATATCGCATGGCATAAAAGACTTGAAAAATGCTATAATTTAACCACATTCTTCTAGCTGGTCTCATTTCCTTCATCAAATTGGTATTCATATCACATGAATGTTCCAAATTTACATAGTTAATGATGCCTCTGATCAAAAAAGTGTCCAAGACAGCAAGGAGGCTAACCAGAATGTGTTCTTCAAGTTTTCAGTGTAAAAGTCTAAATCTGAAAATTCAATCCCTCTTTTTTCTCTCTTTTATTCCAAAAGCATGCGTGCAAGATGCTGGTGGCAAAATAAAATAGTGCACCACACTTCATTTTGAATCACTTTCTCCTCTTTCAACCACTCTATTACAGCTGTAATTAGTGGAAATTAAAAGTAGAGCAAATAGCTAATGAAGTACTGTCCATCTAGTGCTATGGTGCAGCCCCAGGACATCACAATCACATGTTTCCTCACAAGGCAAGCATCAAAGGAAAATAAACGTACTTGTCCAAATGGCACCACCCAGAAGCAGCATGAATGCCTTGTTCTGGCAGCAGCAAGTAGCAAGCAGGTCCAGTCAAGTACATCAACTTTGTAAAAGCCTGGTTCTTGGAGGGGAACAGGGTGCAGAAGGAGTGATAAACAATAACAGAAGTACAGAGGGAAAAATAAAACAGTGAAGAATTGGGGACCAACTGAGGGGCTGAAAAAGATGATGGAAAGATGCATGTTTCTGCTATAGTATACATCATCTCAGAAAGCACAGAAATATTAGATAGCTATTCTATTATTTTATTCTACCTTCCTTCCATTTTTATCTTTCTCCAAACAGAGTCTATGGGACAGCATCAGAGTCTATGGGACAGAGGAAAGCAACAAGAAGATCTATAGATAATTATTTCTACATATAAGATAGAGGTAATTAAGTAACATTTTTAGAAACATGCAGACACACACATTCAGCTACTTGGTTACTGTAATAGACCAAGAAAATGTTATTTTAGCAGCACCTGCCTGCCCTTCCAAAAGAGGAGTTATGCTCTGTTTTTCTGATTTTACTAGAATCGTAAACAAACAGGAAGCTCTCTAGAAATAATTATAGTTGTAAAAGGTCCACCTAAAAATACAAAGAAAAAGTCATGGCTGAAGCACTCAGACACAGTACTTCAGCATGCTTTAATGCCCCTTGGAAAAAACAAAAACAAAAAACCCAACCCCAAAACCAAAACCAAGCAAACAAGAACCACACAACAAAACTCATCAACTATTAAGTGGGCAAAGTCTATGCAATCAGTTTGATGACTCACTAAAAGGCTGTGTTATTTTTACAATCTCTGCTGATGCTGCATATGCTTTCATGAGCTGCTGCCTGACTGTGAAGCAGACAGCATGGGCTGTAGGTTGTTAATTTAATTGTCTTTCCAATTGGATCTCCTTCAGGACAAACCCTGAGGGCTCTCCTTTGTACTATACCACCGAAAGCTCTCACTGAAAGCAGTGCATCAAACTTTCAAGCACCTCCAGCAACTATGGCCAATAATAAAAACTGTTCAGAAAGAAAGACCTGAAGAAAAAGATTAAGGAAATTAGAATTCAGTTATTCCAGCTGCTTGCTTTATCCATCCATCTCTTATCAACCTGATGTAGTTTAATCAATACGTAGATGGCAAATGATTCATATACGTAGTGACCTTGCAAAATATTCCAATAAGAAGAGAAATTCAACCAGGCTCTCTTCATAACAATCAGACTATTCACTAAAGAACTGTGAATAGTGGGAGCATACAGCTGAAACTAATATTAGTTACAGCAGTATATTGGCATTAATACCAAGTACAACATAGCTGCAACATATCTGCTTTCCATCCCCTCTGTCAAGGGTGAAAGTTTACATTTGTGTCCCCTGCTTTCGCCTCCATTGTGCTGAAACCGCTACTTGGAGTGAACTAGACCAAGAAACTTTTGTCTTGACTGATATTTTAGCTTTATTTTTCAGTTCATGAAACTGGTTCACATTATGAACTTGCACAGCAGAGTCCACACCCTCCAGGCAAAAGCTTCAGCCAGAGTGGGAGTGTTTAACTTGGCAACAATGCCGAGAAGATCTAAACACTGCCCATTACTAAAGGAGAGAGTATCAAATACTAATTCATTAAACATTAATTACTCAACTATTTTTAAATCCCATGCAAAGAACACCACCACTCTACATCATTTTTGCACAAAACTGTAACCTGTGGCATACTAACCTAACTCAGTCACCAACTGTTCTCAGATCACAAGCCATCAGAAAGGGATTAAACAAATAATTTACTGAATCTCTCTTCTTTTTATCATTAATAAATCTAAAAAATATCACAAATATTGAGATTATGATTCTATATACAGACTTGTTTCTATAATACCCACTTATTGTTCTCTCTATGTCCCAAGCACTGAGGAAGAGTAGAATAGAGAACAGTTTATTTTGGATTGTTTTCCTCTTTAAACTTTAATGGTTATGTTATTTTAAAAATAAGTTAGAGAAGCACTGACCTATCAGATGCCTCAAGAGTTTAATCTAGTATTAAAGTATATAAGTTCAACAGGTGACTTTTGCTTTCCCACTTTATTCTTCATCTGTTCAGCCCACTGAAACCTGTCAACACAGCATTTCTTTTCTTTTCCACTCCTCACATGGTGTGTCTGGGAGGATGGTATTCGCAACCCAGACAAAGATGCTATGGCAGCGGCTGTACCATTCTCTACACAAAACATTTTGTCTCATTGAAAGGTAATATAACCAAGTACACCTTTAGTGCTCAAGATCTACCAGTCACAGCTCCAGGTATTTCAGAGACTGGCTGCATACAGTATTTTTAGATTACACCTGAGCTTTAAGAAAATTTAAGAAAAAAATGCCAGTAGAGAAAGCAGACAGGGACAGAAAGCTTACTGTTGCTTAACTGGCAGAAACTACAGGTAGAAAAATCCACATGGTTACAAAGACCTATGAAGCATGTTCCCCAGTAGTCACAAGCTGAAATTGTTCAAACAATGATCAACAGCACTTCAAATTTCATGAGGGAATGCATTTCTATTTCTGCAGCAGACAGGAGGAACACATCTCAATTATGAAATTGTACTGGTTTGCATGGCAAGGTTTTGGTAGCAGAGGGGCTACAAGCGTGGCTTCTGTGAGAAGATAGCAGAAGCTTCATAAAGACAGGTCTGTTTTGCCCATGACAGTAACTGGTGAGAGATCTCTTCCTGTCCTTACCTTGATCCAAGAGCCTTTCATTGTATTTTTCTCTTCCTGTCCAGCTGGGGAAGGGGAGTGATAGGGCAGCTTTGGTGGGCACCTGGTGTCCAGCCAAGGTCAACCCACCACAGAAATCAAAACCTGCTAGAAGCTTTGAAAGAAATCTTGATATCAGTGTTAAGAGGAAATGTACATACTTCACTAAGGGGTTATCCAGTTCAGTCATTCAGCATGCTCTAGAGGACGCACAGCAGGTATCAACAAACCATGTTCTATAGCTTTGCTTGGGTTTGGTTATGATCCATGAGCTAATTTTTTTTACAAGCTTTTACTTCAGGTTCAGATGTTTTGCATGTATTTCATGTTTCAACTGATCTTGAAATGCATCTGCCAATTTCTGAATAATCTGTCAAAGATATATGCAAACTAGAGGTCTTGACTGGATAGACCTCTTGAAATTCTTTTAAAATTTCTCAGCTCCTAATGCATCTATCACAGACAATAAATTAAGTGATAAATACTATGGTAATTACTGTTGGAAGTTAATCGCACAACACTTGACGTGCCATGGGACTTCTTGACACAAAAGCTCAAAACTCTCTGTTGATGATGCTCTTTGAAGTAGATCAACTGAGGAGCATCACAAAAAAGAAGGCAAAGGGGGAGGAAGCGCAGAGCAGTCAAATCTTAACAGCCTCGAAAAGCAACATAGCACCTCAGACCTGGGCAAGATGAGATGAGGGAAAGAATAACCAGCCGTCAACTTCCCAATTGCTTGTGTCTGCCCAGGAATAGTTCCCTACCTGCAAAATCCTCTCCTCCCAGCAGAAGGGAAGTAGGCAGGAAGGCATTGGCTGTGAGATACTAGGACTGAACAGGTCACTTAATTTCTTTGCCATGAATCAGAGAGTCATCTAGGTTGGAAAAGACCTTGAAGGTCATCCTGTCCAACCGCTGACCTAATATTGACAGTTCTCAACTACATCATATTCCTAAGTGCTATGTCGAGTCTACTCTTAAACACCTCCAGGGATGGGGACTCCACCACCTCCCTGGGCAGCCCATTCCAATGCCCAACAACCCGTTCTGTAAAGAAATACATCCTAACATCCAGTATAAACCTTCCTTGGTGCAACTTGAGGCCATTCCCTCTTGTCCTATCGCTTGTTACTTGGTTAAAGAGACTCATCCCCAGCTCTCTGCACCCTCCTTTCAGGTAGCTATAGAGGGCAATGAGGTCTCCCCTCAGCCTCCTCTTCTCCAGACTAAACACCCCCAGTTCCCTCAGCTGCTCCCCGTACGACCTGTGCTCCAGACCCTGCACCAGCTCCGTTGCCCTTCTCTGGACACGCTCGAGTCATTCAATGTCCTTTTTGTAGTGAGGGGCCCAAAACTGAACACAGGAATCGAGGGGCGGCCTCCCCAGTGCCGAGTCCAGGGGTCAGATCCCTTCCCTGTCCCTGCTGGCCACGCTATTGCTGACACAAGCCAGGATGCCATTGGTCTTCTTGGCCCCTGGGCACACTGCTGGCTCCTGTTCAGCCGGCTGTCAATCAACACCCCAGGTCCCTCTCTGACTGGCAGCTCTCCAGCCACTCCTCCCCAAGCCTGTAGCGCTGCTGGGGGTTGTTGTGGCCCAAGGGCAGCCCCCGGCATTTGGCCTTATGGAAACTCCTGCAGTTGGCCTCAGCCCATGGCTCCAGCCTGTCCAGGTCTCTCTGCAGAGCCTCCCTACCCTCGAGCAGATCAACACTCCCACCCAACTGGGTGTCATCTGCAAACTGACTGAGGGTGCACTCGATCTCTTCATCTAGATCATCAATAAAGATGTTAAACAGGAGTGGCCCCAAAACTGAGCCCTGGGGGACACCACTTGTGACTGGCCGCCAACCAGATTTAACCTGTTCACCACAACTCTTTGGGCCCGGTCGTCCAGCCAGTTTTTTACCCAGCGAAGCGTGTGCCCATCCAAGTCATGAGCAGACAGTTTTGCCAGAAGAATGCTGTGGGAAACGGTGTCAAAGGCCTTACTAAAGTCAAGGTAGACAACATCCACAGCCTTTCCCTCATCCAATAAACAGGTTGCCTTGTCGTAGAAGATCAGGTTTGTCAGGCAGGACCTGCCTTTCATAAACTCATGCTGACTGGGCCTGAGCATCTGGTTGTCCATTATATGACTTTTAATGGCACCCGAGATAACCTGCTCCATGACCTTCCCTGGCAGTGAGGTCAGACTGACAGGTCTATAGTTTCCTGGATCGTACTTTCTGCCTTTCTTGTACATGAGTGTCACATTTACCACCCTCCAGTCCAATGGGACCTCCCCAGTTAGCCATGATTTCAGGTAAATCATGGACAGCAGCTTGGCAAGCACATATGCCAACTCTTTCAGCACCCTTGGGTGAGCCATCATCACTATTTTGTCCCTTTCATCCTTAGAGGTGCCCAGCTTGCCTATGCCAGTCCTTTCACAGCCTTCCACCAAGGGACATGTGCACAAAGATATAAAGAAAACTGTAAGAAACAAGAAATGAGAGACTCATTGCAGTTAAAGATTCAAAGCTGATAAAGTATGAGTTTTTTAGGTTATTTTTAAACATTGCTTCAATACTGTAATGTGCTAAAATGCTCAAAAGCTAGCATCATAAGATACACTGCCTTGTATTCTGCACTCCCAACACACCAGTCGATGTGTCAACAGATGAGCTTCAGGTGTGGGTTTTTTTTCTTTTTCATTTTTTCCTTAAATAGTATGCTCATGTTCAAACAAGAATATTAATTACTTAATTGAATAGAAGTGTCCTAGGGCTTTTCATCTCCTGCTTAGTGTATTATGATGTACTACATGGATCAGACTGCACCAGCTGCTAATTTTTTAAAACAGTGTTCACTCAAACCTTCTACATAGGTGCTATTACACAGGAATTATCAGGCCAATTAGGACTGACACAGCCAAAGCTGAAATAGTGGTTGTTTGATTACTATAGGGATAAAGCAGAAGAAAGGACACAGCAGATGCAATAACATTAAGAAATAAGAAAAAGTCTTCTAATGGCTAGACAGATATTAATTCATGGTCAGAAAAAAGTTACAGCTAGTTTGCAGCCTCAGTATGGATTTACTTCACGACCTTGAATCAGTCCTTACAAGTCTCACCAGGCATGTTATGGGATTTGAAATCCTCAGCTAAGAGGTACTAGAACCGTGCAAAATTAAGGCATATTTTGGGAACACCTGCCCTTCCCTTTTTTTTTTTTTTTCTTCTAAACTCAGGTGACAGAGTCACTTTAGTGAGTGAGAGATACTAGAACTTGCTTAGCACGGCCCCTCCATACACAGTCACATTTTTCTTCCTTAGGCTCCTTATTTACACCCCCAAACACAGGCAAATTGACTTGCAGCTGGAAAATTTCAAGAAGCAAAAAACATTCCAGAGATTTAAGACTTAACAGTGAATGAATATTTATTAAGTACAGGCAGCAGACAGAGAGTGGCATTGGTTAGTCAGGTTCCACACTTCCCTGCCCCTCCTCCATAGTTACTTTAAAGACAATAAACTTTATAATGAAGTATCGATAACATCTTCCCATTTAGGCTAACAGGCTTATCGCACGCTCCACCACAGAGTATGCTGTTTTAATTAGCAAGATGGATCTCGGAGCTGATATGTTCTGTTGTGCTATAATTCCTGCCTTTACAGTAATTTTCTCCTGTTTTTCACACTATAATGTGCTATAAATCCTACTTAGGCTGCCTTGCTGGCCTGTTGCTGCTCAGAGTCAATCTTTCAGGCCCTCTGTTTCCATGACAACTAACCGCCATCCTCCCCTTTGCAGGATTATCCCACTGCCCCCTGAGGAGATGGCTGAGATGCGGGCTCCCAAAGCTGGAGCTCCAGTCAGTCACCTCTCTACCGCTGGCGGGTTTGATTTGCCTAGCCCTGCCATGCTGCCTGCATTCAGGGCTGCACCCACAGAACGGGGCAAACAGTCCTCTCTTCAACCCCCTTGAATGGGGACGCCTAGAAAAATAATACAGGCTTGGCTGGTTTGATGTCAAAAAATAAGTCAGGAACAAATGAAATAACATCTCCTCCCACTCCAATTTTGTTTCCATTTTTTTTCTTTTTTCTTGGTGTCCTCTGCTCCCATGTCTAGTTTCCACACCCACATTTCATAGCCTACTAGCACATAACTTGTTAGCACATTACCTGTAGTTGTTTTTAATTCCCAGCCTTTGTCCTCTTACCTCTCATCTCCTTCTTTTCCCCTATTTTATCTTTCTTCCTGTCCCTCGTTCCTCTCTACTGCTCTTTTAAACACTCCTTTCCTTCTTTTTTGCTCATATTCTAGAGTGCTTTCTAAATACAGCTATGAGGATCCAGAAACTATTACAAGGTCACCATCAACTTCTGCTCCCCCAGGTCACACAGAACATTATACCAATACTTAATTAAATTTCAGTCATAGAAAAGACAAACAGGCACGCTTTTTTCTTCCTGTGGGTCTCCTTGTTTACTTTTTCTTCAGTCTCATTTGAGTTGTTAAACATTTATAACTTAGGAGCAAGTATCAATCTGTCCATGCTATTTCAAGGAAGCTAACAAAAATAGGCTTCATTGTTCTCTTGAGCTAAGGGAGAGGTGAACAGTGATGATAGGCAGAAGGACTGCACATGAAACAGCAACTTCTCTGAAGTCACTGTGTGAAGACAGCAACTGGGAGCATCCAAACATTTGCAGGCAGTGGGATAACAGCATTTCTCAGATTTCCTTCTTCATGACCTATAGATTCTCCTACCCTATTACTGTTTTTACAGATACAATTCCCTACAAACAAAGCGTACATAACTGCTCACAATAAGAAATGCTATGGGGATAAGCACACCACCAAACCTTAAGCACCTAATGTAACTCAAAGCTCCTATGTTTACAGCTTATGAACTGACAGGTTCTTGCACATCAAATTACTCCAGCCTTTGGCCTAGCCACCTAGCTGAAAGCCCAAGTTAGGTTCTTCAGTTAGGTTGGGCAAAGAAGGAACCTCCTTACAGAAGATTCTTACATAAGCTTATTATTTCCACAGACCTAACAGACATCTGCAACATGGCAAGTTTCCAGCTGATGTCAGTGGGGTATGACACACTGGGCACCACAGTACTTGATCACACATATGGTACAGTTAAAAAGCAAAATGACTTCTACATGGAAAGATGGGATATTTCCTATCCTTTACTCTTCAGAATAAGGAAAAAGGAAGCTCTACTAGCCAACAAATGCAATCCACAGGTGTGAGTCCTTCTAATTTGAGAGCAAATGTCTTACAGGATCAGATTGACTTTGCTATAGACAGAGGATTATCAGCTACAGAAAAAGCTGGAAATCCTTCATAATTCATTAGCATCTTTATATTTCAACTCTAGTTTAAATTTCCAGAATTTTCAGGTGGCAGTCTAAGCTTTGAAATAACTGCTGCCCTTCCAGTTGCAGAACTAGCTCTTTACAGAAACCATCACAGAGAAGTAGAAAGCAAAAAAGTGCAGCAAAAGAATGTGGATCAACAAGAATCAAACTTTCCCTTGGGAAACCTCACTTGGGAGATTGTTTTTCTCACTAAATATTAATGCTGTCATTACTTTATGTTTAATAGACCTCATTATTAATATAAATAAGACCTTGTGGATCCCTTTCATTTAACAAGAAGTATTTTTTATTCACCTGAATCCCTAAAGTAATATGGCTTGCAACTTTACCTTTTGGAATTTGTTTTTTATGCATACTGAGAAGACTGATTTTAAGACTAATAAAAGATTATATACTTCAGAAAGATGTGAGCAAATATTAGAAAATCCAGAATTAATTTCTATTAAGAAAACTTACCCAGAAGTAAGGGTGTTTTTCAGAACTACAGTTACTATGGTCTTGAAACAGATACATGGATTTTTTTTTTTTCTCACATTAAGAACTATTTCTTGCTCACATGAGTCAGGATCTGCTTCCATCTTGTACATGAGAACCTCAGCAGCTGGATGAAGCAATAGTTGCCATAGTCTTTACATATTCCATATTTTCTGACAAGAATTCAATCATATAAGTGCCTCACATCACATACTTTATACAGACTGCTAAGTGTAACATGTTTGTTACAGTCAATACAGGAATTTCAGCATCTTCATGAAAGCTTTCTCTGAACCGGACAGTGTACTGAGCTGAAGACTGGTTTGATTTGATCTTTTCTCCCCAGTCTGTTTCTTGTTTTAGAACTGGACTTTGGATGCCATGGAATAAGGACCATCTTCTAAACCATGTAACAGACTGTGAGAGACGACTTGCAAAAACAGGCCTGTGAGAAACACAGCCTGAGAAAGAGACAAAAGCTAGCAGGGAGAGTGGAGGCCCTCCAAGCTAAGGTACGTCTCAAACACTCGCAAGTAATGAAACTGTAGTCACAGAGTGGATAGTGTGGAGGTCAAAGCTGATGAGGCTGCCCCAATAACACAGGATGTAGCTGAGAGGGAGTCCTGCAGAGACAGGACAGCCCTGCTCTGGGGCACCCGGCCAAATCTCAAGGGCCATCTGTCTGGTGAATGACCTTTGCTTCATTATCCATGAAATGCAAATTACATCATCTCATGAAACACCTTAACTCTCCCCATACATAGGATATGTAGGTGTGTGGGTCAACCCAGGGGATAGACCCAAGGAAAGTGGGTATAAATTGGCGTGGGAAGACAGATGCCTCCTTGAACCCTTGCTGCCTGGATTGATGCAGGAACCCAGACCAGTGATCTCTATTCCGCTATTTCCTTCATCTCCCTCTTTTCCTTTTCCCCTTTTTTCCTTCACTACCATTAAGAAATGCCACAACTCGTTATATACTTAGCCACTTATTGTGTATTCAATTAGTACACTGTGTAAGTTAATAAATGTTTGGACTTTAAGACTTGTCTCACCATTGTCCACTCCATTGGGGATTTAGGAATCTGAGTCACTTGTCTCCCCCATCTAAGGACGTGACATTAAAACTGGCATAGTCAGCAAGATCCCCTTTGGTGTTGGAAAATCTTAAGAGATACTGACTCTATCCAATAAACTCAGACAGGGAGAACAGGGAAATGACCTCTCAGCTATAAGCCAGAAGTTCGAGCAGTGGCAAGCCATGACTGGCTGGGAAATGTTGGTGCTTGACTGCTCCCCTATTTTTGAGAAACTGAAGGAGTATAAGGCTTGTCCTACTCCTCTAATAATGGTCTGGGCCCACAATATAATTGGCATAATCCAGAAGCAGTGGCAAGCTGTATCACTGTCCTTGCGAAGGTGCAAGGGTTGCAGCCAGGCAAAGGTAAAGCTACAGTGTGCGCTAAATTAGGGGCAGCACTGACTGCAGCCTAACAAGATAAACACTTTAACAGAGAAGTAGAAGGGGAGATGATCAAATCCTTGCAAGATCTAGTAAAAACTTTCAAGGATCATTTGGCCAAGGAACGTAATATTACTGAACAAAAAGCTAAATTCTTGCAGGAGCAAATTGAAATTTTGCAAAGCCAGTTAGCCACTGAGTGTAACACCACTCAGCAACTCCACATGGCTCTGTTGGATGCCCTCGACTGAGAAAAAGTCTTACGGTCCAAATTAGAGGAGAATGAACAAGAAACCCGCAACCGGACAAATCTCGGTTATGTTCTGGACAGTGAACTGGAATTTCCGAGTCTGCAAAATCCACAGCTAGACCCTTTTATCTGACAAAGGAGTTAGAGATGAGAAATTTTTACCCCAAAAATGAGGGGGCCAGAGAGTGAGGTGAAGGAGATGGATGCCTCCTTGAACTCTCACTGGTGGGATGGATGCAGGAGCCCAGACCAGTGATCTCTCTTCCTCTATTCCCTCCATCTCCCTCCTTTCCTTTTCCCCTTTTCTTTCACTACCATTAAGAAATGCCAGACCTACTGTATTGCTTGCCACAGCTCATTATATACCTAGCCATTATCGTGTGTCCAATTAGTACATTGTGGGAAGATAATAAATGTTTGGACTTTGAGACTTGTCTCACCATTGTCCACTCCATTGGGGATTTAGGAATCTGAGTCACTTGTCTCCCTCATCTGAGCGGGATGTGACACAGATCAAGTTTTTAGGTGTTATTTGAACTACCACTGTTGTAATACCAAAGTAATTATTAATGATAGTTTTTAATTGGCACATATGATGCAGAGGCATTCCATGCCAGATCTGCACTCCATCTACTCTGATGTTCCACCTCTGATGGTTGTCAGTACCAGATACTTCACAGTATCTGCCTTAATCCACTGGTTAACTCCTAATAATAGCCCCATTCGCCCTGTGAGCTAGAGGTTAATATAAGATGCCCTTCATTTTACTAAAGGGAACAGAAATTGTTCAGATATATATCAGATTCCATACCTCAGGCCACTGACTCACTTGAGCATTAAACATTTAATGACTTCTCCCCACTATGTTCATGAATACATTTGAGTGCACATCTACAGCTATGTTTTCAGGGAGTTGGCCAACACCTCCACTGTTCTAACAACGGCTTTCCACCCACCTGATGGAAGTACTGTCCTGCTTTTAGCAGAACTAGTGAAATTCCAGAAAGCAAAGCTCAAGAGGACCATGAAAGCTAAGTTTTTAGTTCATTTCCCTCAAAAGGTTTATGCACACCTGCACACGTGGAAGTGTTTTTGCCATACACATATACATTTTCCAAACCCCACTTTGAAAATGAACTTGCAATCAATGGCCCCAAAGATATCCCCAAACACCTCATGAATCAATGACATATGTTCCCATAGTGTCATTACACTGCATTGACGATGACTTTGTCCATGAGGGCAAATGACTAAGTCATAAGTCAGTCCCCAACCTTGATGAGCTCAAGATAGTCAGGTCAGTTAAGATTGTCAGTTGGAAAGCTGGAACCAGTGTTCACAGAAATAATATGTTCTTTACAGCCCACAGTAGACTACCTCAGGGCCTTTGCCTTTAAGATAATAAGCTGCTCTTCATTACCACGAACTAAATGTCTCCTTTTGTAAAACCAAGCCCCAGTAACAAAACATGAGGTTGATGTTCTACAAAAGCATGAGACAAATTTTGGCTGTTGTAGTCTCAGCTCTCCCTCCCGCTGCACAGTCCTCACCTCTTTAGACCCCACACTACTGTTCACATCACAAGGCAGATGGGCCAGTTCAGATCTCTGACCCATCTGAAATATGAAAAGGTACTTAGTGGGGGGGACGGTGTCTGTCCACTTTTGGCTGGTTAAGGTGACACAGATAACACCTAACCTTTTCACCTGAATTCCAATAGCAGCACCTGCATAAGGCCAGAGCTTGTAGCAGCAGACCTCACTTAAGGCTGGATTACATTGTCACAGCATCCTGATACCTTCATCAGCACAAGAACAGAGGGTTTGGTTTTTTTTAACTCAGAGAGGATAAAATAATGTCACGTTCTTATTAAAACATTTCAGTTGAATAAATTGTTGCTGTACACCTCACAAAGCTGCTTCCCTACATGTAGCTGTACTTAAGTGATTTTAAGAAAACCTCCCTCTAATTGTGTAGTACAGATCATAAAGTGATTTTAGAACTTCCAGGTATATTGGAAATAAAGTGCACCATAGACACACATTTCTCCTATTGTTCAAGACAAAAAAAAGCCCAAACCCACCATAAAATTAAACACAGAGCCAAAAATCACCCACAGCTTGTTCAGAAGCCTTTCATAGGTTTCAAGTCCATAACAACTCGTGCCATGCCCATGACTTTGCTTAGGACAGTCCATCAATGGTAAAATGACTCCATTCCAACAGTACAACACAATTCCAGCTCCCTAACACATACAAACTGTAGACAGTCAAGGGTATGATTACGTGAAAATTGCTCTAATGCTCAGCTGACAATACAGCTGAGAGGTCTCCGCAAGCAGTGAACAGTTGTTGTGAGGGGTTTACATGCACTTCTTATCTTGGAAATAGCTCCCAGTCTAAGCCAGTGCTGCAAAAAGATGAAATACTAATGACTATCTAAGGTCCAGTTTACATTTTCAGAGTTATTTTATGTATGCTTGCAAAAAAACAAAAAATTTTTTTTTTTTAAAATCATGAGTTGTACAGTGATACATTACACTTTTTAAAAATTAGGAAATTAGGTAAATAAGGAAGCTGTAAAACTATTCTTGTGGGCTCAACCATGCAAATTTCAGTTCAGATCCTCAGAGGAAAAAAAAGTTTCATTGCACAAAAACCTTCTCTGCCCTCTGCACTTTTGCTGAACCTTTCGGTAAGAAGCCAGACAATGCCCAGAGACAGGACATCTCTCCATGCACATTCGAAGGCAGTTGTGCATGTG
Source organism: Athene cunicularia (assembly GCF_003259725.1). Classification (NCBI taxonomy): domain Eukaryota; kingdom Metazoa; phylum Chordata; class Aves; order Strigiformes; family Strigidae; genus Athene; species Athene cunicularia. The sequence goes on from NW_020799101.1 coordinate 23,258,983, forward strand.
TGGAATAAGAACGAAGGAAGTTGGTGGCCTCCTGAGTAAAAAATGGTTTGCATAAACAACAGGTTCCTGACACCTTTTTGATTTGTTCAATATCTGTTATCAACAATTTGAATCAATCAGGTTTTAAAACAGGAGTTAGATAATTCTGATGGCAGTTTGTTTTTCTGCACAGAAATATATCAGATACTGAAATACTGTGTGTTTTGGAAACAAGATTATCCTCAACACAGAAAGACAAAAAATTCAAGAAAAAACAGAAGGAAATATTGCACTTGTCTAAACTATGTCATTAACTTGGGAAACTACTTCAGTACAAACTTGTTCCAAGAGTTGAGTAATACCCCTGAGAAAGCATAAATTTCTAATAACAGGAGTAACTTGATGATACTGGCTGAAAGAAAATTAAGATAAGGATCAGTTTTCCTACCACAGCATTACCCAATCTGGGGTTTAGAGACAACATTTCCACCTGATATTGTATTTCTCACATGCTGTATATAGCATTATTTATGGATACAGGTAAGATAACAGTTAGCTGGAAGTCTATTTTGGTTGATAACAAAGCTTATGCTCTCCAGACTATATAAAAATTGGGTAATGAGCTTGCAAGCTCTGTTCCACTGCACTTCCATGAAAGGATCTTGGTCTCCTGGCACACTCAAGTGCAGGGAGAAGCAGTTTCTCCATACGTAACTGCACTTGGTGCTACTGCACCACATGACGGGGATATGCTGCTGGGACCATATGTTGAAATTCAGAATAGGCTCTTCTGAGCACAGGACTGCCAGGCACGTGAGGTCAGAATCATAGCACTGCAAAACAAAATGTTAAAGCCTCTGGCAGACCAGGATATTTTTTCTGTAAAGCCCATTATAAAACTTTTCATAACAGATTCCACTGGTTCATCACAGTTGTTCATTACTAGGTAAATAACAATTGATTTCAGTGTCCCCGTACATGTACTGACTCAATAAACCGTTTCTCCCCTGATGAGCTACAGCTGTCTCTAAGACAAATACCACCCAACTTTAAAACTCCATTAGATCACATCTACTTCAGCATAACTACTGCAGTTTCTGCTCAGTGACATGTTAAATCAATTGATGTCAGGAACTGCTTTGCCTATGTAGCTAAATGTGTATGCTTTACTTTTCTTTATGTTAAGCTTTGTGGTCAATTTTAGTATCCATAATAATGTTTAGCACTGATAGGACACTTCACATTTACAAACATTAACTAATTAAGAAATAGTAAGAAGAAAGAAATAAAAAGCAGAGCTGAGCCAAGCCAGTCTTTCCTCCTGTGGGCTACGTACCCATTACTTGACACGTAACATGCCTTTTCTGTTCCAGCCCACTTTTCACCCTAAAATGCCTTACATGCCTCAGTCTCAGAAGGCAGAGAGCACTCCTCTTGATGTTTTCCACATCCAACCATACCTGGCAGCACCTCCCTTCTAGTCAGAAACAATTCCTCCTATCCATGCCAGGGAATAGTATACAAGAAAAAAAACTGAGTGTCCCCTTCCTCCCCCCTAAAAACAAAACCCCATTTCTTACTCTTTTTGCAACATTATCAGCCATCTCCTGTCTGTCATGATGATGCCACTCTAGTCCCAGAATTCACAGGGCTCATCTTCCTTGGGATCTTGTGCCCAGTTTTCCAGTCCAGCACACATCCTTGGGGTACCTCACCACCCAGATGCCCCCACACTGGTTTAATTTATTTTTTAAACCTTTTTTCTCCTTGTTCCATCCATCAGCAATTGCCACCTGTACACTCCACTTCCACTCTTTACCCCTCTTGAGCTTCAGAGCACTGATTGCTTCAAATTGGGCATAGTTATATTTAGTGGCTCAGTATCCACAAAGGACAGGCTCCAGTCATTTGAAATCTCCATTTAAGCTCCCTGCTGAATTTGCAGGTTTTCAGAGCCAAGGATGCACTGAAACTTAGATGGACACTGTGCTGTCAGTGATTGACTTATTTGTGTCAGTGCCTTGCACCAGGGGAATAATTCAAATGCACAGTCTGCAATGATCTCGCACCAAGCTGTGTGACATGACATGCCAAGGCAGAGGATTAACAGTTCCCCTCCCCACCCTATATAGACAGATGTAAATAGCTAGCATAAGGTTGTTTCACAAATTAAGTTATGCACCTGCTGACTCAGGAACTCATTTGTGCAAGGAACCACTATCAATTAAAGAAATCTTTATTATTCTGGAGATGAGAATGCCTCTCTCATTCTGCATTATTGTCTCTAGACTAGGGAGCATCAGGTCAGGCACAGCACCTGACTGACCCAGTGCTCCATGATGCACGGCTTGCTTCTGCTGGATCATGGTGGCTGCAGCAGACCACTTTTGCTTCCCTGCTTCTCTTTGAATACTGGCATAAGCTAATTGCAACACATCCAGACAGGGCTACACTGAATGAAAAGCTGGGTATGCTTTTGAAGCACTTTTCTAAGCAGCGAATAAAATGTAGGGTTTCTTCAGAGGTAAACAGGGTACACTATTTTCAACAAGAAGTTACAGCATAGATAATCCTTATGTAAACTCTCCAAATCACCCTGGCAGTGATCCTGGAGGCACTTTCAGACAATGGAAAACCAGTTTGTACCTTCCACTTAGCATAAGAAAAGGTACCTCCTTCACCCACAGAAACATTTGGTTCTTACAGTGATTTTTATTTGTAAATAGAAGAGCACTGTACAAAAAGGGGAAAAGTATCATTATGCTTATATTACTCAAAGGATCACAGAGGCAAGAGGTAAAAAAAAAGAAAAAAAAAGTGGTGGCTTGCATGAGATGATGGCATAGGACAAAGAAAACAGTGGCAACGGAGCTCAGGGAAGGAGCTTGGCGCAACACACTGGATGTAACTGCTTGCAAAGACTTGAAGTGTGCAAAAACAAAGTCAAAGAATATCTTAAATAACTCTCAAGCAGAAGAAAAGGATGAAATTAAGCCTAGGAAATTGCAGTTTGAATGCCAAAGAGTATTTCGTTTGAGGGATTTTTTTGTTAGCAATATGTGATGGAAGACATTCAAGACAACATGCTGGAAATACGCTGAAAGGAGCAACGCTGAATTGGCCTTGCTTGCCCCCTGCCCCTCCTCTTTTTCTGCGTTGTTTTATTTTCAAGGCTTGCACATTTTCTCTTTCTTCACCTTCAGCATCAGACAGATGCCAGAATAGTGTTTGATATTAAGCAACAGCCTCACACTGGTACCTTTGGAAAAGAGCTTCAAAGCCCTAATTAAGCCAATACATCTTTGGTAATGTCTATAACCCTTACATAGGCACAGCAGTGAGAATAGTGCAATCATTAAATCTAAGCAGGAAAACAGATGGTCTTAAATAAAATAAAAACTTTGTGTGCAATTTGTTTTGCAACATTGTGTGAGGTCTTCAGCTTGATAAAAAAATAGAGAGGAGCAGCACTGAAGAGACCTTTGCCTTTGAACTCCTTTGTTTAATTTGGTCCATAGATTAAAATGAAACAGCAAAGATAAAAAAATTGAAGGAGTCCAAGAACACATTAGTCTATGCCACAGAACTGGGATGGAGTTTCATATAACTGAGAAAGCTCTCAGAGGGCAGTGATGCACTGATTTTCATTAGTGCATTTAATTTTCAGCAAGATGCACACAGTGGTAGTTACAAGAAGGGAGCACACATAATGGGCCTCTGCAGGGGCAGGCCACGGACTCAGCTTGAAGCACACTAGCAAAGCTGGGCATGTCAGCAGCCATGTTGCTTGAGGTCAGGACAGAAGCAAACTCCCACAGTTTGTCTAAGGAGCCCATGTCTGAACTGTCAAAGAATGCGTCAAATTTTAAACCCAGTGAGCAAAACCATACCAGAACCATAAGGGACACTGAGCATTACAGCTGAGGTTTTCAGCAGAGCCAAGCACATGGAGCCATGTATCAGCAGAGGGATGCTTCACTGTGCAGTACACCTGGCAACTTGGAACAGTGTGGGGGTTATTGGGAGAAGGAAAATATCACTGAATGCTCACAGACATTGGTAAATTATCTACCCCATGATAAAGCTTCCAAATAAATTTTATCAGCACATCATTACTAAACTCCATTGATTTGGAAAAAGAAAACAATTAATGCTAAAGCCAACATCTGTGACATCTTTAAATATGATACTGCAAACCACAGGAGTGTAACTTAATAGTTGAGCATTCTGGAACAGTGTAAGTTTTATTCAAGCACTACAGCAGAAGCCTTTCAAATTTGAGCAAAAGTCTTCCAGTGCACAGGCTGGTACTGTGATGTGCACCTGTGTTGCTGCTATAGGAGTTGTCACGCTAACGTGAACAAACACATACAAACTCCAAAGTCTCAGGAGGATGCATGCTGTAAAACCTGCTAGTAATAAGTGATTCATTCAATGCATGAGAGAACTGGAATCCACACACCAAATGCAAATGAGACTGACAGTTAATTGCATTTGTTCATCCTCAGCCTGTATAACAGTTTGTCTCCTCAATGACATGTAACTTCTGTTGAGCTTTACTTTCTCCAGCTAAACCAACTCTCCCTGCTCAGTTAACAGTGAGGTATCTTAGTTCTGTCATCATCAAATCTGAAGTTGATAGAATCTAATACCAACCATCAAACGGCTCTTAGGTACTGACAGCACTTTAGCTATGGCAGCATCCAAGCAGCTGGCTCTGAACAAGTCCAATGCTGCTTATCAAGAGGACAAGCATCTGTGGTTTACCTTCTTTCAGTCATCCACTGTCCATTTCTCTCCCTTTAAAAAATCTGGGAAGCCATCTAAGTTATGACAAATTTAACCTCCTAGTTTCATAACCTGGATAGGCACTTTTCAAATAATAAAACCTAGGGAGGTCCACAAGAATAGAATGGTGGTGATGCCAACAGCAAAGTTAACTAGGCGAGGTACATCCAAGCAAATCCAAATCTCTCTTTAGACAGTGTGGGCATACCTGCAGAGTAGTTTTAGAGCTCTGAAAACACTACTGGGACATCAAAGGAGGACACAAAATAACCAAAACTAATTTTTCACCTGGCAGGCCTGCTGAGATGGGATGGAGGGGAAGTAGGCTTTTATAATGTGCCACGTAAGTCTAGTTACCAAAACCTAAGAGTAAAGTACTGTACTCTCCCCAAGATGTCCAGAAATAACAAGCAATCCCCTTTGACGTCTTTTGCAAGAAAGGAAGATAAGTAAAAGGGACCCAGGGACAGACATGAAATATGTTTGTTCTGCACATTGACTCCTCACTTTTGGCAGGCATTCCTCTTCAAAAGAGAGGCAGGGGAGCATGTCACAAGGCAGAGTGAAGCCTACCATTGAGATAACACACGGAAGTTTGTCAGTCAACTGAAAGTTGGAGCCTTTGTATGAAACAGTTATTGCCACTGAGGAGGAAGAAGGAATCTATGTCAGGGAAGAAAGATGGTTTTCCTTTGAGATGGAAGAAAGACTGCTGTTCATTTCATGAGGAATACCAGAACCAGGCTTACAGCTGTTGTACCAGAAGCCACAACAACCAGAGATATCAAGTCATAACACAGGATTACTGAAATCCTGTAGCAGCCTTTACTGTCCAGCACAGCAGCTCACAGGACTCAGCCCTCTAACAACCTGAGAGCAACTGCTGCAAGAGGTGGAAGCTGCCCTGGCAACTGCTTCCACCACCAAGCAAGGACTGTAACCTTACCCCAGAAGAACAACAATTGGATATGGCATGCTAACAGGTTTATCTACCTTGGTGAGGCTGGTTTCTTCTTATGCTTCCTTCTTATTTTCAAATAAATACATTGTTAACAGGGAAAGTTAGTTCACTACACAGCAAAAACTCACTCCAAAGCAAGATGGTCAAACTCAGCAGCCCCAAACCAGATTATTTGCAAGCCTATGGGATGCAGTGAATAGTTTGCACTTTTATTTAAGGGCCTCCTGGAAGCTATAGGGGATAGTTTATATCAATTTAGATCACCTATAGATTCAGGATGACAAAACTCATCTCACATGGTCCCATCCCTACCACATTTTAAATTAAAAAAAATCTTATTTGTGAAGAAGGAAAATCATAGCTGTCTGGTGGCCACCAGCCAATAAGGATCCCTCAGCTTTTCCACATCCTTTTGCAGCAGCTTGTAAGGCTGCCTCTAAAGACAGCAACACTAAAGAGTTAGGAGCTAGAGGTCTGAGCAAGTGATAGAAAAGGTTTCAAAGAAAATGAACTTGGAGCAGAGCATAATTACATGTTCAGTACTGAGCCACGTGCTTGTCACCCTAACATTCAGCTACTCCACCTCTCTCTGGGGCTACAAAACATCTCTCACTGCCAAGAAACTTCTACCAGTTTTCCACAGACAAGACAAAGAGTCACTTATTGTTTTAAGGACTAGATTATCGCTAAGCTACACAATGACTGTTCTTTTTGACCACGAAGTGGAAACATCAACAACTTCCTCGAATTATTTTTCAGTTGAAAGGTTCATAATGAAAAATCCCAAGTTCTGCCAAGAGTTGCCAGTTCGCCAATCTATACATTACTTGCATGTGTTGCATGCATTACTGCTATGATTCATCAAGGGATACTGTTTGTTATCTTATTGACTTTATGCAGGACTTTTTCTGCTTACAAATTATCTATGAAAATCCTTAGTTCTTCTCTGAATACTATCTATTAGTCTTTGCCTAGTTAGTCACGCATGTGTTCTCAAGTAGGTAAAAAAACCCTGAGTTTAAAAAAAAAAAAGTACAAGTGCTTTGTTTCTGTAGTCATAGCACATTGATTCTTGAAAGACATTCTAAGTTCTCCCTTGCACAAATGTGATACTCAAACACATCATCAATCACCTTAAAGCAAGGCTGGGGTACCTTTTCTTGACCAACTTTCATTTCAAGCATGATCCTTTTGGAATATCAGGAAGCAAGTAAATTCTCATAGTTTTGGGGGAATTTCAATATCCTATAGATTTTCATACATTATAGAGTGGCTGTATGTTGTATTTAAACCATGAGCTGTTAAATTTTTCCACCACTACCTTAAGGATAAGAAAAACTATAGACAGATTAGGAGATAATTATGTATTTCAGTCAACCTGTACACTTCAGCTGATCTCGGAAGACAAGTTACGCAAAACTCATCCACAGTCTCCAATTAAGATATATATGAATACACACCCCAGCTGTTCTAACCTAGAGAGCTCAACTTTACACAGACTCTTCCTTTTACACTGACCACAGATTAGATCATCTTAGATATCTCACCACAAGTTTAAATCCAAGATAAAGAAGGCTTTTTTACATCTTCCTAAAGGCTCAAGAGACTGATATTGGGAGTCAGAGCAGGCTATCAATACCATTTCCTCAAAAAAAAAAAAAAAAAAAAAAAAAAGCAACTTTAAAGGTAAATAGAACTGGTAAAGTATCAACTTTATTTCTATCCTACTCTCCCTTCTTTTCTGCCCCTTAAAACAAAACTACTACTGACCCCAGTTCATTGGCACAAAAATACATTCTTCACATGATCCTGGGCAATGAGCACAAGTACGCAGTGTGTAAACTACACAGTAAGGCATGGGATCTTAGACAAAGGATGACAGAATTTACATTACGAATCCTCTTGGCTCATGTTTTCTTCATTCTCAACCTTGTGACCTCAGGACATAGCAATTTTTTTTTATTTATTTTTTTTTTAAAAAGCAAAAAACCTCCTACAGCTATTTCATCTCTGGCATTCCCACAGAGCTGTCATCTGCAGATAAATTTCACCTGCACATACCAGGTACAAAAACCTTTGCTTAAAATTCACTAAGTAGGTATTTCAACTCCATAAGCTATTCATTCCTATTCTGAAATAGTATGGAACTTACAGCTTTCAGTGGCAGGGAGACCGAGACACCAGAACACCAAAGCAGATGGGTTCAGCTGCAGGTATTGTTTTTATTTTGCCAGAGAGACCCCACCACAAACACACTGAATATGTTTTGCTTTTCAAGTATGTCCTAGTGACAGCAATACAAAAATAATTTAGAACCAACCTCGCAATTATGTGCTTTTATTTCAACCTTCCATTACTGGAGATAACAAGATGAATAGTGAAATGTGAACTTTAACAATCCTGTAATTACAGCCACTGAACCGTATGTTATTGAAAGAATTGTGCAAAACCCAGATGCAAAAGAATCAATGGGGTATGTAAATAGAAATGAAACAGTAAAATAATCAAGTGATGAAGAAGTAATGTGCAGCACTAAATAGCTTCTCAGCATCTCTTGCTACAATTTTTAACAAATACTTTGGGTTTTTTCCTCAGTTTGTCACCCTCTCCACCACAATATACTGTTCAGAGGTTGGTACAAGTGGCCTGGCAGAAAACACCCCGATAGCTGCTGGCAACAGTTGCCTGTAAACAGGAATACTGTCGGAATTTCTGAGGACTCTTTACATAGATGGAAAAGGCTTAAAGAAATTATTACAGTTGACAAGGATTAGAAGCAGTTCTTGCCAGAACTCAGGAACAAGGCTGAGCCCATGAGAAGATGCAGTCTCCTGACTTCCAGCAGTGGAGCTGCAGCATTCACACCAACTCAGGAGTCAGCCCACCCCCAGGGCAGACTGGCTCTGAGAGCCAAACACCAATGGCAGAAGACTATTGTGCAGAGGCAAGTTATCTGGCATTGAAGTTCATACATAGCACAGCCACCTATTTTACTGAGATTAACTCATAACTCATTTTCTTTAGGATGAGTAGAGATGAGGAGGAAAGGACAGGTTGTTCTCCTCTTCTTTCCCAGAGCAGCTATTTTGTGACATATGAATTTCTGTATTTCAAGTAGTGTGAAGCTATTTTAGTCTACAGAAGAAGAAGAAAAAACATTCAACCTGGATTTCAACACTCCTAATACATCTTAGCCTTCTGTGAGTGGCCTCTGCTCCATTTAACCAATTATTTGACTTCTGGTTTTGATGGCACAGACAGAGGCAAAGGAACTCTTTAATCCCAAGTGTCTCTCCCTTCTTCACCAGACACTTACCTCAAAGTAGGAAAACAAGAAACTGTACTAACATATACCAGTGCAGCAAGAACCCTGTCCTAGCATTCAAAATGCACCCATTTAGTCAAGTTACCACAGATCAGCAATGTCTTAGGGTGTGTACTGGGTTTGCACAGCAAGGTTTTGGTAGCAGGAGGGCTACAGGGGTGGCTTCTGTGAAAAGCTGCTAGAAACTGCCCCCTTATCTGATAAAGCCAATGCCAGCCGGCTCCAAGACTGACCCACCACTGGCCAAGGCTGAGCCCATCAGTGACAGTGGCAGCACCTCTGGGATAACATGTTTAAGAAGAGGGGAAAAAAACCAACATGGAAACAGCAAATGCAGCTGAAGAGTGACAACAGGTGAGAACAACAACTCTGAAGACACCAAGATCAGTGAAGAAGGAGGTGCTCTAGGTGCCCGTGCAGCAATTCCCCTGAAGCCCATGGAGGGCCCCATGCCAGAGCAGGTGGATGCTCAAAGGAGGCTGTGACCCTGTGGAAAGCCCATGCTGGAACAGGCTCCTGACAGAACTTGTGACCCTGTGGGGAGCCCACACTGGAGCTGTCTGTTCCTGACAGACTGCATCCTGTGGGAAGGACCCACGCTGGTGCAGTTTGTGAAGAACCGCAGCCCATGGGAAGGCCTCACACTGGAGAAGTCTATGGAGGACTGTCGCCCATGGAAGGAAGCAGGGGAAGAATGAGAAGGAAGGAGAAGCAGACACAATGTGTGATGAACTGACTGCAACCTCCATTCCCCTGAGCTGCTCAGGGGCAGGAAATAGAGAAAATGGGGGGTGAAGTTGCAGGAGGGGTGTGTGTGTGGTTTTGAGAGGTAGTTTTATTTCACATCTACTCCGATTTGATTGAAAATAAATTAATTTCCCCACGTTGAGTCTGTTTTGCCTGTGGCTGTAATTGGTAGGTGATCTCTTCCTGTACTTATCTTGACCCACAAGTCTTTCACTGTATTTTCTCTCCCCTGCCCAGCTGAGGAGTGGAAGAGATAGAGCAGCTTTTGTGGGCACCTGGCACCCACCAAGGGTCACCACAGATATAGAAGATTAGAAATACATCATATCTTTTCTACTCCAGGAAGAAAGAACACAAGTCCCTTCTCCCTAGGTGTTTGGAAGAAGAGGAAAAAATCCACACTAGCCTAGACACTCATCAGTGCGAGTATCACAGCATTAATTCCAGAACCTACTTTGCAGGTTAGCCCTCACAGCTTGCAATGCCCACAGTACCTAGGAAAATGCTCTTCTCCACAGCTTCCTGCACCTGGAAGGCTCTGCTTGTTATCTGCTCATGATGTCAAGCTACCATACAACAACCATTTTGTTACCCTTGCCCTCTGAGAAGGGCATTTTAATCCATTGTTCTCCTTCTGCTATTACAACTGGCCAAGTTTAGCTTAATAGTCTTTTTTTATAATTTATAGGTCTTCTTGCTAGGGCCATACTTAATCAAAGTTTTAGTTCAATATGACAGCCCAAACTCAGATCTTCCAGATTTCAGAAGCCACTATGCTATTCGTCACCCCCATCACTTCTCCTCTCCTGAAAGAAAAACATCCAGTCTTCTCTTTTCTTAAGTTTCCTGCCTTAAAAAAATAAGACTTCTTACCACTTACCAATAGCCCAGGTATCTTTCCAGCATCGTAGTCCATACCCTACTAAACAGGTTCATGGTTTTCCCATCGGCCCAGGCTGGCCTCTTCTATAACCTCCAAATTCAGCTGGCCACCAAGTCCCAGCTGGGGGAACTAATGAAGCCTCTCCTGAACCTTTAGCAGGTTTCAGCTGTGATGTTTCCCTCCCAAATACTGAGTATCTTAAAGGCATTTGCTGAGTAGGGCCAGAAAGTTTATACAAATGAAGTACATAAAAAGTTACATGTGCTGCATTTTGCATCATTATTGCTTGGTGGGTTTTCCTGGGATATATCACATATTTCCTTACAGGCAATCACACAGTTCTACACATGATGGATTATTACAGTGTACTGCTGAGACTCTTTCAAAGTGGAGAACAGCACTGAGGGCTTCTTTACAATTTCTTTCACCAGGTTTTGGCAAGACTTAAGGAAACTTTTTTTTTTTTTTTTTTTTTAACAACTAGAAATGTGTCCTTGTTTGTCAGGTCTCAAAGCTTTTGTTGATATTAAAAATACTTAACTATCAGTGAGATACATGCCCAGAGATCTCTATCCAGTGAAAAATATGTTATTTTTTTCTGCCTGCCTCCTACATTTCCCAACAGTTAAATTCCAGTGTTAAATTCAGCAACATCTACTGCAAATATCTTCTGTGTCCCCACACAAGAATGCCCTGATTAGAGGTGAAAGACCACCAATTGTTCTTTTCTTCCTACCTATGGCAACTTCATGACTACTTATCCCACCTGCCACTGAAGGAACAATCTTAACTCCACAAGAGGTGGTAGGAACTAAATTTCTTCCACCTCTCATTAAAAGGTTTGAACACATCTGTTTGGTTAGAAATAACATTAATGCTGGCAGAAGAGTAATTCAGACCTGAATAATTAAATTGAAAAGAACATAGGAAGCCCAACTCCAACCCCTCTCCCCAGGTAGTTTGAGGTATACAATATTGTATTCCTCTTGTAAAGTGAGGGCAGACTCTGAACTTCATAGATCTTTTTCCCCAGATTCAGTGAAACTAAAGGATAAATGCAAATGCTCTGTGTACAACCAAAAGATCAGAAATGTAACTTCAATGCAACAGTCTGATTCTAAAACGTTATCTATAAATAGCAAGTAATTCACAGACTGCCTCTGCTGTTAATCCTGGAGCAGATGCAGTTTTGGTTCCCTCTTTTATATACTTCAGTACATACCTTACCAAGAGTTGGTGCAATAAGGTACAATTTCTGGTATTTTCTTTCCCCAAACACAGGGAGTTTATTTTCCACAACATCCAAGAGCAGAGAGATGATCCTTTGTTATTTAAAGACTGAAAGTAGATGCATTAAGTGAACAGCATGGGACAAGTCTCTCTCTGCATGGCCCTTCCAAACTCTTCTCCCACCTGCTTAAGCATGCACTTTTTACTTCCCTGGAAAGAAAACTAACACAGAAGCAATAATCCCTTTCCAGACATCTTCAGGCAGAGTTGACAAGCATCCTACTTCCTGGAGACCCCGTGTTATTTTATATGGAAGTAGCATTGATAGTCATATCCAAGAGAGACTTGCTTCCCTTCTGTGCAATTTGTTCAGCAGTGAAGTAGGATACAAACAATTCCAGAGCTTAAACTAGGAAATGTGAAGTTATGATCAAATGATCACTGAAGTATACACTTAAGCCAATAAAGTCAGAGGAAAAAGATGAGGAAAGATCAAGCACCCATGATGCACGTTAAGAAGCTAAGATATTTCTAGTGGATTTCTTTAGACATTATTGAGTTCCAAGGAGAATTTCCAATTGCTCAAAAATTTAAGATGGTATCAAAAAGCTCTACATGCTTCCTGACAGCTTTTATGCCTCTCTTTTGATTACAATAGCAGCAGACTCCTTGAATAAATTGCATTTTGTTAATAATTCTAGTAGCAAATATGATTTAAAACTTTTATTTGTCCTGGCCAGTAGGAACACAACAGACATATGAACTACAACATAGCCAGGTGCTTGAGAGACAATTAACCTGAGAGACAATTAACACCTTTATTGTTGGACTAAGCTACAGCAAGTTGCAAAGCACATATCTAAGAAGGAAGAAAATACACCTACACATGGAGGGAGAAAAGAAAAAGGTTAGATAAAGGCGGGGGGAATAACGCAACAAGCATTTTACAAATCTCTGCTAAAATCATTGCTTAGTTGGCTGGGTGAGAGGAGGTTAAGAGAAAGGCAAAACCTGTTTCTGAGCTCCTGTTTACTTCAGGAGATAAACAAGTTTGGATTAAAGGGAAAAAAAATTGAGATGTCAGCATACTTCAAAAGCAGAACATTTTACTCAGTACACTTTCCATTAGCTGGATTGCTTCTAGCTGTCTCTCTCTCTCTCTTGCGCTCTCTAATATTTTCCTCACTGATTTAGCTTACAATGGTGTCAATGACAAAATTGAAGTTACTGATAAAAGCATCACAGAATCAGTCTAATCCATGCAGCATAGACACGATCTTCCCTAATTAGACCAAGTATTACTGTTGGGTAATTTTCTGCACAAAAACAGAAAAATAAAAAAGACATGCTTAATATCTATTTTTTTCCCCCCTTTCTGCCTCCATGCATCTTCTTTATAATCTGTTCTTATGTGGCAGAAGGAAAAACAAACTACAGAAATTAATTGGGGTGGGCTGGATACCAGAAAGAAAAAAAGCCTAGGGGTTAAACTTGATACCTGCAAAGTAAATCTGAGGCCAGATTCCTTTTGGGTATAAAAAGCTATTAAAGTGGGTAAACTAAATAGGCCTTGACCATCAAAGAATCTAAACACAATCTATATGATGTCTGAGAGCAGTTCAACTTACTTTCTGCTTTTACCATCCCTTCCTTTTTCCGTATATCCTTTTGTTTTCTGCCACCTTATCATGAACAAACAGTGGGGAGAGATGGTCATAGTCTTCAAGTACCTGCAGGCTGCTGCGAAGAAGGGAATAGCCATTCTCCTCTACCAGGGTGAATAAGGCAAGAAATAACAGATTTAAGATGCAGCAAAGAAGATCCAAGTTAGATATAGGGAAAGGCCTTCCATACTTGAAATACTGGATGCCTGGCATAGACTGCCTGGGGAGGTTGTTGAGTCTCTGTTATTGGAAGTCTCTACAAAAGAACCTAGATCACCATCCATCCAGAATGACACAGGTATAGTTTATCTTGCTTGGAGGCAGGACAAATGAGATGATTTCTTAAGGCTTCTTGTCCCCACATTCTGTGATGTCACGAGTTTAAAAAGGTCTGAATTGGGTCTGGTAGGTACTTGGAAGACAAGCCATCTGAGAAATTACATGTGGAGTGATTTCTGAGAGTTCTTACCCCTCTAATCAGTAATTTATCAGTGTCCCAACTAGGCACTACACTATTGAAAGTGACAGTAACTCAGTATAAAAGGACTTTTCTCTTTTTGTACTATTATTTCACTGATGGCACAGAGGTGCTGGAATGGTCCCCTTTAGAATGAGACATAAACCAAAAATTCTGACAATTTTAGCTTATTTAGGTTGTTTCCTAGATCCCAACTCTAAGTTGAAGTCTCAACTACATCCCAGTTTTTTGACTGTCTGTGGTTTATCATCTTAGTCAATCCTTAAATCCCAATTTTACAGTGGATGTTTCAAGAGGCATACTGGACAGAGATATTAAATCTAAATGGTGCTTTGAAGTGGCCAGGAAATGCAGAGTTGATCAGTAATACATGCTAAAGGTGCAGTCCCAGTTCCAGCAAAAACAGGTAGCTCAATAACATCATGTGGAAGTATAAATAAGGCAGACACAAATCCATTAGGCAGAAGGAAGCATCTTTGAGAGAGACGTATGGCTGCATTTGCATGTTTGGTTTTGTCCTAGTTGCCAGACTTGAGTTTTAAAGTCATTTAAAGCACAACCCTGGAAACTTTACCCAACCAGCTAAATTTTGCATGCAGTAACTACTGATCAAAAAAGCCCCAATGAAAGCTGAACAAGACAAAATAACACAAAAGTTTTTAAGAACAGAAACCTATTTGCTCGCTCAGATGCTATGTGTTTCTGCTGCATTTAAGAATACTCCGGTTACACCTTGAAGCATCTCCTGGAGCAGCAAAAGGAGAAGATTCTCACCTCTGTGTGATCTTTCCTGTCTGTCTGGGTACACTCACTTAATTTCTATAAGCAACTCTGCCAGATAATGAACAACAGAAAGTCTCTTCAGATTTGGAAAGCAGATCATCCTAAACACCATGGAATCCAAATACCCCAATACAAGCAGATCAAAGGCACCACAGAGAAATTCTACAGAAAAAATCCATAGAAATTAGTTTAAAAAATATTTTAAGAGTCCAAGGTCACTGGCAGGGTCACTGGCAAGATCTATGTAACTCCAGGAGCAGACAGCATCAAGAAAAAGCAAGACAGGGAGAGAGCTGGAATAAACATCACAAATATATGGTGTTTCCTCACTCACATTTGCAAAAACTGCATACTTGGCACATGAAAGAAGGAACTGGTCAGCAAAGATAATTTAAAGAATGAACTCAGATGGGAGGGGAATGCCTAACACAGCCCTACAGAAACTGGATGTAAGGCACCAAGTGGAGACACTAGAGAAAAGAAAGGTAGAAATTTTATATTGCTTTTGATTTACAGAATATGACACACTATTAAGTTCCTTTCAAGTACTAGCAACATACAGATATTTTGCTTCCAGCAACAAAGAAGTTTTAACACCTAGGCCTGGACAGCCACATTACTGGATATCCAGTATTGGTCATGTCTATACTGGTGCATTCATCAAGCTACAGACCTATGCATCTCTCACTAGAAATCCCTCTGGGTATATGGAGTAACTCATTCTTATTTATACTAAGGCCATATTACTCATTCAGTGTAAATGTATGGAGTGTTGCCTCCATACATCTTATACACAACAACACTTTGTGAAAAGGCCTTGGAATAAATGAGAAACATGTTTCTAGGTTATAATCAATTATTGTTTATTGTAGATGTTATTTAATTTCATTACTGCCCTGTTTTCTAGAGATGTCTATTGCCAGTGACTGCAGTGAGAACATTACGCTAATTTTATTTTCACCCTGGGCTCCTCAGAATCCTGTTTCACTGACAACATAAGGGAAATTCAAAAGTCTAGCCTGTGCAACTTCCCCTCCCCTTGTTTAACATAACTATAAGATGTGTCTAAATAACATGCCCATCCACAGTCACAATGCATATAATAGATAAATCCGGATGTAGGCACTATACACAGGATAGCAATATACCAATTAACTAGAATTAGATAAATCAACTGCCAGGCTCTCCGAATAAAATCTAACAGTTAGAATACAAACTGCACAGCTATTTGCATCTACTTTTACTGTGCTCTCAGGAAAGTACTAATCACCTCTTGAAATCCTTACATTTTATCAGAAAAATGCCATAAATTACTCTTCTTGTATCTCGTATGTGGGAACACATCTTTCAGTATACTGTGATTATACCAATTCTGGATCTGAAAACTACAATTCCAGAATCTACTCTGTGGCCCATCTGATAATAGCATAGTGCAGGATTTAGCGGTCTTAATACCATTCTCAGGACACAGAGACACCAGATACAGCCATAAACCTATAGCACAAAATGCAAGTCTACACTTTCTCATCTAAATTTTTCCCATTCCTGCAAAATTCCTGCACAATTTCATCCTGCAGTGAATATTTCCAAATATACCTTTTCAAACTGTCTAAAGTATGGAGTATATTTTTGCCTGGCTGCTTCACAATTATGGAGAAAAAGGTATTAAGAGAGAACAGAAAGAAAAAGGAAAAAAAATAGCATATGTGAGAAGAAAAGGGAAAATGTCAAAGATGGTGTGAGAAGAGTGAAAAATACAGAGGAAAGAAGAAAACATGTCAAAGCAAGTCTGCAAGAAAAAAAAAAGAGGGGGAAGGAAGGAGGAAAGATGACACACGTTTACTACAATATGATATATAAGACAAGACATATGATCCCCATTAGAATCTCCCATTCTGATTGTTGACAATTCACTACAATACAGCACCTCAAGTATCCATTATACTTTTCAATCTGCTACAGTAGATGTTGAGATGATAGATGCTGAAATATAGTATCAACATTTCCCTACAGCCACAGAGCCCACTATCAGCACAGATAAACCTGTGCCAGAATACCTTCCTTATCAGAATATGGCCACAAACAGTTTAAAATCATGTTAGATTCAAAAGATCACCCTTGTTGCAGCTCCCTTACAGCAATCAGAAGAGCAGCACAAACACAGGTTGGAATCAGAACACCTCTGCCTCTTAATAGTTGGGCATTAATTATGTTCTGGGAATCAGCATTAAAAGGATGATTTCTCCTTGCTGACCTACGCCTGCTAAGATGCTGAGCTACAGATTTAACACCAGCACTCTGGCCCAATCCTACCGCTTCTTATACTCCGGGAATAGAGAGGCAGGTTTGTGCAAATTTTGGTAATCAAGCCTTCTGAGGCCTGCAAATTATATCTAATGAGAAGTGCCTTGTTTGCTCCTAGGAGAATAAAAACCTGCTGTTGACAGCAAGAGATCTAATCTATGGCCAACATTTCCACACTGAAGGAAACATGGTTAATAAAGAGTTTTATTTGTTTGTGAAAAATTCTAGGGGAGCAATAAAAGGAAAATTAAGGCTCATTAGTGAAAAACCTTCTTGATAATGAGCTCTATCTGGCTATGAAATTGTCTCTCAGAGGAAAATGGTAGATGCATTAGTCTATTGGTCATTTTAACTGGAGTGGATAAAAATCCTGTAAAAAGTAATGGGACTCAACCCAATTCACTGAGAGCTTCAGAAATTCCTCCTTAAATTGTTCTGAAGAACTATAGCCTTAGAAGCAGGGTTCTACTAATGGCCTTAAAATTCCTAGAGAAGGATTATAATTCTGAATTCACAATAAACAACACACAGGATTTTTCCATATGGGAAGTATCATATAAAATCAACATTCACACCACATGTACTCGCACACCACACTTGACATGGCTTATTATTATAGGTCTTTCTTATCTCTAATTTACACACTAACATTCCTGCGGCCTTCCATTTTTATATTTCAGGTTCATTATCTGAAATACCATTTATTGAGTTACACCGGTGCTGAATAGTTGTGAATTTGGGATAATTTTCAGAAATATCTGTATAGTTTTCTGTAAATGACCACTTTAATTTGCTAGCGAGTTCCATGCTCTGTAGTTATAACTATTATTTCTTGTACTATGTTTTTTATGAAATAGTTTTATTTCTTTCTTAGTTCCTTGATTTTTTTTCTCCCATAGTTAATGTAAGTATTCTGCTAGGAACCAGGACATCTTTGTTATCAACTTACTGTTTGTTCCCTGGGGCAAGTCCCATTATTTCCATGTGCTGTGCTTTCACCTACTTGCACAATGCTGGATGACATATTTCAGAGAAATCTGATAGGTTTATTTACTATAAGGCTGTCAGAAGGGGTAGATATAGAAAAAAATTCAGGAGCTGAATTGCAAATTAGAATTTCTTGGGTAGGTCTTCATTCCTTATCAGTTTAATTTTAATAAATTAAGTTTATTCCCATTCTAAACAGGAATATATTCTAAATATCACATCACTGGGTGTGTTAAAAAGAGCAGAGCAACAGACACAGACAGACTGATGTCGTGGGCAGGATTTCTTCAATTATTGCTCATTATAAAGAGAATTCTTCCTTCTGTGCATCCAAATCTCAAGGGACTGTGCATAGCAAGGGCATCTCAGAGACTTTACCATTTCTTAACACAATTTCTTAGCATGACCTTCCTACTCATTCTTGTACCTTCAAATACATGAGATAACATCAGTGATGGGAAACTAGTGTAAATTATTATTGGCCAAATGAACATTTTCATTTTGCATGAAAACTTTCTGTTTTATAATGTAATCTTTTAATAACTCAAAATCCCATTTCCCTAATTCCTGGGAGAAACAGCACACCCCATCATCTTACTACAGTTCTTCTGCCCATCTTTAACTCTTTCATGCTCTTCTGGTTATGAAAATCAGGAGACAGTCATCACAGCATGACTCGCTAGACACTAGCTGCTGGCAACTTTGACAAGTGATGATTTAAAATTTAAGAGGAATGGATGGTCAGCATGTGAGATGCAAGTATGCTTTATGACATGTCTCTTGAGAGATACTTCCCTGCTCTCATCAGTTGTAGAATCCCACTCAATACTGTTATTTCAGTTATAAACAATTAGTGCTTCATCAGTGTTGTCATAAACAGCCAAGCAAGTATCCCAGACTATACTGAAGCTCACTGGATGATAGGTTTTAATAGCCATGGCTCATAATCACAATAAAATATCTTCCCCTGATGTGTTGTGACAAACAACAATGTTTCCTCATGATGCTTATTCGTCACATATGAACTCTCTGTAAACCATTTATCATTTGTTATAAATGAGACTAGATAAAATCTAAAGAACATGCAAAGGCTCTGAAGTGACAAGAGAGTTTTGTGCTCAGCAGTCAGTCAGCTGTATGTTCTTGCACAGAAACATACACAGGCTCATCTCTCTTCTGACTTGAAACAGAGACTTTTACAAAACCATGTTGATTCCAAATAGAAGATTAGATACTCTCTGTGACTCTTGTAAGGGTGGGACAACTTTCACAGTCTGATGAAATGGCTGTGTATATCGCTCTCTTGTTAGTCAGTCCCTTTCATGCTCTGCAAGAATAACAACCCTTTTGGTTTCCCTGAAGGTGACTTCCACCCACAGGAGAAATGCCAAGGACTTAATTTCTACATACTCCAGCTTAGGAAAATTAGAATGAAAAAATTACAAGCAACAGAATAGCTGTGCCAGTGTCACATTTACACAAAATATCCTGTAAATGAATGCAGGCATTTGCCATTTTCACTTCTGGAAATCGAACAAAATATTACACAAGTTGCTGCACTTGGTTCTACCATTGAGTCTAATGTTATTATAAAAGAGTTATTCCTTAAACATACAGTTATTTAACTTTAGGTAAGAAATCAAGGCACCACATTAAATGTGCACTAGAATTCTATGTAATCCCTGGTTTGTTTTCTTTTTCTTTCAGTTCCTGTCCCCATCCCCAGTCTCAAATCTTTAGTGATTTTTTATTTCCTATGGAGACTTAGAGAAATGCCATTTCATTTCTCTGTATTCCTTCTATTTTTCTAGGATGATTTATGGTTCAGAGAATATTTTTTACACAAGAGCCCATGTGCTGTCATCTGATTAGGAAAAAAGAAGTACGCATATGGAAGGGGAGAAGATTCAAATCCTAGGTAATTAATTTCTTCTGTAAAAATATGTATAGCTTCCATAACACTACATGCATTAGTAAAATATGAAGGCTGACATTCCTAAAAGCCCAGTTATTCTAGAAAAACCTCTAAGGCTTTCAAATCCTTGCGCCGTCATATCAGAAAAACTGAGCTAGAATAGAGAACAGAGCTGGTAGGTCTAGGAAATTGTCCCTCTTTTTCCTTTAACCCAAGGAAAAGCCTAAAATGGTGTGCTGACAGGGGAAAAATCCTACCAAGGTCCAGTTCAATCTCTGCTATGGCATAATCCAAAATCCTCTGAAATCCAAAGGTCCTGAATGAGGGCAGTGGGATGTGGATAAGCTTTTCTAAACTGCACCATGGAACCTGCAGCAGAGTCTGCCATGACAGACTGTAGTTTACACATATCAATGTGCGAGCTGGGGTCTATCAGTGCTCATCAGGTGTGCACAGAGGTGCACTTCAGGTACACCTTTGAGCAGTAGAGGGTAATCACCGGTGCTTGAAATTGGCTGCCTTTTACTGATAAGCAGTATATTGAACTGCATATATTCCAAACACACATACTAGTGCTTTCTGCAGAGGGAAAATGATCCCAGTAGTCATATCCACCCCAGAAAGATGCAACAGAGCTGAAGAAGGTACAGAAACGGGCAAAATGAGGAAGATTTATGTGCAAGGAGAAATTAATCTGACTAAGATTCTTTGACTTGGAAGACATGATTAGGAAGATTTACAAGAGAAATACACAACACCATGAAAGGCACAGAGAAGATGAATAGAGAATAATTACTCACTATTTCACAATAAGGAAGAGACACCAGATTAGCAAGCCAAAGCTTTATGAAAAATAAAAGGAAAGGATTTTTCCACATAATTCATAATTACAGTTGTGATGCAGTTGCAGGATACCACAAGTATAAATGGACTGAAAATGTCATTAGACCAATTCACAGAATAAAATTCCATTGAAAACTTAAATTCAAAGATGCAAATAAAACCTTTGACCTTGGAAGATTTTTTTGGGACCCAGGAATGTATTTCAGAAGAAGGGTAACTATGTTTCTGCACAGGTTTTATAATTTTTCTTATTATTATAATATTTAATTTTTATTTTAACATCTGACTATGACTGGATATGATCAGGAACACCCAGTGTGTATTAGAGCTAATTAATACTAACAGCGATTTTCCTTTAGATCAACACAAATCCTTCCATTGTATCATTGACAATACTGTGGACTTTCAAGTGACTATCATGTGGTATACATTTTAGTACAATGCAGAATCTGAAATACTTAGAGAACCACGGTTTTGCAAAGTATACCTTAAAATACAATAAAAATCCCATTAAGTCAATGTCAGACCATATCAGAATTCTGACTTTGTTCCGTACTTTTGGACTGACACAGTTTCACTCACCATAGTTTTAAGAGTTAAATGACTACAGTGTGGCATAGTATAAGAGAATGTATTTTTCATGCAAGGCCCTTGCTATAATGCTGACAGCATACTATAATATAAAAGCAAAGTCATCTTCATAAAAAGCCTAAAAGAAAATAGATTTGTGGCACAAAGCAGAAATGCCCTCGTTGTGGTCTGTTGAGCACAAAGGGTATGTAAGACATTTCTTGGCTATCTGGAAAGAACGTTTTCATCACTAAGTTCTCCCTCTGTCTTCTTATTTGCAATGACAGAACTGCATTAAAAAGAAAAACACAAGTATACACATTCCTAATCTTACTTTTCCTTGCAAGCCATTGATACTGTTGTTGCCAGGATGTTGTGGGTTGAGAATCAGTGAAGAGATGTCCCAAAAGATAATGTTTCTTCAAAATGTTTTGGAATCCCTGTCATAAATAATGTATATAACAGCATGTGAAATAATATGACTAAAACCTAAAAGGCACAGTTCAGGAGTTATCAGCTCAGCTGGATTCAAAGTTAAGCGTTTAGACCTGAATAACAGACTGAGCTCCAGATCTGAACATAACTTCCTATGTGCAATTCAAATAACTTAATTAATTTTTAACATAAGCACTTTCAATGCTATGTGAAAATGACTATCTAGTATGAGGTATGACCATCCCAAGATAAATACCCTAAGGAATATGGTTTATGTAATCTTCTAAGTACCCTCCCTATAATCACACCTTTCAAACACTGCTCCTAGGCAGCTCTTATAACCACTGTTGCTTTTGTACACCAAAGAAAATAATGAGTAGCTTTTGCATAAACAAACAAGTTACAGATTAATAAATTTGTAAATAACTACTTACACACATAATTGCTGTCCATTTGGTAAAGTTAAGCCTCATCCCACCCATTCAATATGGACAATTCAGGTATGTAAAGCAAACCACATTTGTACAAGTCTATGTGCCATTAAAAACCCTTTAAATTTCATTACCTTAGCTAGGAGACCAAGTTATGAATCCAGCCCTGAGACAAATTACCACAATTAGTACAAAACAGTCATCATGGAGTTCCACTCAAAGATATACAGAGAGTTAACAACCAGTAAGACCAAAAAAAAAAAAAATCCAAATTCAATTGAGTTTCCTTTCATTAGTGTCATTCACTCGTCCGACATGCAGCTTTCAGGGGTTGAAGTGGAGTTTGGCAGGGGCTTGTGCAATCAGGACCTAACTCTGCATAATGGCCATATTGATAATGTCTCAGGCCAGCAGCCGTGGCACATACCTCACAGATACCAGCACCTTTTCTCTCCATTCCACAGTTTGGACAACTGCCTGCCTCTAAGAGTTGTTTACTGGCATGGCCATCTAATTTTTCCAGGTGGGGATTAGCTGTGTTTATGATACCCTTCAAAATATTCAGTTGCATGAACTGCAGAGATTGCAAAGGGGTTTATTAAATTCAAAGAAAACAAAGAACTCAGTCTCCTACAGCCTATTAAAAGAGTGGTTCCATGCATAAGCAAATAAATAATAATGCATTCACATAAATATAATGGATTTCTCTTCTCTATCTATGGTTCTTTCCCTCCTGCAGTTATTTCTGAGTGAAGAGAAATTGTAAATAGCTTTACCCACTAAATGATCTTGAGAAAATTATTTCAGAAGTGCCATAGTGCAGCTTGGGGGCTTTTCCTGATCATTCAGTGCTCAGATGATTAGCTCAGAGCAAATTTTTGCAACTATGCTCACCAGGGCAAAAACACATTGTGAGGAATGATGAAAGCAGAACGTAAGTCACATTTGATTTTCAGCAGCAAAAGGCTTTGGACTAGGACCGCAGAGAGGCTGAAAGCCTCAACAGAAGTGCTTGCAGGAGCTGGGGTCATGAACTGGAACAGTCAAAACTGCAGTTGTCCACAATGGCCTAGCTAATCTACAAACTTCAGCTCAGGATAGAGATGCCAGGCCTGGACTGTGTGGAAGCCAAGGACAGCAGTGAGCACTGTGTGTCAGAAATAAAGCACACTGGAAATACTGCCAAGCAAACCCAGGTTGGGACAGCACGGACGAGCAAACAGCCCTGGCAGAACTGCACAGTACCCCTACACAGTGCCTGGATCTAGACAGAAATGCTCAACCTTTCCACTCACAAAAAGACAACAAATCCATCAGTTTTACAGCTTGTTCAGAGTCTCAA
Organism: Athene cunicularia; assembly: GCF_003259725.1. Lineage (NCBI taxonomy): Eukaryota > Metazoa > Chordata > Aves > Strigiformes > Strigidae > Athene > Athene cunicularia. Next base: position 23,282,648 of record NW_020799101.1, read on the forward strand.
CGTCATTTATCTTTCCAGCTACATCAAGGAAAAGGAGTGGTTACGTATCTAGTTTGAATTAGTTCCCTCCAGAAAATGGTAGAAAGTAGAAAAGAGCCTTTGAAATACCTGCATAAAACACACTCCCATGGCTAAACCAATCTTCCACTCCATTACCAGCAGTCCTCCATGGAAATGCAACAGTGAAACAGTTCCGACAGAGGAAATGTGCTGCCTTGGTCAGAAGGTGATTTTTTTACCCAGTAGATTTCAATCACATCAACCAATTCTCCCACTTTCTGTGAGAAGCTTACACCTCAAAAGAACTCAGCAGCCACATAAAATCTGCTATGTATTTGATATCTGGATTGTTTTCCTAACAAAGGGGATAATTTGCACATTATAAGCCATTTCAAAGAAGCTGACGTATGTTACTATTTATAATGCATTTCATTTTTTAACTTTATCTTTTCTTTAGACCAAGAAGTAGTTTTGATTTTCATAAGGTCCCAATCATTTTATCCTGAAAAGTACAATCTCCACTTGGAAAAGGAAACAGGTGCACCCTCATAAAGTATACCAGTGTCCTGGTTTTGGCTGGGATAAAGTTAATTTTCTTCCTAGTAGTTGGTACAGCACTGTGTTTTGGATTTAGTATGAGAATAATGTTGGTAACACACTGATATTTTAAGTTGTTGCTAAATAGCTCTTATCCTAAGTCAACGGCTTTTCCATTTCCTATGCTCTGACAGCAAGGAGGTGCACAAGAAGCTGGGAGGAGCATGGCGAGGACAGCTGACCCGAACTAGCCAGAAGTCCATACCATAGGACATCATACTCAGTGTATAAACTGGAGGGAGTTGGCTGGGGCAGAGGATGATTGCTGCTTAAGGGCTGGCTGGGTATTAGCTGGTGGAGAGCAATAGTACTGTGCATCACTTGTCTTTCTTGGGTTTTATTTCTCTGTTTATCATCTTCCTTTTCATTCATTACTATTGCTATTATTAATATGAAAATATTATATTTTACTTTATTTCCATTATTAAACTTCTTATCTCAACCTATGAGTTTTACTTTTTTTTTGACCCTCCTCCCCATCTACTGGGCTGGGGGTGGGGGAGTGAGCGGGCAACTGTGTGCTGCTTAGCTGTTGGCTGGGCTTAAAACATGACAATGGGTTGTAAAATATGTTGAAAACCACCTACAAGCACAATAAAGTGTTTCTGGAAATCTGTAAATATTATATGCCAAAGATCATGATCTGTGGCTGGAATGAAAGACCAGAGGGCTTGTGAATGGGATGAATGACCTTCTTTGTATGTCAGCAAAGATGCTTCTACATCACATATACACTGCAGTATTGAAAGACACTCAGGAGAGGTTATTCAGAAAGAATACGCATGACTTGGGTTCCATCAGGCTCTGCATCACCTGAGGACTGAATATGAACATCCCAGAAAGAGTCAGAGAATAAGTGTGTCCAAGGAAAAAGTTTAACCTTGATTCTTGTCATGCTTGGAGTTACTCAGCTTCACTCTGTTAACAGGAAAGGATGTCTGGATGGCTACCCAAGGTGCTGGTGGGAAATGACTGTTGCCATTCTGCTTACTAGTTCTCTCCTTCAGCAAATACCTGCAATACTGTCATACTGCAGTATAGTCTGTGCCCATTATCAGATTTATCCAATGTACAGAAATAGTTTGTTTAGGAGGCTCATTTACTGAGTTAAATCATTGCCAATCAAAACCAGTTGCTCATCAGAAAAAAAACAAACAACATAGCCACTGATGCATGAGGTGTTGGTCTTGTTCCTTTAACTAGGTGTGGTCACAAGGCAATACCTTACCAAACACAGCCCACACTACACATCTCAGCAACTGCTTGAAGGAGATTGTTGGTTGAAAGTGAGGTTTACCCTAGCAGAATTGGTGTGGCAGCCTCTCAGATGGAGTTTGGCTGGTTCTAACTCAAGAGACCAGCAAGAGTCTGCTCCAGTGGGCACACCATTTCTGCAAGTTCTCTGTCACTGAAGAAAGATCCACATCTATGTATAGCCCTAGGTATCACGATGGGAAGCAATAAATGTAATAAAACTGTAAGTAGCCTTTTTCATCTCCTACTTCGATAGACGAATTAGCAAGTGGTGAGATTCACTAGGCAGATTAAGTGTTTCTGTAAGAGACAGATAGTATAAATGCATGTGTTAAAATGGATTTTTAAATGTATGTTGGCCTGAGGGAAACAGCTTTGCTCACATCTTTGTAAACAGCTATTCACTCCCTCCCTGCCTCTTGAAGTAGATGTTCATTGAACTGTGAGGGGGGAAAATACCTAAGTCCGGGATGTGTTAAAGATCTGCAGCTTCATCAAAAGGTTCAGGTACATCTTTTGTCACTATGATGTGTACGGCTCATCTCAGCTTACAGTAAATTAAAGCTGATCCCAGCAGCTGAGACCACACTATGTCAAAGAACTAGGTGTGCAATAGAGCAGAAGATACAATTGGAATAGCCATTATAAACAACATTTCATCAGCTAACAAATGACTGCTCTGATCTCTATCCTCACTGCTAATTTATTCCAAAGCATCATCTGTTGAGGAATATCATTAGATGTCCTCTTGGCTTTGATATTTCATACTTGAAACCACACTTTAATTTTTGATCCATGAACATGTTGTAGTGAAAGGGACAAAGCTACCACAGAGCTATGAGGGAGTATCTCATCTGCTGCAGTACTTTCCCCCATAAATTAGTAATGAATCAATGACATGGAGTGACAGTAGAAGCACAATTCAATCACTTTTAGCTGGTCTCTAATTAGCACAAAACCATAACAGTAGGTACACAAGAATCTCTATTTTAAAACATACATACATTACTTTACATTACATACATTACATTCCCACAGGCAAACAGGGTGAGGGTGCTTCAGGACACTAAAGACATCTCTCTAAAAATCTCCTTACAGGAAGACAGAGAACTCCCTGCCTCTTTTGATAGTTTTGTGTAAATGATCACTCACCTTCTCTATCAAAAATGTGCTTGATTTTCCATTTGAATGTCTCTAGATTCAGCTTTTAGTTCCTGGTTTTCATTACGTATTCCTCTGCAGATTACACATCCCATTAGTGCTTGGTATTTTCTCCCTGTTGAACACACCTTTTTTTCTGCTATCAGGTCACCTCAATTTTCCTTTACTAAGGTGTCTTTTAAAAGTGATGGAGCAGTGTTGCAGGTAACACACCTAGGGAATACACCTAGGGACACTTTCAGGCAGTTGTTTTATTCTGTACCTATTTTTTTTCTCTGAGATTTCAGATGCTTCAAGAGTTATGTATGCAGACTCTGCATGTGAACCAGGCAGGAATTTGCTGTAAGTATGGACCTACAGATCTGCAGAGCTGCACTGCACTTTCAAAATAGGTAAGGGTTTTACATTATGTCTTCCTCAGATCCCACTTCAGAAAACAGTATTCTTCCCCTCAAATTATTTTTCTAGGTTCAACAGAATACTGTATTTTGCCACTGTATCTTCATTCTTGATGTGTACTTTCAATAGCTACAATATTGTAGCCTAGAAATGGCTACATGTGCCTATGGTTTGAAAAGTACATCCTGAACACTGGGAGATTAAATTAGAGATTACCGGAGTTTTTTTCAGGAAAAAGAAGGTGGTATTAATTAACTTTTAATAAAAAGTAAATGTCTGCTAAGAAAAACACTGAAAATAAAAAGTTCGGGTTTTATTCTTGACCTTGAGATTACAATTTGCATGTTTTCCAGAGCCACTGTAGCAATGCTTTGCATTTAGCCATGCCAGCAATGATGAATCTGGTTATCAGAGGGAACACTTCAAGCTGTCATTTTGCATTAAGGCTATATTTGTCCTTCAAAATGCTGATGATAATAATGACTTCTTCAAAGAGTCAATAACTCCTTAAAAAAAAAAAAAAAAAAAAATCAAAGGGACCAACAAGCCTGATTTTTATTTATCACAAGTATCTTCCACTCTACCTTCTCTGTTCAGACACAGGTAGTGGCACCATAGTTACAAACCTATGACTTGAATATATATGGAACAAAATAATAGTCCCAGGGCACAAAGTCAGTGAGTCCTAAACAATTACAATACTTCATTGCAAGACCTTTAGGCTTAAAGTTAGGCTTGTGAATTGTGCTTGGTGGAAAAAAACAAAAAAAACAAAACAAAAAAAAATCTCTTAGATTCCATCACTGTTTTTAGAGTAAAATTTTTTCTTCAAACCACCCCAAACTTTTCCCCATCCAGTCTGCACGGTTGCAGTAATTTGGATTCCACAACTTCACCTCTTCCCCTTCCCAAATGGTTCCACATCAAAATACATCTTCCATTTTGGTTCTTCTAACAGAATAAAAGGGAGTGAAGGAAAACATAAAGATAGCTGCATAGGTCTTTTTACTTTATATGTAACTAAAGAATGAGACAGCAATTTTGTTTAAAATGTTTGCAGCATTAAGGACCAGTAATTTAGCAAGAACTGAAATAATTTTCTATACTTTAGAAACAACTATTTGCTGTAAAAATGTGTGGGTGTGTGATGTCTTGACTAATGTATTTGCAAATTGCAGTGACATCAGTACTAGTACAGCATGCTTAGACGTCACCCCCAGAACACAAAGTCCATGGAATAGATACAACTTGGGTTATAAAGGAGAGATTCCTAGTGATTCCTGCAAATGTGTTATATTGGGAGAGACATTTTCCAGAAAGAGGACAGTTTTCTTCAGTTTTTCAGCTGAAGCTGTCATTAAGGATGTCAGCAAACTATTTGTGTGCTTTCTGAAGTGGGCTAGCTGCTTGTCTACAGTCAAATATTTTTTTTTTTCCACTAGGAATTGGAAAAAGTCATCCAATATCACTCTTGATAACTCTCTATCACTACGGAAGTGGACTGGCATCTACCTCCTTTCTTCTGCTATTCACAGTACTCCTTTTTTGTGCTTTAACTATCAGCAGAACCTGCTGAACACACACTGTATGGGAAATAATTAATTGAAAGGATAATAACTGTTTCCATGTGGAAATCTAAGGTACATATATACATCAGGTTACCAGGTCAAAAATTACACCTATTAAGCCAAGTAAGTTATTGTGTACTGTACTTGAGGTAATCCATAAAGGAATTTACTACTTCTGCCTTTGTGCCAACATGTGTTAATTTAGATAATGATAACTGTTGATTTGCCACATCAAATGATTGAAACAAATCCACAAAGTTTTATCCTATCAATCGACCCTTCTCAATTAAACAAAGAACAGCATTAATCATTTTGAGTCAAGCTTCTCTAGGAGAGCTGCTCTACCTACCATTGAACTGATAAGAGGGATCAAGAGGTCACCATCTGAAATCTACCCAGAGCTCTCAATAGAGCTGTTACCACTATTGCACCAACTGATAACACAATCTGTACAGTTTCATTCCAGCCTGATACTGAAAACGTATCTCGCTAATACAATAACCTTGGCTTATTTCCATATGGTGAGTAATTGCCCTGTACTAAGTGATAAATTAAAAAGATTAACTAAAGTACTAACTACAATAAAAGCAGCTAATTTAAGAAAATTCAGCTCTATATTCTCTTTATTGAAACTGAACTTAAAAATCCTCCCTCTGCTTCAACTAATGATAAAATGTTAGATAAAGATAAGTTTGCCTATTCTCTGTTGGTTGACAAATAACAAATTATCCTCCAATCATGCAGCTCAAATATAATTTTCCTTGACTGCAATTCCACACTTGCATATGGATGTTAGCCTGCCTAAGTGAAGGACCTTCCCCACAGCAGTAGTTGTAAGTCTCCTGCAGGTTAGAGGACAGAGAAGCTGTCAGCATGTCAACAAAGGCACAAGAAATTCCCAGTGTCATGTGGAAAGAGGGAAGAAGAACAGACCACCAAGGCCCCATAAACATAGAGTTTATAGAGCTTTTGCTATTATTTGTAAGCCTTTCAAAGTATACTGAAAAGCTCTAATTAAACAATAATAAAAACTTCTAACAACAACTCATGAAATCCTCTTCAAGCAATCTGTCCCCTCTGTATCGCTCACTAAATAAACAGCATGTGATGATGGTCAACAGATTCAGGCTCTGTCAGTCCTAGAAGGTGGAGATAATTCCAAATTGGGGTCTGAAACCCAAACTCTGCACCACTGGCCACCCACTCAGGCCCTTTTGCAGCCCAGTGTCTCTCTAATTGTAGCTTGTGAAGTTCCCCATTACAATTCAGAACACTGGAAAGACAGAAAGTGAGATAAGCATACAGCTATGCAGGATGCACACTCCTTGCCAGAGTGGGGCTTTAGAAGCAGGCTGTACAGTTGCATCTCTTTGAAATCCCAAACATAGATTTTTAACATGCTGTCTTGATAAACATTGCAATTAGGTGTTCCTCACTACCATACATGGAATTATAAGCTGAAAATGGAGATAAATCCTCTCCTCCTGGGTTGGCACAGCCCGAGAATATTAGCAAAGGTTTTATGTTCATCACAAAGCGCCTTTAGCATCACACTGTAGCTTTCCTTCTTTGTAGTACAAAAGCGGCACAAATGGCTTTTTGCCTGAATTGTGTTTATTCTGCCAAATTCAGAGTGTGTCTTTACAAAAAGACATAACTATGTCTTACTCTTCTCTGTGCTCAAAGCTGGCTTAAAATGAACCAGCTGCAGATCCACAGCTACATTACTGTGGTGCTGTGCCCAGGCTAACACTCACCAGGTTTTATGATCTGGGTCACAGTGCCACGTTATCACAGCTCTATAACTTCTGGACTTGACCTTATTCATGTATGAACAACTTCAAATTCAGGCAGAGTGATCTCTTGTCTTTCTCCACCTGTCCATTCTGTTCCCATACCAGCTCTGTTTGAAAAAGTATTTTCAAGTTCCATCTTAAAACCATTTTTTGGACTCTCTTCGCCTACCACCTCTCTTTGGAACAGTCCAAAAAATCCACCACTGTAAGGGTTAGGAATCGTCCTCTCATCTCCAAATTCCACTTATCCATTGCAAATTTATACTCTTCTCTTTTTTTTGGTAAAATTTGCCTTTCTGAGTTCAAAGAGCCCTTGTCCTCCTCGGTGCTTAACTGATTGATGCAGTTAAAGAGAATAATCATCTCCCCTCCTAGCCTTTGCTCTGCTAGGCTAAATAAATTAAACTCTTTTACAATCGTTTCCTGTGAAGGACTTTCCATTCCTCAACAACACAGAAGCTCTTCTCTTCATCTGTTCCAGAAGAAATTAATCTTTCTTGAACAGGAGTGGCCAAAACCAGACATGCCTTCTAAAAGTATCCTCACCCATGTCATACACAATAGCACTAATACCTCCTTATTTCTGCTGGAAGTATGACAGGTCTGCTGATGTATCCTGGAATATACTTTGACATTTCCATCACCTTTTCATGTTTGTTCAGAACCCCTTGTTTCACAGAACTGCACTTTAAATCTTAAGGGAGTATGTTCACGCACCACATTTCTGATCCCTTTGAAGTCCAAGCAAAGATAAACTTATTCAGAAAAAGTTCAGATCTACATCTAGGCATAAATACCTTGGAATCTGAGTATGTTCAAACATGTTTTTTAATTGGATCTATCTTTTCTTTGGACCAAACTAAAAAAGACGTTCCTACTGGAGTTCTGACATTTTCACTTTTTGGTCTAATCTACATTGATGCAAAAATTCAGAGCGACTGTATAGCACAACCACACCAAATGTTTTTCAAAACAGTTTATAAACCCAGTTCTTTTTCAGAAATTGGCCAAACAGTCAAGAGAAGCAGAATGTTCTCCATCTCTTTGGACTGGTTTGATCCATTCTACCTATTCATCCCTCTGATGCTCTTTCAGAATAAATCAAATACAAGAGTATTTTGTTCTCAGAAGTCCCTTCATGCTTTTTGCAGTCCAGCTGCAATGTATAAGATGCTGCAAAACCAATGTGGTTTGTCAGCCAGGATCTGACACCAGCCTCAGTCCCTCTTCTCTCTAGTGGCTCTTGAAATTCAACAAGATGACTCAAGTGCTGCTGGAGAGAGAGAGGATGTAGTGATGCCATCCAAACCACATTCCAGATAATTGCTGAAGGACCCACAGCAAATTACACCAAATAATTTCGTCACTACAAGCTTTAACCAGCTCCTCTTTGGAACATGATTAAGTTCAGTCTTGATTAAACAGACCCTGACAGGTATTTTATATTAGTTTGTATATATTTTTTCCTCTGGATGTCTTAAGACATTTCTTCTGCTGTTGGTTTTGAGCCAGTTTTTCAACCAAGGTAAATCTGTGCAGCTCTGCTGAAGTCAGTTCACACCACCTGAAGAGCTTTCGTTCAGCAAACAGATTTTTTTTTAATCCCAATTGTTTAAGACAGAAAACAAACTCTGTATACTAATTATTTTTGTACTTTAGGTGAAATTCAGGATACCAGCAGCAATCTATAGTTCATTCCAGCACTGAATTGGCTGCATTTGGAAAAACTAAAGGAAAAATGTACATATAAAAAAAACCTTACAAGTTCTGATTACAAATTCCTTATTAGTAGTTAAAATTAGTTAAAAAATGCTAAGATTTAATTTTTGAATTCAATTTTTTAATTCAGCAGCATTTAAACCCTTTCTTTTCCCCAAATAGAATGGGAAAAGTGTTAGGAAATAGAAGTCCTGCTTTGTCAGATGAAGATGGGCCAAGTGATGTATATGCAGTTAGGGACATGGTGTAACACATTGAACAATAACTTAGGGAAACCAACTGCTATTTTCAGTTCCATCAATGACATGCTTCATATCACTGAATAAATTCCTTTATTTCTTGTGCCTCAATTTACCTGTCTACAAAATGACAATAATGATTCAGACTTCACATAGCACTTTGAAATTCAGAAATATGCAATCTAAATGCTAGGTATTAACATGATTTTTTTTTTTCATGGAAAACATAGGACAGTTCTTAACAGTTGTTAAAAAATTGCACTGAAGTGTTGTATATTAAGTTTTCACAGTGTTCCTATAAGATTTTAACTCAGATCCTCCTCAAGTGTCCTTTCAGTCTGCTATATTTTGCAGAGGTACCTTCTGTATTGATTCTGTCTTTCCTTAGGTGGGTGGTATTTTTTTTTCAGAATGAGAGATTTTCCAGGTGTTCTGTACATTAACAAATGGCCTTTGAAGCAATCCAATATAATTTTGCTACATTAATTTGATCTACTTGTTATCCTTGAAACAGTTTTTGACTTTGCAGAAACCAGCGTTTGCATCTAATGTAACAAGTATTGTAAATTGCCCTTAAGTGCTTAAAAATTAGTTCCAGACTGTATCTGGCATCCATTTGTCACATAAAGGCAGCAAGTATAAGGCTTTTATCAGCAACATCCGACGTTTGTATCTGAAAGCCAGTGTAGAACTGCCAAATGACAACAAATTTTGTTTGAATCTAACCTAAGTAAGATTTGAAATAGAAGAAAGTGAAAAATGTTGTAGCCAGTTAACACCAGCAAGCTAAGATAGTTCCCTTCACAAGTATGGCAAGGCATATCTCCTTTAACGTGATCAATAATTTTCTACAATTCAGAGTATATATATAACACTTGGATGATGAGCCTCTGGTTCTTATCAAATGAGTTTACAGCACACTACAATCCCACCATGTTAAGATCAGACCAGATTTCTCCTACAATGCAATGAACTAGTAAACAGACACATGCCTGTGTTGTGTGTATGCAGGCTTGAAGTCTGAACCTCTGAACGTTTAAACTGGGAAAACTCCTATTGAAGTAAAATGAACAATGTCAGAATAATCTTAATGCTTTCTACCTCTAAGTACAGGTGTCGTTAGTCTCATTTTTAAAAGCAAAACCACAGTACTTAATTTTAAGCACTTTAAATAATTACTTAAAAGTCTGATTTTCAACACACAAAATTTAGCTCCCGCTGAAGACAATTATGGTCAAAGGTATTTGGGCTTAGATCATAAATGGTACTGAAGCACATGAAGTCTTATTTGGTCTCTTAGTTTTTCAGTTTCCTCAGTTTGCTGATATATATCTAAATAGGTGTTAGAATCATAGAATGTTTTGCGTTGGAAGGGACCTTAAAGATCACCTAGTTCCAACTCCCCTACCATGGGCAGGGACACCTTCCACTAGCCCAGGTTGCTCAAAGCCCCAACCTGGCCTTAAACATTTCCAGGGACAGGGCATCCACAACTTCTCTGGGCAACCTGTTCCAGTGCCTCACCACCCTCACAGTAAAGAATTTCTTCCTTATAGCTAATCTAAATCTGCCCTCTCTCATTTTAAAACCATTACCTCTGGTCCTATCACACAGCCCCTCATAAAGAGTCCCTCCCCATCTTCCCTGTAGGCCCTCTGTAAGTACTGGAAGGTAGCTATAAGGTGCTGCATGTATGAAATGAATGGAGAGGTATGTTCTTTTCCTCACCTTCAAACTTCATACTCTTTCTGCCCTGCTATGGCTTCAATAATCCCTATGACAGTTGAGAAACACAAAGAAAAGCCTCCTAGTTGTTTTTGAAGGGTCAACCAAGGTCCATTCCTCTAGACTATAATGACAATTCTTTCTATACATGGTTCTCACTGTCACTAACTGTCTCCTAAATTCAGTTTGTTTCTTATTCTTGATTCTCACTAACTTTCTTCAAAAAAAGTTAGGACTTAATTTGATCTCCACCTTTCCCATGCAAAATAATTTGAAAATATGACGTATTAGACCGTTTGCCTTTTAGAGGATTACCTTTCATAAAAAGGCACTGAAAATCCTTTGAAAGAAAAAAGATCTTTTCCTTCACCTCAAATTTGACATGGAAGGTAAAGACCTTCATTTGTGGGTAGGCAAAGCAGGAGGCAAGACTCTCCGGTTCATTGAATGAACTTCACATAATCACATCAGAAGACTCTATCGAAGCAGAATTAACAAGGAATAGATCTTTAGACAAAACCCTTGAAACTAAGCAATTATTTGAAAAATTGTCCCAAACACTCTTGTTGCATTTATACCAGTTTCACTGTGATGTAAATTCACTAGCTTCTGTAGCACTACTTTCAGATCACAGCCATAGTGAGAAAATAACCAAACCCAATCTTCTTATTCCTCGATCATAAGCAACATGAATTCAGGCTGGGGTTTATGAAATCACTTCCGTGCCACATATCCCTCTGTTCTTCCTTTGCCTCATTTGCTGAACAAATGAAAAAAATCACTTTCCGTGAAAAAGCAGCAGTAATGAAATTATAGCTGTGAAGGTAACCTTAACCCACTCCAACTCCAGTACACAGCAGACTGCTAACTGCTGTCCCAGAGAGCTGCACTCTGCAGTGACCCGGTAGTAACCTCATCAACTTTGGATTCCTCCTGGAACAAGACACCATTCTTTTTCACCTGGGCTTCCCCTGCATGTGTCTGGGGCTGCTTTTCTCCCTTTCCTCTTAGATATTAAACTGATGATGACATTTCATTCAGTGATTATATAAGGTCCCATGCATTTTTAGCTTCATAAATAATCTATGATGTTTTAATAAAAAAGATGTAAAGAAAAAAAAATCTCCATCAATGCTCCAGTGCAATTTTTCACCAAGCAACACATAGGATAAGAGTTGTACACTGCATGGAATAATGTTGTCTACTACATGCTTCAAGGATAAAGCTAGAAGAAGAGTAATGAGAATAAGGAATCAAGAGGCTTGGCTCAGGGTTTCTGGTTTCTGCTGCAACTTCCAAACAAATGCACTGACTCATTAGTACAACCCAAGAAGACAAGGACTGGGGATCAGGATTCTGTTTTCACAGTCCCTGCTTCTTTGTCATGTTGCTTCTGCACTGCTGCTAGAAAGGATAACAATACTTTCCTCCCTTCCCAGGGAGGGTCAAGAGGATCAAGTAGCCACAGAGCTGCACCCAAAAGGCTACACTGCACTAAAGCACAAACATGCCTAGCTCTAAACCCTGTTATTTCCTTAAAAATAAGGAAATGCAGGTAAGAATTCCTAATATGTCCTGCTTACACAGGTTTCAGCGTATTTGAACTGCTGGAGACAAGCTCTGGGAACCACTCCTCATCTCTGTGAGATAGTAGACAGCAGGATGAGCTAGGCACAGCAGAGAGAATGCAAATACGTATTACAATCAAAGACAGGATCAGGCTCTAGTCAAATCCTGCTCCTGCTCTGGATTTCAAACTCCCACTGGAGTCTGGAGAGACTGCTTTTTAAAACTGAGAACCAGCTCGGAAAGGGGACAAATAACAGAGATGGTATTGGGAGTAGGGAACTGAGGTGAGTGACTGCTATTTTCTCAGGACCTAGAGGGAAAAGAACAAAACAGGAATGAAGGATTCTACCAGGGAGGAGATAGGACTATGTAGGCAGCAAACATTCATCTGCTACAAAATGACCAGAAAGGCAACACAGAAGAAAAAATCCTACAAAAAGATACTACACTGTCAGCAAGAAAGGGCTGCTGCAGAGTGGATCAGCAATCAGCCTTAATCTTAACACCCACTGATTTTAAATTTTAGAGAGATTAAGCAGACATATGATACCAGTGCAGGAGTAGAGTATCATGTCCAGTTCATGCTAAACCATGTGAGTCTTAATACTGCTTTCATTGTCTTGATATTATTTGTGACAGAAGCACTGTTAGAAAAGTATCTAATACACATGGCATACATATGGTCCACATCCTAAACACAAATAGGGCAGACTTCTACTCAGGGGTATCGCTCCCCTCTAAGAGCAGCCTGCTTTAGAGATCAGGCATATCACATTACCACATTGTCACTACCATGTCGTTTGTCCCTCCATTCATTATCAGAAAAACAGTAATGCACAATAAATGAGGAAGGTCTAAAGGGCTAAATGTTCCTTAATGCTTTCAGGCAATTATTAGGGTATTATGTACCCAGATTCCCTACTTGAAATGTCTCTGTTTATCTTTGGGAGCCCAATAAACCACATCATACCCTAAGGTTAACTTCCTCTACATATTGCCTCCTTTTGCTAAGCCAACCAAATGTGAGGTTGGCCTTCTTTCAGCACGTGACAGTGCAAAGAAGAAGATGATTAGAACTTTAGGAAAAGTAAGTTGAGGCATCTTAAATCAAGGAAATGGGGCAATGCTGTAAAAGGGGAAAACAAGACTATTTTGAGTATAACTTGGAAAAAGTCTGGGACACATTCATAAATGGCATGATATTCCTCAAGGATATGCAGACTGGCACTAGCCACAAAACGTCAGGCTGAAAAGTATTGTGGGAGGGAGCAACTGAAATTTGGGACAAGAAGGGAGGATGGTCTAAAGCAGTCATGTGCTAGAAGGCTGAAAATAAATCAGCTCACAAAACTAGCATAGGTTGTTATGCAACAGTGCATGAGATGCACAAACACCCTCAGATCTGGTCATCAGTAACAGCAGCAAAGGCAGGAAAGAACCTTAACCATTGTACAACTGCTATCTGCTCGTTATCTTAGGAAGAGATTGGAAATACAAAGTGCCTTATTTATTTATTTAAAATTGTACAAAGGCAACCTATTTGTAAAGGAATGAAGTGCAATTTCACTACTCTTGAGTGTAATTACATAATTTCCTTGAGCTGTTTCAAATGTGGTCAAGAGACTCCTGGCTCTTTTCTAGTTGTGGGCTAATAAGTTGTACTGTCTTCAAAAGTATGGTAGGACTCAGTCTTAAAATGTTTCAATTTACACTTACTATCTCTTACAATCTTCATGGCAGACAAAGTATGACTCTGTGGTGCACTTCATTCACTCTCTTTTGCTGCCCACAGAACACCTCCTCAGTAACTCTGAGAACCTCTTTGGCCACAAACACTTCTGCTCCACAAAAAGTCCATCCACATCCTTAGTGCGTTTCTTTCCCTGACATATATTCATTTTGCATAGTGTGTCAGGTTTCTCTGTCTCCAGTTGTCATTCAGACTTCAGAAAGCTTCTGGGACTGAGAAGGGAATGCAGAAACTTACTTCACCATGTTGAGATCCAAACCTGGCACAAAGAGGACAAGAAGAGGCCAAAGCGTGTTTCACTGCTAGCCTGCTGGCCTTCTGTTGATCCAGGGCAGGAGCAAATGATTCATGTCTGATTGTGATTCAGGACCCTTCTGACATGAGTTTTGTGGATATGGATCTGATATTCGGGGACAGGACCAATGCAGCAAAACCAACACATACTGTTATCCTACAAGCACCCTAAAAGTAAGGAGAAATACAGTCTTTTGGTGAATACCCTAATGGCAAATACAAGGAATGACTGAATAACAGAGATTCCCTTTCTGATCATATAGGTTAGCTCTCCAAGTCAGCATAAATGAATGTGGGGAGCCTAAACTACCACTACTGTATACATATGCTGTAAATAAAAAGAGGAAGCTGGCAGACAGTCTGTCACTTTAGCACTGTATACATATTGAAGTAATTAAATTAAACAATTCGGCATTTTACCCAGGTGCACCAACACACTACATATATCGAAACTAACGTGTCTATATTAAAATTCCTCTACAGGCTCCAGCTAAAGGGTTAGTTTCTCTTGAGCTGGAATCAAAGGTATGATGAGAAAATGTACAGCTTTTTTATTACCAATTATGAGGGTATTCATGCAGCGCTGCTTAAATATTATCTTCTAAAACTGATAAAGGGCAATGTAAGGGGGAGTTCTTCAGAGAGCAGGAGACCAGACAATTAAAGCTCTTAATTACAAGGCAATACCCAAGAACTTCAAGATCATACCCCGACTAAATTGTGTCCTTTATACCAATATTCATCCCCAAACATACATCTCTTAGAAAAAGAAGTCTACACATGATAATTCTCCATCATGTTTTTAAAGAATTTTAAGAACATTTCATGCACCAGTTAGTTCAAAGATACTGTGATACATTAAAAGTTCAAAGCTGAAGCTTCTCTCTTTCCTTTTATACATAATTTTAAGAACCAAAGTTAAGAGAAGGAAAAGTGGCATACAATTAAATATGCCTCTTCTTCCAAGGTCTGTACTTGCTGTTACTCCAAGACTGTTGTAGAAACTCCTTTAACACACAGGGGAGAAAACAGTCTATAATGTACTGATGGTGGTGAAACACAGCAAGATGACATGTTTGAAAGAATATGGGAAAATACAAGCCAAGAATTCTATGTCCGCAGAAGAGCCCAGGTGAAACACCCCCAGCCACCTGCAGCTGCTCCCAGTTAGCTACCATCACATATTTAGACAGCATCATAGTGGGTGCACTACCACTGCCGAGAGAGAACATGAACAGGTGGTGCAGTACTACCTCTAATTCATCATCTTAACCAGTGACATATAAAAAGCAGTGAAACATAAAGTGCTATTAGACCTGAAAAGCTGCCATAATTGCAATAGCGCTGCTAACTAACCGTTCAGCTCCATGTTCTGAGTAATTAGGGCAATGGTTTATGACCAGCGCTTGGTGGCATTAGCAAAATGTAACAGGAGATTGAGCATGACGGGTGGGTTGGTAAAGAGGAGGAGCTGTAAATTATGGTTTCAAGGAATCACCCTTTAAAAAGCATGTGTCCTTTATCAAAAAGGAAAAAGTTCCCCATATGTAATAGGTAGGGAGAGGGAGTTCAAGACAATAGCAAGATGGTCTTCAGCAAGAACGTTTTTGCCTTTTTTTTTTTTTTCTTCATTTCACACATAAGGATTATGTGATTTTGCTCTGACAAAGTCAGGAAGAGAAAGAAAACTCTAGCAGACAGGCTTTTGCAAGATAAATTCTATGTGCTTAAACGATTTGAGAAACATACTCACTTATTTCCTGTTCAGTTGAAAAGGCTGATGCTTTAAGTCACCTACACTGCAGCTCTGTATGCACCAGGACGAGACTGGGGAGTTCAGCTGGTGCGAAAAAATACCAGGGAGGGAGGAGAAGCCTTTGCTTCATGCCCTCAAGTGTAGGCTGTCAACAGTGAAGATTCTGCAGATGCAAGAGATGGATATGCACAAGTTTGGTTTTTTTTTCATAGCCATGAAGGAATCTAGTTTGAACTCCAGCACAACTTAAGACACCTTTCTTGTTTTAATTCCTACTTGAAGTCCAATAGCTGTGTCTGAACTAGAGAATGCCTTTTTTTAAAAAAAAAAAAAACCAACTTCTTTCGGTGGGGGTGGCAGAGGGGATTTTTGACTGAAAATTGACAGCAGGGATGACTTTCCCACACTGTAGAAAACTGTTCTATTATTACTTAATCCCTATTATTTAAAGTGTGTAGACTATTTCTAGTCTACATGTGTCTAGCTTAAACTTCCAGCCACACAGTTATGTCATGCTTTCACTTTTAAAAATTCAGAAGATCTCTATTATTAAATTGCTGTTTACCATTGTAGGTAACTGTAGATTGTGATTGCCACCCCTCCACCATCTATTTTTCAGGTGGATACCTTTCATTTCTCATTAAAGGGCAAATTTTCCAATTGTTTTAACAACTGTCATATTTGAGAATGAACCCCCTCTAATACAATAGCAGCTGTAAGCACAAGAAAGGGATCTCGGTCATATTTGTATTAAAACCAGATATATTTATACCTACTCAATACTCTTCTGTTTACATATCTGGGAAGTGATCTAGTCCTTTGGCTACAACATTATCCTGAGATCTCATTTTCATTGAGTCATGAACCCAAAGTCTTTCGCAAAAATTTCTGTTTCCTGTATTCTATAAGGATGCCTCGCATTGTTTTAAAACCAATGCAGCATTTCAAGATATCCATTTCAAATGCACCTTGCTCACCCGTTCTCAATTTACAATCCAATTCAGTCCAACAGTGACATTTAGTCTCTGAAGTTGGGACTACCCTCTGTTTGAGACATTCAGTGCCAGGCGGTCTGTGAAGAGGACTCACAAGACACTATTTCCCTATTTATATATATACACATATGTATTTCTTCCCCAAACAGTTGACAAAGGCACAACTCTACAGCCTTATTCTTTCAGAGGATGCTGCAATACAGGTAGCAGTGACATTGTGAAAAAGAGAGAAAATAAACCAATTCTCTTCGATAAGGCATAGGAAAGGGTCATGCTGGGAGACTGACTCATCAAAAGGCAGCTGACATATATGACATAGGAAGGAAGCAGGAATGACCCTTCTCCACATTTCAGATAACCCATGAGTGAGGCTGGGTGCCTCTCTACATCTGAAACAGCAAGCTCTGAGACTGTCCTTGCTGTCCCAGGGTCTGCATAGAGGGTACATGGCAAGGGTGTATTAATGCAGAGAAATGCATCTGACTACCATAGAGGGAGAAGCAATGGGTCTGAACAGCATGTATATTTCTGATAGGAATACAATTTTTCATGGAGAAAAATCAAAGTTGACATCCTTTCAACCTTTATTTTTTGGCAACAAAGTCAGCAGATTCTGAAAAGGAAAAGCTGAGGCTTTTTCCTGCTGAAGAAAATATCCTTTTCTTACGGGGAGCAGAAGCTTCTACAGCCTCATCCCACCTGCCACACAGTGGTGCGTGCCACATAACAGCATGCCTGGGGAAGCTGGCAAAAGTAATGACATTTCCTCTGAACCCTTGAAGGTAGATAAAGAGAAAGGGCACTTGGTCCTTCCCCTCTTCTCTTTGAGCTGTCACAATGATGTGCTGCACCCATAAAACAAGGCAAGGGCTGCTGAGGAATTCACAACTCCAAGGGAGCTCATTTCCATCCTCCAAGAGTCAGAGGCCTACAGGAAACACTGCGGTGAGCACAGTGGCAAGACCGAAGATGGAAAAAGTGTGTTTCTGGATTTACAGCCATTTATTCTGAGCCAATCAACAGAATCCCAAGTGGGAAGGTGAGGAGCACAGGGTGCAAAATTAGTCTGCATTTAAATAAGAGACATGTGGGTTTGGATACCCCCTCCTCCTTGCTCTGTTTAAACAGCCCAGTGCTGCCTGCGAACAAAGCCTAAGGAGATTATGTTCTGTGAGGATAATCTCAGCTCTCTAGTGCTGTCTTGGCTTCAGAAATATAGCATTCCAGTTTTCTCCCAGGGTCATTTCAATTCCCTTCCCATCAGCTCCTATACGCTTCTCCAGCTACTCCCTGATTTCTGGGGTGAAATGTTTTTAATGTTATGATTTTTAAGGTTTCTCAGATTTTCTTACCAGAGAGGGATGGATTCCTCACCTGATAGTAACAGGATTAGATAGCAAGCAACTTTTCCAGTGATCTGGGTACCCCTTAGAGAGTAGTGGAGCAGCATTCCCCATGTGCGTGGGGAGCCAGCAGCCCAGAGTGCTTCACTGCCTACCCAAACACATTATCCCATCTGAGCATTAAATTATGCAGAAAATATTCCAGCAGCTCAAATATTGAGCAAGTGGTAATGATGCTGTCACTTTGACAGAACGTGTAAAAATATCCGTGCAGATGGATAGCATTTGCGAAGAAGATGAGCAAGATGAGAGTGGACCCCTTTTATGTGCCCTGCGCAGCTCCCATGCCGTCAGGGCGACTCGCTGCTGTCTGCCAGTCAGGGGACAGATGTGCCCATCCTGGCACACCCTCTACCACTCACAGGCAGACTCCCTTGTCTTTTCTGCTGCAAAAACGAAGGGCAGTACAGAGCGGCCTGACCAGTAGGCACTGGGCACCAAGTTCAAACTTGCTGAAGCCTGGAGAGCAGCATCTGTTTATGCTAGGCTTGAATTTGGCTTCATGCCTGCCTGAAGAACATTCCATGTAGGGTTTTGGCTTGCTTTATGCAGTCTGGATCTATAGGTAAATGAATGTCAGGGATATTTTACGTGTCTGAATACACTGTGCATAATATGCCTCGGCAGCAGATAACTGTGGCTATATTTTGGGGTACACATTGCCTCATTTACATCTACCAGTTGCATATAGAATATAGGCACAACTATTAAGACTGCTGATGAATATGCAGGAGGAATAACAGAAAACAAGCAACACAAGAACCAAGAGTAGAAAAACTGCTAAGAGTCACAGCCTTCTCATAAGGCAGGGTCTGGAGTACCTGGGAGTCCATTGCACAGGACGGGTGTAAATCTCTTGACTTCTCTGTGCCAAGACCACAGGATCAATCTTGTCCAATTCCTTCATGTCATAATCACATTAAAGACCCTGTGAATCCACCTTCTTCTTCCCCTGGCCTAATGTAGTTTTATCTACATTGTACTTGGTGTTACTGTGCTACCTTTAGTACTGAATGAATATGGAACTTTGGCACTGACATGAAAGCAACACGCCAAATAACCAACATCACATAAATAACCCAAATAACTGTAACGGTTCTTTGTGGCACCAAGTCTTGCAGTGTTGACACCGAACAAACTCCTTTGACTTCTATGGATGTTTGGCCTGAATATGGATTAACTAAATCAGCCTGCATATCACAAGTTACAGAGGAAGTAGAGTGATAGAGGAACAAAACAAACACGAATTAACGTAAAGTTCACCCTCAGGCTTAAGAAAGACTGAAAACAGCCAGTACAGTGCCTCACTCCATCTTACCCCCATTGATTTGGAGGTGCTGCATCAACATTTCCTAGAGTCTTTCACATGAGAGCTCAGAATAGGAAATTCCAATTCCCAGCAAGGCCAAACAAATGCCAAAAATAATTTTAAAAACAAATGCCGCAATAGAAGCACTTAATCTAATGTAACTTCTTTTCTACTGAAGCGTTGCAAAGCACAGCCAGAAGCACATCTCCTACAGGAATACCTCAAGGGCATTTTGTGAGAATTTCCTCATTCCCAACAAAAATGGTCAAGAAATTATCTAGGCGTTACAGAGTAGCATTTCTTAAAGTACATTAGGAAGCTCTGATGGATGCAATACAGTCTCTATAGTCATGAACTTTCAATTCAAAGTACTCCATCAGGACATACACAACTTATCACAGCCTTCCTGAGGTGGCAAGTGGTAACTGCACACAGTACAAAGGAGTGAAAAAGAGATGAAATATTGACATGCTTCAGAAATGCTGTAAGAATACTCAGTGTCCTTTTAGATCACATAGTTGCTCTGGGTCTTAAGACACAGACACAGTAAACCCCCCAAGGCCCAGCTCCTGCTGGAAATCTCTGTGCCAGGCAAGGAGCCAGCCAAACCACTTCTGTCTCTAAATATCCCGAGGTTTCATGATGTACAAGCTCCTAGTGGGTGGATGCCTCTGCCACGGATCAGCTACTCAGCGAAAACCCACAGCAATCAGGCTCTAATGCCTCATGCCAGGTATTAAAAACAGGATCAACAATATAAAATCTGACATCACTTGGCGATTTATGACATGAGCATGTGCATGTGTATGTAATGCTCTGTGTGTGTATATATGCAGATGCACACCCTCAGCAGCCTGTGTTAGCTGAGAAACATGACACCTCAAAGCCCCACAGCCACACCATCAAAGGAACACTGCCCTGGCCAAGCAAGAAAAGAGGTACTAAAATGACAATCATTTTGCATTTTTTATGAGGTTTGTCTCCTGTGTGTCTCTGTACCTCTGCAAAGCCCTCTCATTGTTGCTTCACAGTTCATCTTGTTTCTGTCAGCTGATTAGGAAGTTTCATTCTTGCCTGTCTTCCCTCCTCCCTTCCTGTCCCTGTGCCCTTGGCGTCAGTGTGTCCTGACAGCAGAGTCTCTATGGTGCTCCCCTATTATATTGCTTTCCCAAACACCTCTTCCACCATTAACTTTTCTGCACTGTCACTCACCAACAACTATTTCTGCTCCTGCACCATCCACTCCA
The DNA here is from genome assembly GCF_003259725.1 of Athene cunicularia. Lineage (NCBI taxonomy): Eukaryota > Metazoa > Chordata > Aves > Strigiformes > Strigidae > Athene > Athene cunicularia. The sequence goes on from NW_020799101.1 coordinate 23,303,429, forward strand.
GCCACGCACGAAAGTCAGTTTTTGTCAGGCTCACTGTTCCCCCTGAGCCCAAGAGGAAGGAGCAAACACTAGGCCCTGGGGAGCTTCCATGCAGCCCTGTCGAGAAGGACTTGGAAGCAGTAGTGGATGGAAAACTGAATATGACCCAGCAATGTGCACTCAGCCCAGAAAGCCAGCTGCATCCTGGGCTGCATCAAGAGAAGTGTGGCCAGCAGGTCGAGGGAGGTGATTCTCCCCCTCTACTCCATTCTCATGAGACCCCACCTGGAGTGCTGTGTTCAGCTCTGGGGCCCCCAGCATAAGAAGGACATGGACCTGCTGCTCAAGCAAGTCCAGAGGAGGCCACAAAGATGATACGCACTTCCCCTGTGAGGACAGGCTGAGAGAGTTGGGGTTGTTCAGCCTGGAGAAGAGAAGGCTCTGGGGAGAGCTTATAGCGGCCTGCCAGTACTTAAAGGGGGCCCACAGGAAAGATGGAGAGGGACTTTTTGCAATGGCATGCAGTGATAGGACAAGGGGTAATGGCTTTAAACTGAAAGACAGCAGATTTAGATCAGATGTAAGGAAGAAATTCGTTACTGTGAGGATGGTGAGGCACTGGCACAGGTTGCCCAGAGAAGCTGTGGCTGCCCCCTCCCTGGAAGTGTTCCAGGCCAGGTTGGATGGGGCTTTGAGCAACCTGGTCTAATGGAAGGTGTCCCTGCCTGTGGCAGTAGGGTTGGAACTAGATGGTGTTTAAGGTCCCTTCCAACCAAAACCATTCTGTCATTCTACAAAGTTCATGTTTGTACCCTAATTCTGTCCTGAATCCAAACTAGGGCAAGAACTGGGTACATGTCAACCCTCCCACTTAACGCCCTAGTTTTCATGAATGGAAAACCTGGAAAAATGAGAGGGTGGGGAGGTGCCACATGATCTTATGCTGATAAAAGATCCAGATGACTGGGAGACCAAGACTTCATGGGGCAATACAGTATACATGCACATTAAATTTAGCTATGGCCTGACAGTCTTGCTTTCCTGCTTGTAAACAGAGATAATTGCACTTCCCTAATTCAGTATGAGTGTTGAGAATAAACATAAAAATTCTTGAGACACATCTTAGTGTAAGAACAAAACTCACAGAGGCACAAAAAATCTACAGAGGCCATGGCAAAGCTTTGCCATGCTCACAGAAGACTGGTTGCTTCCCAAATGGAACAAAACCTTCTTAAAGCTATAAAAACCTCCAGAGTGCATCTAAGGCTACAGGACAACCCCTACCCTTCCTTCCACAAGCTCTTTTGACCTGTCTTTTTGCCTCTACCAGTCATCCTAACATAACCCAACATCTGAGTTTGAGTAAATACTCTTGTATGCTTTACTAATGCCAGTTCAACAAGCCATTTCACTAAATTTCCTCAAGGCATGCACAGCTCAGCCTCTTCCTTTCATCCCAGAATCCAAGGTTTAGATGACCCTCTGTGGCTAGACAGGGTGAAAGCCCTGCATATACATCAAATAATTCAGAAGTAGAAGAAGCATCAGGAACTAAAACCAGCTGACCTCTTAGTCCCTGAGCTTGGCCCCTTTGTTTTCCAAGCCTTAGATGGACCAGTAAATCACTCATCACTCCAAAACACTGAGACTTGCAGGTTCCTATGCCAAACTCCTCATTCAAAGAAAACTGTCCAGGAGATCAAAACAAAGAAATACATGGTGGTTCTTCAGGAAGGACAAGTGAGATAATATGGTAATCTTATTCAGGTTCTCTTTGTAAAGTATTGCTAATGTAACAAATGATGGCTTCTAACCTACGCAGCACTGCAGTCTCACAGCAAAGGAGAAGTCTTAGTGAGCAAGATGAATCCTTTTGGCAGGTTTATTCACTCATAAGGAATTCCTTTCATTATTTAGTACAAATAAAGATATACCTTCATGAAAGGCTTCTGCTGCTCATGCTGCTCACATTCATATTTGAGACCTGAACAGAGAGCTAGAGCCCTTTGCATGTTCCACACCAGGGTGCAAGAGAGGTTCTCTTGTGAGACCACAGATTTTTCAGAAGAACATTGCGTTTTCATGCTGAATTGGACTCATGTTCCATCAAATCTTGCCTTCTACGTCTGAACTCCACTGAGGGAGTGAAAAGAGCTCACAGCACACTTGGCTCATCCAGCAAAGCCGGGCACTACAGGAAGACTCCCTCCTGACCTCTACAGTGATCAGATAATGACTTGAAGCATGCAATTTGGTTATCCCTCTTGTTAGGGCCTGAATGTGCCTGTGAGTCACTGTCCATGAGGGCAGGGAGTGAACTAGGACTGTAAACGGGATTTCTGACTCCTTCTTTAATTTTACCTAGGATTAAGAGGGAAAAAGTAGGGACCCTATATATGCCCTCCCTCTGCCCATCTCTGCTCTCCCCTTACAGCAGCACTAGCCTGCCACCATGGTCAAAACCCCCAAAATGTTTGGAGGTGGTCTTCAAGAAAGACAGGCATGAGTTATTGCTTCTCTCCTACTGCTCTGTGAAGAAGGCTGCACACAATGCAGGGTCTTACACCAGCAACTTGTTACTACTTTGAGCAAATGTATGAACTGGGTCTTGCTGCCCAGTGGCAATAGATGTTATAAAGATGTAGGTTTTGTTCACAGCACGAAATGATACTTCTCACATCTCTGCTCTGTGTTACTGGCTGGTCCTTCAGTCCCATATTACTGAAGTCTGCGAGAACTAGATGCTGATCATTTTCTGTCTGATTCTTCACAGTCCTTGCACTAACAGTTAACTAGTCTTCACTAACTCATTTGTCCCCAAAGCTAAATAATTCTCCTTTTAAGTAACTCCCCCACCTACAAACTTCAACAGTCACTGCATCTTTTTTTCCCCAGATTTTGCCAATGCTAGGAAAATCCAAAGAAGTGTGTGCTCTGATTAAGTCCAAGCCAGAAACTGCAAGTACAGAATTTGCTAAGGGGAAATCACTGCAAAATAAACAGATGAAGAAGATACTCAACATTTTGCAAGCCTATAAAAAGCTGGGCTGGAACAGAGTGGGCAGGAACTAAAGGACTGAGTGCCAATCAACATAGCTGAGGGTCTGTTAATTTATCCCCCAATGATTTCCAACTCCCTTAGATTGTATCTAGTAACACAAACTCCCATCTAATGCCACTAATGCTATTATGCTGGAAAGCCCAAACCTGAGGAATGAAAAGGCAGTGTGTGGCAGCAGATGCCAGCAATCAGCGATCAGAAGCAGAGAATGTCTCCCAGCTATATGTATGAAATAAATGTTGACTTTCTATCTGCATCCCCCATACTATGCTTCCCCGAACCCTCCCAGTGCCTCTTCTTCCAAAACTCTGCTCTGTTCATGTTGAAATGATAATTGTTAATTGATCCTGCTTTTCTGGTTGCTGTGCTAACCCAGAGCTTGTGCTGCTTGGTGTCTAAGCAGCTTGTCCTCAGGATATGGTTAAACCTGCCTTTGATCAGCATTTAATCCTTCAAGGTGCTCAGGGGGCTGCAGTTTAGTTTCAGTGTGAAAGCAATTAGAAAAGATGGAAAGGAAGGAACAGGATTCTCCTCTTCTCCCTCTAGCCCTCCCTCCTTCCAAAAGAAACATTTATCATGGACTAGGGATGTTATTACAGTGGAGGAGAAGCTGCTCCATGGGCCTGGCCCAGATCTGATGAATGTGAGAAGTGGGAACTCTGGCCATCAGGAGCCTAATCTGTCTATCTCCACAGGTAGCCCAAAGATCTGGGTTATTTTGTTCCTCAGCTAAATATAAACTGCTTGTTAGGGAGAGAAGCTTATCCTCCCTCAAGCTTCCATCAGGGAGGACAAGTAGAGGTAGCATTTTTAACAGATGGAAGCCAAGTTCTCCAAGGGAGTCTTTCAAAGTAAATAAACAAAAAGTAACTTGTAGTTCCTACACAGAGCTAATTATGTATGTCTAGATCAAGCCCTAACTGTGGGGTACAGCCATCTGCAGGGATGCAGAAGCTGCAGACAGAAAACAAGGGGAAGAGCTGGGGAAGAATTTGAGAAGGCAAGACTAGACTGGATGGAGAAAGGCAACCGATGCCAAACATCCCAGAGAAGGCTACTTAGCGTAGGATTCTGTTAACGTTCTAAACCAGCAGCGTTAGGAAAACTCCACACCCAAAATCACTTAAAACTAAGTGGTGTGAGGTCGACATCAATGTATTGCCACTGCACAGAGCCTCCCCCAGTTTCCCCCAGGGGAAAATGCAGTTTACAAGAACTTGGCACTTCCAAATCAAAGAGCAGCATAGCGTCCACTTCTGCCCCATATTTTTGGTCTCTGACTCACAATGTAGAGGCCACAGAATGGTACTTCTTGACCCCTCTGTACACAAAGCTTGTTCATCACAATGATCAGTCACATGCTTTTTTGTTATTGGCTAGATTCTGTCAGTCAAGCTCTTGGTGTCACAGAAATGAGATACAATACAGCTGCTCTATCTAGCTAAGGTACTTCTAGAGTGCCAATCAATGTAGTTATCTAAAAGTATCATCAGGATATTAAAGCTGGTTATAGTTCCCTAAGTGCTGTGGTGGGTTACTCAATTTGAGATTAAATGTATAAATCTAAAAATAGAAGGAACCATAACAGGAGGACTTTGCCACTGCTAACACTTATATATGGCTCGGTGTAGTAAACGTGGGATGTGCCATAGGTCCTGGATTCCATTTGTTTTGCAGTAGAATTGTTTCGTGCACCTGGATGAGACGCTTCTTTTCTCTAGGCCTCAATAATCTTACGATACTCAGTTTCCTTGTGAAATTCAATTTTTAATGAAATGGAATTAATGATATTGTCCTATTTCAGTGGGATAGTTTTAGCTGGCTCTAGATATGTAAACAGCTGTGAAATTGCAAATAATATCTCATTTCCACTTGCTTACAGCTACACCGTTGTAACTTTTTGTATGCTCCTACATATTTCTGATCTGTAACTAGAGATAAGAATCAGGATTTTAACCTGCCACTCATCACACAATAAAGTACGAGTCACTCACCTCTTCTATCTAGAAGAAAATTCTAGCAACTATATGTAATTTTGAAGTACCAAATAAGCTTCACAGCTTGACCTAAGTCTTGCAAATCTTCATGCCATGACACCATCCTAAAGGACTACCAGCTGAATGAGTAGCAAAAAATATAAATCCCTTAGCAGTTAAATACATGAGTTGTTCAAATACCACATAAGAGAAGCATTTTTCATGTGGTATGGAAAATAAATTAGAAACATGTCAGCCACATTTAGATGTATGTGAAACACCCCTTTTTATCACATTTAAAACATGTGGGAAATACTGATCATACAGGGTTAAACTGGTCTCTGGCAGAATTAAAGCAGATTCCAGGGGTGACCCTGCAGACAGGAGTTACCTGAGCCCTGCTCCATGGCGCAGAGCTGCCTGGGGCAGATGAGGAGCAGCCCCTTCCTTCCCAATTCTGCTGCTCCAAGCCCTGCAGCCTTACAAGGACTCTTGCTGTCTCATCTCTTGTTGTGCTCTGCAGCCCTAAAGAAAACATTACCTGTGCTCTCCCTCCCCTGCAAATATACAGAGCATTAGCTTTGCTACAGAAAAAAAAATCACTCCTACCCTAGGCATGCTAGCAGAAAAGTAACTGAGAGGCACTTGAAAGAAAGAGTTAAATCAATTACAAAAACATGTTCCAAACCCCCTTACCTGAGCTTCAGCCTTCCTCACCCATTTTTTTTCCTTCTCAGGCTTTTTCAATATAGAAAAAATTGTGTACGAAAAAAGGAAAAAGCCAGCTACCTCAGCAGGAGCTACATGCTGATTAGAAAAGTTTTGCTTTGGGGGTGCAGGTTTGGGGGTGGGAGGAAATGAAGCAAATAAATGGTATTAATCTTTTAAACCTGAGAGTTTTAGATACCGCATTAAAAAATTGGCAGTGGTATCTTCTAATCCCAAAGCCCGAGTACAGTGTATTATCCAACAGACTGCATTCCCACACTTGACACCTCCCTAAAAGCTTTCCCACATGTGTGCCAGTTTTATCAGCTACCTGAAGGACTAAAAAAGAACTCGCTCACTAATTCCCAACCTTAGAGCAATCCTGCTCTGTTCCTTGAATGGGAGGGTGAATAGGGTACTATCTTTAGAAAGCCTTTGCTTGTTCAATTATACCACCTTGCTTCCCTATTAGCCGTGAGCCCAAACCATACTACTTAGTAGAAGCATCAAAAGCATTCAGTGGTGGTCTAATTCTGCTCTCCCCGCTTTGCCCTGAGGTATGACTGCCTCTGTTGTGGACCCTGAAAGGTGATGAGCAGTTCACAAAACATGATCAAACAGCGCAGTCCAAGGCATGAAGAAAACGTCAGTATCCAAGTAAGCCTGCAGGAAGAATTTAAAGAGTCGGGATAAAAATAACTGAATTGGGACACAGCCAGAAATGAGGATTAACACTAGACAACACCAGTGACAATGAGTGATGAGGATTCCCAGTTGCATGTCTAATAGTAAAATATCTCCACATGTAACAACTTCCCCCTAGCCCCAAGAGTAAGCTCAGTGCTGAGACACCAGAATTGCCATTTCAAATGAAATCTACATCCACACAGTCCAGTATGTGCCTTGACAGTAGCCAGTGTCACACCCCACAGTAATGGACAGCAAACCCTCTGTAAGAGGGACTTGATGTAGTCTAGTAGAACAACTGATAATAGTTGGAAGAAAGAGGCAAGGTTTCAGACACAACATCTTTTCCAGGTTAAAAAAATAGTCTGTTATAGTCCATTTTTATCAGCTGATTTACTAACCTTGCTTCATCTACTCACTAACACCTTTATAGCCACAACAGCACTATTAACTACAATCTGCTCTAGTAAGTTTTGGGAAGGTGTGCTCCTGCACCTCCTAGCTCTCATCTTCATTTCTAAGGATAAGCCTTGAAACAGCAGGTTTCTTAACAGCAATGAAAGACCTGTCATACTGCTTTGTCAATGGCACCCGTGCAGCACCACTTCCACAACACCATGCTGAACCATCTTCTTGATCCTAAACCAGAGGGATAAGGAAACACCACCCAGTTAAAATCAGAATTTGACAGATTTAGTATAATTAATATTGATGTTTAATGATCCCCTGCTCCTTTGTGAGTTCTTCCATAAATGCAATATTTCTCCAGGTCTACAAGGAACATGATACCTGTCCTTTGATCTTGTACTCTTTCAAGTTACAAGATTTCATATTAATATGGGGGGGGGGACAGGACACGGGGACAGGACACACGACACACAAACTGGTTGGACTTTTGGTGTAGCATTATAATGTACTGAATGTATTATTTTTCCAAATCACAGCTTCCCTTGGATTCTGTCACAGAAAGGCTGACACACCGGATGGACCACGGAAGGAATTAGATCATATGCAATCTGTTACTCTCTCTTTTTTTTAAGACACCTGAAGCAGATAAAAAACAGAGAGGGGGTGTCAGATCCCCACTGGGTATAAGCTGGCATAGCTCTGCTACAGTCACTGAGTAGAATGAGTCAATATATTGATACCTACTGAGAAGTTATCCTCTGCATTTTTAATTATTAACACCAAAGTCAACAAGAAGTAAAAGGGAAAGGGACTTTCACCTCCTCTGTTCAGACCTCCAACCTAATGAATGTACGACTTCCCTAACACACACAGTTGCTAAAATGAGCCTGGCTGAGTCAGAGAGGCACTGCAGCACCCATCTGCCCCTGCTGATCACCCTCCCTCTCCCAACACCCACCTTCCGTCCCAGAATACGCCTTGCTCTGCTGCCACACTCCTGTGTTGGGCAAAAAGTCCGCTGCGCCAGAAGAAGAAATAAAAATAACAGCCTAAGCAGGCTTCTAAAAGTCAATTATCTACCTGCATTTTTTTATTTGCAAGTAAAATGGTCCACATTTTGCTATTACTCATACTCTTGTAAACCTGGAAGACTGCTGTTAAAGACAAGAGAACAGAATCCGTACTCTCCTGTGATACTTGAACTCACAGCATATTTTCACGGTATGTAATGTGCAGTCTCACTTTTTCTTGTGTACATTGTACTAAATAGTGAACACATTATTTACCTTTGGGAAACATCACAACTTTTCTTCATTAACTATTTTATCAACATCATCCTCTGTGAAGCCAATCCATAGCTCCTTGCTCAGACAAGTGTGTCCAAAAACCAGATTTAGAGGAAACCATACTCAAGTGGTAGTCTGAGTGGCTGTTAGATGATGAGAAAAATCCCACGGTATTTAAACATACAACAGCTGAGAAACTGACAGTGCCAGGTATCTGCAGAGGTACCTTACGCAACTTTTAGTACAGCATTCTTTCTCCTAACTGCAGGAGCCAGTTAAAAAGACAATGTTCATGCTATGAAAGGCTGAGGTTTGCAGCCTGCAATGCAGGATGAACAGCAGCAGCACTGTCCTTGGATCCCTACACAAACCATACAGCATAGGCAGGACCTCCACTGCCCTCCACTGTGGAGTGCAGCTTTCCAAATCTGGTCCATCAGGTGCAGTATTTGGCCTCATAATCTCTCCCCAGCACTGGCAGACACTTACAAACCAGACTGGGGAAACTTTGGGAATTCTCAGCTTGTCACACAGCAAGAGAAATAACCCAAAGGATTGGACTCCCCTGAAAATCTCTGGCGTGGATGCAGGCTATTTCTAAAAACAGAGTGGACTGCAGTCAACAGCCTTTGGGGATTTCTGCTGTGTTGGGAAAGTTTTAACAAGCAGACATGTTGGGCAAAGGATTAAAACACTTCCATATTACATGTCAGAAATCAACACAAGGCGATTCAACTCTATGCACTTAATGCCTTCTTGTTCCTGTCAGACCTATAAATGCTACTGACCATCACCTAGAGGTGTGCTTCTTTAGGATAAGCATTTTTCCCATCCAATGGAGGTTCTTCTCAGTTAGATTTGAAGGACAACCCTGTCCCTCCTCCCTTCCCAGACTCTGCTTCCTTTAGCCGTGTTCCGGTGCAGATTTTCTTAGATAATACAGTTGCTTTAATGTTTTCAAACTAAAGACTTCTTCAATTGAAAAATGGTCTTTTAAGAAACTGCAACATTTTACTTTTCAGCATTTTTCATTTTTGCAACATTTTAAATGCTAATTCTTTTATCAAAAATGTTACTGGAACTGTTATCAAAATGGTTATAACTGTAGTAAAAGCCCTTAGAACATGAAAAACAAATCCATTTTGAACCTTGTGAAACAGAAAAAGCATCAAAACCTCCATATTTAAAGGGTAAGTTGAAAAATATTTTCCAGCCCAGCTCTTTAGAAAGGCAGCGAGTTAACCCACTCCTTGCTGTGCTCTCTCCCTCTCTTCTCTTCTCTGCAAATGAAAGCACTGAAATGAGGCTGGCATTCATTCCCTTCCAGCATGGACACAACCAAGACTGAATTTTCCACAGCGTACCTACCTACAAACCTACCAACCAGTGTTTCTAGGGAGCTCCTCACATGCCCACAATTCCATGTACAAATAATGAACTATACAGCTTAAGGACACTCTGAATGGACTGCTTCACAGAGGCACACTTTGCAGGAAGAGACAGAATGCTAAGTGGTCCTGACCACATGGATACAACCACTGCTGCTGCATGTATGCATCAGTGGTAACTGCTTGGGTCTCTCCCAAGAGCTATTTAAGCTGTAGGGAGTAAGCCCAGTGAATAGGAATTAGGGATCCTACTCACCTTTTACCTCTAAATACCAGTGATACGTAATACCTGTATGGGAAATCAACAAGAACAAAATGGGAGAAAGTAAAACCTTTCTTGAGTCAAGAATTAAGAGTAATGTAATGTGCACAGCTGTCACAAAAGCCACTGCACTCTGATCCTTCCTCCCCCTTTTGTTTAAATGTTCTATGGGAGCACAGCCTTATAGAGGTTCAGTGTAACAACTAAAAAGGTTGTCATGTTTAATGGAGCCAGTGATGGCTAAATCTCAATCCCTGGTTAATCATTTGCTCTTGCCAGCATGGTAAAGCTGAGCATTCCAAATCTCCAGGACAGCTATGTTAATGGAATAAGCAAAAAAGTCAAGTGAGATGTTATCTGAGCTTGCCTGATGAGATTCCAGTCTGCAGGCAACCCTGGCTTATTTTAGATGATGAACTATTGGAGATAAACAGAATGCATCATCTGTTTCCCCAAGACCTTGACTTGCTCGTGGTAGGGGAATATGAATTACATCTAGGCAACTAATATAGATTAAATAATGAACTGGATAAGATCACGGTGTTAACAAATACCCACTTTAAAAGTATCCCCTAGTCCAATAACCATGTAATGCAAAAGATTAAGCTTCTTGTATGCATTATTTTAGGACAGGTAAATTAAGGGTAAAATCAAGGACTCCATTCTAAATGTAATGTGCATATGCAGACATACATCATTCTGTGTATACACTTACAATAATACTTGACTTTTACATAATCAAAACCTATTATGTATCTCAAAATGCTTTACAAAGCTGGGTCACTATCATAATTCCCACACATAGGATTTACATAATTTGGCTAAGATTATCGAACCAGAAAATGGAAGACCCAGAAACAGATTCTCAGACCCGGCTCTCCTCCAGACACAGAAACACAAAGCTATGTACCAATGATGTTAGCAGGAAACAGTTTGGTAAGAAAGACATAGACGGAAATCTTGTAAAATGAAGACTAAATGTTGTCCCACACGTCTGTGATCTCATCAAAATTATATATTCCATTTGATAACTGCCACTGAGAAATAGATTTTAAAAGAGCTAGTTTAGGTATGCAAATCCATAATGTGTAGAGACATGCAAGGATTTTTCATTTATGCAAATGTCACTGTATTATATGTGACTGAACGAGGCATTGTAATGTATCGCATTAATATATCGTATTGTTTATCCCAAACAATGTATTGCCTAACTAGCAAATTGTTTGGGTTTTAAATTTATCTAGCTTTAGACACTGAAAAAACATGGTATGGCACCTAGCCGTGAAGGTGGGATTGAGCCACGGTTCAGGCTTGCTCTAGTAGCAGGTTACAGATTGGAATTCCTTGGTGCAGAATTTGTGCTGAAGTTCACAATGGCATATTTTCAGAATCAACAATATTTTAAGAAGTCCACAACCACAGCCTGCATGGAAAAACCTACAGGAGTGGGTTCATTCCACAGTGGTGGCTAAAAGAATACCATAACCTTATCACTGATGCTTGACACCACTCCATCATCTTTGAATGATTTTTCTCGGAATCCCAGTGATACCAATTTCAATTTAAAAATTCCTCTTCAATTAAAATCCCAGCCACAGAGTCAGAATACAACAAACGTCCAATGTTATGGCTAAAAACTTGAAAAGACAGCATGGTTAAGAATATTTCATTCCAGAGCCCCAGTCACCTACAGCTAAGATCCAGAAATATTTCTCATCCCTCCTGCTGTTCAAGCCATGCTGTGTCAAGAAAGGGAGAAATAACAGCAACTATTTTGGGAGCTTTCTAAATGGATTAATGCTCATGTAACCCAGGCTTTCAGAATGGTTCTAATGGCGTAGATGGGAGTTTTTGTTTGCATTTGTGTCCAAATCTTTATGACTAGCATTGGTTGAGAATTTTCCACTGAAGAGTAATTCATCAGAAGTAAACTATTTATAGGAATTATTCTAAATTCAGATTTAAACAAGTTTAAGCATTTAACAATAAGGTTTCAAATTTCATTAAAAACATGTTTTGTTTGGAAAGCTTAATAAATAAATATTTAACGAGGTTTAAAAATGTCAAAGATTGAAACTCTTGTAATGTTGTTATACCCAAGATGAAAGGATATAAATGAGCAAGATTTGTCTTTAGTAGACCAACTGGCATAGAAGGATAAAATGCAAAACATAAGAACATAAACCCTATTCAGATCTAAAAGTGTAACAGCAGCTTTCAAATCTACGTGCAGGTTTAGACTAATAGCTCTGAATTTAACATTGTTATCTAATAAATTAGTCAATTCAAGGGAACAGGTTACTGCTACCTGTAGATCTGTGGGGAGTAGTACTAGCAATAGTAATGTGCTCTCTCCCTCAGTAGGACAGAGAGAGAACTAATTATTGCCCATAGAATGGGAAGGAGTTCACAGGCAGCAGGATATAAGAAGAAATACAACATACTATAAATCAATATTGCTATACTGAGCCCCTGACTTTTAGAGTCTAACAGTCACAAATTTTAGTTTCTAAGATCTTCCTATGAAACTGTTTTGAAGGACTCCCTTGAGGATCAGGGCTGATAGGTTAGAGTGGTTATTTGTGAAAAATGTTCTCCCACTGTTAACTGAATGTTTCTATTCACTGAGTGTCTGTGTGAGTTCACCATGTTACAAGGCAGGTTTCTGGTCTCACCAGCTTTGGTTTCATGAGGGCCTTTGCAGCACTGAATGAATCTGCAGCATTGGTCCATATTCTGGATCACACAGGTATTAAATCCAAGACTTTTGATGGTTTTATTGTGAATGACTTTTTACTGTGGTGACTATAAAAACCAGGCCATCTGTGGCTTCATTTCATTGAATAAATTTTGTTCCTGGTGATGAATTTGGCCAGGTTGTAGCAGAAGTAGTGTGAGGGCTACAGGAATTTTAGGGAAGGAATGAATTTTGGGAAAACATCTTTTAAAGAGGTTATTTTTTCCTATACTAGTTTAATCGTTTTCTGTTTAAGTTCCTCAATAAGTGTTGTCATGAGAAAATATATACAATGGGTGTGTTTGTGCATAGAGTAAGGGTTGTATTATTGCTCTTTTTATTGTTAATGTTATTGTTATTTATCAGGTGCTTGGATGTTTCACATAAAGGTATGATCTACCTCCCTTGAGCAGTAGCTATTGGAAGAAAATACCTGAAATGACCCTCTCTGAATTCCTTGGAATAGCCAGCTCAGCATTTTCAACATTTTGGGGTTTTGCCCTATATCACAGATAAAAAAAAAAATTAATCTTGAATTCCCTAGATGGGACAGCTCTTCATTCTCTGTACCCTACTCTATTCACATCATAGGTTACAACAGAGGGAAGTCCTTTCTGCCCGGGCCTTAAGTTGTCTGTCTTCCCTTTTCTGCCGCTGAGTCTGCCAACTGCTAGACAAATACAAGAGATCAATAAAGATTTTCATCCAAGGTTAGCACAATGTACATGAATGCTCTGCACACCACCACAGCTGAGGCTGAAACTGGGATCCAGCTCCGAAGCTACATTTTTAGATATGCAGGTACAGATGTGCCAGCAAGTGACCTCTAGCCAGCTGAGAGCATGGTGCCAGCACAACAGACTGTCTTGATCTCAAATGCCTTCTGGTTCATAATGGCAAAAGGCAGATCAGGCTAGTTATGCCCCCCAAGCCTCTAGGAAATAAGCAAGTATTTCAACCTACTATTACCACCTGGGAGTTCAGAGCACGCAGAGTTGAAGTTCTGATTTGTCTAGAGCTACTACAGAAGGCAGAGTCAAAACAGAACTCATATCCAGAAGTTGTTGCTTCCATATTCCTTGCTTAGACCACTCTGCCTCTTTCCTTGTGAGATATTCTTATCTGAAAGCTGCTCTTTTGGAGGCTTACATTAGTTTAGATGAAAACACTAAATAAACAGGACTTAGTTCCATGCACCATAGAGTGCAACCAAAACACTGTGTGTACATGGCAGCTGCTCTTTGAAAGTGGACACAACAGGCTTAATGTCTATGCAGTTTGGAGGCACAAGAGAAAACATTTCTAGCAGCATTTAGCATGGCTGAGGTTGTTCTTACTACACACAAATCCAGCTTTTCTTCAAAGCAATGCATAGTCTCTCTCAGATACGCATTGTATTTCCAGTCCTCAGAAGTCCCTGATTCAGTTACTATTAGGAAGAGAAAGAAGTATGGCTGCCATATGCACATATTTCCCAAATATATCTTATTCTTCTACTGGAAATTCCATCTAAGGAAGCTGGAGGGTTGCATGCATGTGTCTGGCACTTCTGGACATTCAGTTTTCCAGTGCTTATGCACAGGTCAATGCTATAATGCATGTGCAATGAGACAAATATTCCAGGAAGACCTGATGCACATGCACTGTACCCACAATCTGCCCACAAATAGTAAATCATAAGTATTTGAGACACATTAGACTTGAGGTACATGAATGGATTAATCATGAAGGTCAACGCTTGTTGGTAGTGTCAGACTAACTATGCATGTGCCTCCTTACTCTGTGCACATATTTCTGTGAGGAAGTCCTTGACAGAAACATAGCCATGCCACCAAGTAAAAGCAATGTGAAAGGTGCAGTGGACCAGACATCACCAGTGCCAGGTTGTACTGTCAGGTTTGACTTTATGCACAGCTGCGTTCAGATATCCTAAACTCTATTAACCTCTGAAGCCCATTAATTAGGCACCCCGATGGCCTGAAGTGACAGAAAGCAGTAAATCCAGGGACTTCAGCAGAACTTGGGCTGTTTAAATGTGGCGACTCAGCAAACTGCTTTCCCTCTCAATGTCCCATTTTCTCATCTTAAAACAAGAAATATAAAAACTGGTTGCTTGCCCTCTATCAGTGCTGTGATGCTCTAAGAAGCTACATAAAATGCTTTGAGATAGCAATGTAAAAATAGCTAAGCAAAATGTTAGCATAAAAAACAGACTTTATTAATAAAAAATGGCATGTGAAATTATTATAATTAGGATAAAACTGCAACGAGTCTCCTTTTCAGTTCTTTACAGCATACGGTGATCACCATTTGTGAGGTCAAGGAAAAAAACCACAACCCTCCCTTGGGATATACAATTAAACATATCAAAGAGGTTATTTGCGTCCATCTGTAGCATCTGGCACTGGCCACAGCCAGAGACAGAATACCAGACCAGATGGACCAATGTGTATGGAAATTCTTATCATCTTCTGTGATTAATTTCTTCCTTCAGGTCGGACATCTCTCTTCTAATTGTGTATCACCATCTAACCAAAATTGGTGCTGACATATCATTGATTGTACTGTGAGTTTAACTGCAGCTCAGCATTCTGGGAGTTTCGTCCCTTGCTTACCTCAACTTTAATCAGGATTTCTTTACCAGTGAATTTCTACATTCACTTATATATTTTCCAAGCCTTGTCTTCGGAGATTACCAACAGAATCCATGACTCAACTGTAATCTGAACCAAAAATCTTTTTTAGTTCCTGTATCTTTGCTACTGTAAGACTGTAGCCTACAAGACTGTAGACTAGAAGACTCCAAATGATTTTCTAATAGTACGCTCTTGTCTGTGAATGGCAGGGTCCTAAAACCTTGCCACAAATTCTTTTGGAATGACTGCACTGTTTTTCTGATTTGAGACATGCAGAGCAAGGATGATGTAAACAGCAAAGATAACAGAAATATCATCTTTTACCAGAGCCATCCACTGCTTTTTTTTGTTTGTTTGTTTGGGAATCATATAAATATTATTATTTAAATTTATAATTATTTTATTTATAAATATTTTAGTTTATAAATAGTTAGAAACCATTTGCACTGCATCATGAAATGATGACACTGCATTGTCATATCACATCAGGGACTCTGTTGTCATATTTTAAACTTCTTGACTGAGACATCTGTAAACACAGTTGAGTTCAGCAATATGAAGGCCAGGGAATCAACCTCTCTAGAAGGTGCCCTTGAATCCAGGAACCCAGAAATGTTCCAGAAAGGGTTGCTGGAGGAAGAAGGGTTGCTGGAGGTGGGTCGCTCAGGCTGTGAAATCGGATAAAAGAAGCATTGAGCTCCTGCAGATAAGACTGCTTTGTCTTTATTCAGTATTCAGAGGGAAATAGTCTCCACACAGAGACCCTAGCCCTTTTTGAATTTGGACTCAGCTTCCCTATGGATATGAATTAAGTACAATCCTAAACCTCAGCAGAAATTTCAAAACCAGATACAGCTTCTGAAGAGAAGCAAGTTTCCCTGAGAAGAAATACTGCACATATCCCTATGTACACATGCAGAGGTGCTCCGACAAAAATGCCCACTATTCAGACACTGCATTTGAACAAACTGCTCCTCCTTGTCTCTTGTCATGTAACAGGGGAGCACAGGCAGGGCAAGCACTCACCCCAAGTCATCAGCGCAGACTGCGGTACAGCCCAGCCTTTACCTGGGCCTGCCCCAGTGACCTTCTTAGTGTGACAAATAAAGCACTGCATAGCTCTTCCCATGCTGAGTAACAGCAAAATCTACCCTTTCTCCCTCCACAGAAAATAATTTTTTTAAAAGTGCCTTGACTCTTTAGGCTGGTAGGTAATAACCTAAATGTATTAACGACTTGTTCTAGATATTGGTAGTAAGACTTCCAAGAACACAAGGGGAAAAAAAAAAAAAAAAGATAAACAAGTGTTTCAATCACTGTAGCTAGACTTTGAAGTCTCGGTCCAAGGTCAAAAAAGTATGTGGCTAAAAGACCACTGTAAATTGAACATTAGCATCATGGTGCTCTGGTGGGCAACTTGCAGACCATACAGCCTTCTCCAGAGCACCCCGAACCTCCTCAGCTCGGATCAAGAGAAGCTAACAGGGCATCCCTGCTGCTGAGCTCTGATACTGCTCCTTCCTTTCCTGTTTCTTTAGTGTATTTTTTCCTCCAGCTTCAAATTGTCTATATCTTTTGCTGAGAACTGCTTGGATTTTTAATGGTTCCTCTGATAATCCTTGTCTCCTTTGCTTCTGATCAAAGGGAAAGAATGGGAATTGTATCCTTGACTGAATTACACTTCAGCTTAATTTCAATCTTCCTCCTCTTTTCTCTCTCCCCTCTTCTTTCTCTCACTAGCTGAAATCACCTCGATAATTTTGTTCACAATTTTTGGTAAAATGAATTGACTGAACAGTTGCAGACAAGATCTAAATTGTGACAGAAGCAGAGAACAGTGAACACAGACACTGAAAGTAGAGGCTGGGGTGATGTGGTCAGCTCTTTGAGTCAGTGGTGTAAAAATAAATCCCTCTAGATTTCTGAAATCAGCGAAGAGAAATGCATGTCCGTAATGCTCCTTGAAGCAGTAAATGAAACCATCACCAGCAGCAGAGAATCACTCGCTCTCAGAAAGAAATGACTGAAACAAAACACTGCATTTAACCACGCAGCCAAGGCATTCCCTGTTTTTCTGCCACTGTATTCTTGGGATGAGGATCAATATCTCTTTGCAGAACTGGCTGCATAAAAAGGTACCAAGTCCTTCTCAGGGCATTACAAGGATGAATTCCCAGGACTTCATCCAAAGACACTATCAGGATCCATAGCGCTGTGATGGTCCCTAAATTCAAAGGACCAAATATTCTGGCTGAAGTTTGGAAATATCTGTCCAGTATGTTTGGAAAGAACAATAGCAATATAGTACTTTTCCTTTCAGATGGGTTATGTCAGGATCTAAAGAGATTTTAAATAATCACATTTCTGTACTACAGCATAGGGAAACTGAAACACCTGGCAATTATGTGCCCCTAAAATTCACCAGCCAGTATATCAAGGTAAGCCAGTGGCAGAGCTAGGGGAAAAAGTTTGGGGGTTCTTGACCTCAGTTCTGCTTTGTGCTGCTGATAGGAAAAAACCTCCTCAGCATTGCCCTTTGCCATGGGGGATATGGCTTCGCTGACATCAATGGCAGAAATTCTCACCAAGGAATGCACAAAAGGCTCTCGCTTTCACCGTTTGTGTAAATCAGTGATCAGGTATTAACTAGTCCAGTAGGAGAAGCTGCTCATTTTGCCAGTGTATACTTTCCTAATGACTGGGCCAGGAAAAGTAGCCTGAGTCTAAGGCTTGTTAAGTAGAAACCAGCCTGTCTGGAGTAACAATTACCTGAAACAAAAAAAAAAACCCACTTAGATATACACTACTGGCATTCATCTGAGCAGAATTTGCCTCCCTGATCTTCAGTTACAAGACATATTCTTTTTTTCCTAAATCAATACACACCAAATCTGGAGGACAGAAACCCCCATCACCTTACTCTGTTCCAGGCTACTGCAAGCCTGGTGTGCTTGTAGTGCCTAATGTCAGAAAAGCAAGTCACCAGGTAAAGGGATGATTGCAGGGCACGGACATTTTTTCTCTAGATTCTCCATAGGAAAAAAAGACCCCAACAAACAAACAAACACACACACACGCAAAAAAAAACCCAAAAAACAAAAACAAAAAAACAAAAAAAAACAAAACAAAAAAAAAACCACAACATTGAAAAGATAGTAACAATTCTCTGCTCTGTTTCTCTTCTTCAAGCCTGTATAAGGTGCTGAATACTTTTCTCAAGGAAAATTAATTTCTTTGCCTTTTCCTTGCCTCTAATGAACTGCCTCTAAATGCATGAGGGCACAGGAAGGAGAGCAGACTCCATGGTGAGATAATAAAAAGTGAAAAGGCATTCAAAGCCATCAGTATCTTGCAAACCTACACTGACAGAAATATGCTGGACTGCAGACAGGGGAGCAAGATCAAGGAAACTTGGAATAGCTTCGGCATTCATTACTTAATTGCAAAGAAAAGATGATATTGGGGAACAGGGGGATCTCCTGCAATCCTGCAGAGAGGTTATGGAAGCAGATGACTAGATGTTGGCCACATAAACTTAAGATATCTCTAGGCCCTGTCCAGGCCATTCCTAAACACTGCACTCAGTGAACATCAGTGAATGACAAACTCTTCTGTGAAAGGCTGGGACATCATAATTACCAGTAGCATAATCAGAATGTGAGAAAAGCTAAGATGGGCTACCATTAGACAAGTAAATCACAAAGAACAAAGGAAAGAGGAAAATCTCAGTTTTTTACCTACTGTTTCCACTTTCACCTCACCAAATACTAAAAGACCCACAATGCTTATAGGTCAGAAAAAATGTGTCTATATAACTACAAGCTCTAATAGTCTTTGGAGTGAAACTGTCTCAGATGATCACCAAAACTCAGGGAAGTTACAAAAGATGAAGTACAAGAAACTCAAAAGTTTTAATGCAATAAACGCAGAGATTCTTGAGTGTTCAACCAGACAGTGAGAATCTTTCTAATGTGGAGACCTTGGCAGAACCCATTTTCTATGCATAGTCCAGGCAACGTAATAACTGAATCTGAATGAATTGGGCCCTTATTATTATTACTGTTTTCTTTGAAAACACTTGCATTTCTTCAGTAATTTCAGGTCAATTCTTGTTATAGTCAAACATGCTCACTCGCCCTGCAGAATGCAGGCAGATCTCAAACATCTTACAACATATGCTAGCACATGTACATGCATAAGAAGTCAGTTTTCCTACTTGACAAAATGAGCGGTGCTGAAAGTTTCATTTTTAACAAAACACTCTCTAGAGCCATGTTTATGTATGTTAATAACCAGTCTGCTTGATACACAGTTGCTACCATGTTTTCTCTCTTAACCACCCTGTAACTGCCTTCCCAACGCTATTTGGGAAATTTCCATACTCTGCACCTTTGCCCTCATGCTATGGTTTGGAGCCTTTCACCAGCAGTGGAGGACATTTGTGCACTGAAACATCTGTTAGCTGAAACTCAAACCTGCAGAAACAGCTAGATAGAAACATTTCCAGATATCATCCCTGTAGCATCTTCCACTGGCTGGGGTCATTAAGCAAACCAGCTGGAGCAGGAGCATCAGGCTGCTGTAACTGGAGGATCCAGCTGCGACAGGGAGTCATGAAAACCCTCGCTGGGCAGTACAGCAGGTGAGCAAGGAAGCAAAGGTTCATCAAAACCCATCCAGACAATCAGTTGATGTCATCCAACATGATATTAGAGATCAAACTGTTGGAAAAACCCCCAAACTTCATCTCCTCTCCCCTTCCAATAATTTGATCTGCTTAATGTAGATATGGTGAATTTGTTCTAAATTCAAAACTATGTTCCAAGAATAGCATGGAGACAGATTTATTCTGCAGACATTAAATGGAGCCTGTCCTGTTGACTGAACAGGTGAGTCAGCCTGATGGTACTTTTTTCCTGAGCCCTCTAGAAAACAAAGTCTTCCCTGATTCTTTACCACATGATATTCACAGGATAAGTGAAGGGGTCTTTTTTTAGCAACATCTTACGTCTTTCTGATTCATTCACCCTGTCCCTTGAGCTTCTGCAAACACAAGGCCCTCTACAGACTGTGAAATACTTTCCACTCTCCTGTTCTCCATCATCAAGAATGCAAAGAGATGAAAGGTGCAAAACTAAGAGATGATAAAGTAAACCTTAGCACTGGATCAATTTAGTAATGTCCTTTATCAGCCTGCTATTCATGCTTAGTAACCACTATAGCTCACACCAACTTCATTTTCATTTTAATACACCACACAGAAAAGCAGACTAAATATACATCCCCAGATCTAAAGCATATAATCTGTAAACTACAGGAACAGGCAGATCATTTCCATTAGTTTCTTATGTAGCAAAAACCACAATTTACACCCAAAGCATATAATTATATTCAAATTCTAAAAGACAGTGTCGGAAGTACTTTAAATTCATAGTTTGGAGGAAAGTCACTCAGGGGTATAAGTAGTTATATTTTAATGTGCAAAAACAACACACACACACACACAACTCTGTGAAGTAATTTGTGAGAGTGGCAGGGGAGCCGTGGTGAATCGCAGGCCCCTGGCTTCTGCAGCTGCCTGGAATTCAGCCCAGCCAGTACTCCAGCCAAAATGTTCTCCTGCTCCTTTGGAAACACCAGTGCTGACATTCGGCACTAGAACCTGTCCAGGCTTTAAAGCCATGAGGGAAAATACTACTGGGATCTATGTCCAGAATTTGAAGGCGTCTTGCTTGTCCTTCAAGGAGAGATCGAAGCAGGCTGCTCTTTTAAGATGTTCTGACATCTAAAGCCCAAGAGGACTACTGGGATTTCATACCCTTCTGTGGCTCCCTGCCAGGAATCTCAAAGCACACAGGTCCACCAGGACTGCTTACCTCACCTAGGAGATAAAAGGTTTTCTCTTAATTTCACAGGTGAAGAAAACAAGTCAGAAAGAAAGGTAATGTTTCACCAAGGTCATATAACAAATTGGAACTGTTGGTCAACAGCATGTCATCTGGTGTGCAGAGGCTGCACAGAAGATGTGAAAACCACCTTTTTCTCTCTAGTGCACATGATCTTTCATAGTTATCAAAGCGCACCAGAACAACAGAAATGCAAAACCAAAAAACATCTGCCAACCAGCACAGGACTGCCATTCTAGGCAACTACACAGAGAGCCAGTCTTCTTAAGGCACAGTACATGAAAATGGAGAAAATAGAAGAACGGTAATCCTGTGTACTTCCCAGACAAAACTTCTGCTCCTTGCCCTTAGAAGCTCCAGCTCTTTATTTGTATGGCAAGCCACAGAACTTCCGCAGCACCAGCTGGAGACAACCCTGTTCTTGTCAGTATTCCCACCTTAGAGGACCTAGGTACCTTTCCCTGCTTCCAGTAAGACTTGTGTAAGGCATCTGGAGCTTCCAACAGAACAGTATGTAATAACTCACTGACTATCGTAACACTGTTCAAGCATGTCTTTTATACCATGGCAAAAGAAGAGAAAGGAAAAATAAAACCCCCAAGGAAAACTGGCCAGCATCTTTAAGAAAAAAATTCTTCCATTTTTAAAATGTAGAAATATTATAAAAAAACCCATTCTCATTCTGCAGCATTCTGACTGCGTAACTTCTGTCACATAAACCAGTATTCTTTACAACTTCAGTGTCTATACAAAGCATAGAGCAGGATCCTTCATCTGTCTTTGAAATACAGTCACCTCTGCAGTAGAATGTGGCAGTTGCTTGACAAGTCAGGGCTGTATTACCCAAAAGCAGCAATGATAAAGAGTAGAAACCTCTCTCCAGCCTAAATTGCAAAGGAAATATAAGGAGGAAGAAAGCCCTGATCTAGTTTTGACTCGGGACTAGCATTCCCACTTTTGCAAAATCTGCTGTAAGATACTGAGCAAGCACAAAGTAGCTATCAGAAGACTTTTTTAGTAAACACGAGTCTTAAGAGACTGTACCTTCAGCAACACGGGTCTGAGCAATGTTTCAAAGAGCACAGAGACATATATTAAATCAGAATGACAGGGTTCAACAATAACATTTTATTTGTCATGTTCCAGGTCTCATAAGATCATTGGGACCTCCCAGGATCAAGTACCAGGTGAACAGACTTAAGCTTCAATTTTGCAGATCAGCACAAGTTATTCCAAGCTGGGAACAGTTAATACTGTGCACGGAATGAGAAGTCAAAGCAACTGATCAGAAACTGTTTCATATAAAAGTATGCAAAGAATAAGTCAAATAGTAACCTCGTTTTGAGGAAACAGCCTTTGCACGTACCAGAATTTTCCTGTGTTCAACTACCTGACACTGTGCTTCTCAGAAGAGCTACAGAGACTCAGCACAGGGGGGCAAAGCTCAGCTGTGATCACTTAAACAAGACTACAAGGGACTAGTGAATTTGAATGCTTAGATTTCTGGATAGCCAGCTTGAGACAATTTAAGCAGACTTCACCTTTATTTGAAAATATTAGTCTTTGTTAATGTCAAGAAAGGGAATATAAACATTCAGGCATACAGAATCACTAGTCTTAGCAAAAAAAAAAAAAAAAAAAATCAATCTTCATTGTTGATAGGAGACTAGAGGCAAGCCACAGAAAAGTAGACAGACTTCTAGCTTTTCACCTTTGCAGAACTTAACTGCAACCCTAATTTCAGCTCTGAATGAAGTTAATTTTACTGGATCACTGACTGCTCTGTATAGAATGATTTTTTTTCCCTTTTGTTAAAGCTACCAACCTTTGCTCAAAGTAATCTCCTGATGATGGAGGAACAGGGAAGGTCCTATTTGGTACTGGGGAACGGGCAGTGCCAAGGACTGGGAATTAGCTTTCTATTGTATAGAAAAGTCAGGATTGCAGTAACAAAGACACTTGACATGAGGAATGGGTCACACTGGAGGCGCACTATGGAGTAGGATGTATGTATTATAAAGAGGGTATGCTGTCATAGCTGTGTGTGTCAAGATTTGACACCAGTTTGCAGAATGCTTATCTATTTTATGGAAACACTCTTGTGATTTATCCAAGCATTCGTTCTCATCTGCTAATTTTAAAGAAGACATAAGACATGGAAATGCTTCATATAAATGATAGAACTTCTAAGAATTGACTGAGGCCTGAGAGTTACACCTACAAGATCTGGTGACTGCTCACTGCCAGTCCTCATGACAAGCCTTCACTTTTTGCTGTGACTTGTGCAACAGACTAAGCAAACCTAGTCCCCACAAAGTGAAAACCGAAAGGGAAATGCCCGCACACCCACAATTGCTCCCATAGCTGCCACTGCACAGCAGTACTCTGAAGGCTGGGGCAATCTGCACAAGGCATCACGCATTTCCTGTGCTCACCCCTGCTCTCCATCCATTAAGGAGGGCCAGAGGGAAGAAAAAAGAAAAAAAAAAAAAAAAGCTGGAGTAGAAAAGGAGAAACCAAATTAATTAATTCACCGCTAAGACAAAACACACACAAATCTCTTCATTTTATCTGTCAACCGGGGTCATGCATTATTCATCAGGTGAGGTGATGAGAACATGGGAAAAGGGACTGTGAAGCCACCACTGCAGGCTCTGGTAAAGCAGCTGACCCAGCAGGGTGCTAAATAGCTAAGGGGAGGCAGGAGGATTCAGCACATGTGGACTTTCAACGAACACAGCTCCAACTTTGTTCTACGATTAGATTTTTTTTCCTCCCTTTGTCCCACAAGCCCTTAGTGAAACAAAGAGGAATCGGGGCCTTCCCTTCCTATTATTTGGGGAGAAAGATTCTGCCAGTCTAGGAAAGTCCTCAAATGGAAAAAAAGATTTCTTCTGACTTGCTGAAATCCCCTGCCTGGCCAGGCTCACTTCCCTGCTGACAGGGAGGTAAACCTGTTACAAAGACTTTCTCCTTGAGCGGATAAGCTGTGCCAAGTTTTACATTTGCAGGTTGCAGCTCAACTACCAGAAAGCACCAGCTCAATGATTTCAGAATTAACTCCTGTAACCAGCATGATAGTGACTGCCAGATCTGGGCCCAATTCTGTTCAACTTAAGCCACAAGAATGTTTTCCACTGATTTTAAAGGAGCACTAAAGACAGACTCCAAACAAGAGTTCATTGCTTGCAAGATATTTACTTTTCCTCTGTGCTGGATACTAATCTGCTTCTTCAAACAGATAGAAATTCACTGGAATGTAGAAGAAAAAAGGAAAATACAGTTAAATATAAGGCTGAGTCCTGGTCATCAGCACTGTGGGACTGGGAGGCAACACAGCAGGGCAGCCAGGACCCTGACCTGATTCCTTCCAAAACCAGTATGAATATATCCTCCAAGTAAGGCAGGATTCAGAATGAATGTTTTATTTCCCACTAGCAAAAAAAATAATTCAAAGTCCCAGGAAACACATAGCCTCCCTGTGATCTGACTACTCAACATTGTCACTGATCCAAATTCCAAGGGCCTCTGTCATGCAACAGTGAAAGAAAACATAAAAATAAATCACGTGTGTGTTTACAAGACCAGCTGTCTTTGTGGTCTCTTTTTGCTCTCTCTCTCCCCCTCCTTACTCATGGCCAAAGGGGGTTTCCATGCCAGCTTTGCTACATGGTATGATTAGGAAAGGAAAAAAAATCTCAGGCTGGCTTATGTACCAGCCTGAGCTCCCTGAGCTCTCCATTTCCCTTGATTCCTTACTGCAATGAGGACACAGAAAGAATGCTGGTCTCGCACTGAAGTTGATAACGGCTTTTGCTCAGGGCTCTTAAATGAGGCTTTGCTGGGCTTTCAGGGCAGATGGAAAAGTCATCAAGGAGAAAAGAACTATCATTTCTTGACCATGAAACAGACTGTGGACTCCCCCACAGACTACTGCTTGACTTTTACATCAAGGCTAACCACTATCACATTTTGCGATATTCTCTCCTTTCCTCAGAAGTGACCTGTGAGCCAGAGTTTGCTATCCCCTTCCATCATAGAAGCACTTAGCCGCAGTCTGTGCAGGACCAGAAGAAGAACCGGTGACAGAAACGAGGGAGAAGACCACTTGGAAGGAGAGAGAAGGGAAGGGGAGAGCCCTGGGACGGTTGGTTGAAATGCCGCATGGCATGGCTGCAGTAGGCACTAGAAGGACGTGCTGGCAGGGCTGTGGCAGGTTTACAGGGATACTGAAACCTGGAGTGTCACAGATAAGCGCTCGGATGACCAGCAGAGCATTTTGAAGAGTTCAAATGGTACAGCGATGAATGAACCTCCAATTACTGGCAGACCTGTAGAAGGAGCTCAGTATTGCAGGTCTGAGCCGAGGCGCATTGAAGAGGGAACGGGCTCAGGAAGAAAGCCAGGAGGCAGATGCTGCGGGTCACAACTGAGCACCAGCAGAGCAGGGCTGCGCTAGCAAGAGGTGCTTTGGCAGAGCTGCTGGAGGGCATGGGAAGAGGGTGGCTGGGAGCACTGCAGGGCAGGTTGCCAGTGCTCTGACAGTGTGGGAGGGGGGAGCCCAGGGTGCTGCAGAACAGAACTGCGCTGCAGAGTTGAGGACTCAGGACCGAAATGGCACTGGGCAAAATGTGTCAAGCTGGAGGTGTGCAGCCAGTTTTGCAGGCACAAGTGGCAGTATCCTGGCAGCCTATCAGTCTCCCACTCCTACCCCAAAGTTCACCTCCACCCCAAAAAGCAAGAGAAAGACATTCAGGCCCCACACAGGAAGGGAACCAGTGCCATGCCAGACATCAAGACCATCTGTTAAGCACCACCCATGTGAAATTCAGTTATGGGTTATTAATCATTAGTAGCAGGAGCCCTGTTATTTGCAACAATACTCAAGAACCAGGTGAGAGAGTCCCTGTTGTGCTAAAGTGAGAGATACGAGGGAGTTCCTGCTCCAAAGTCTTTCCAACAGGAACAGCTAAAGGGTGCTAAAAGAAAAGCAGCCTGGGAGGGAGAAAGACAGATATGGATACAGAGGAAGAGACTTTAGTCACCCTTCCAGTATATCACTCCCTTTGCCTAAAAGGTGGCAGAGCAGAGCTGCTGCAGGATTCACACCTTGGCCAGACCTGACCCTGACCTGCAGCCCTGCAGGGAAAGGGCCAAGCTCTGGCCTGCCTGCCTCTCCCAGCTGATGTTGCTGAAGGCAAAGCCAAGGGACACAAGACAGAGGAGAGGGGAAGGTGGAGATGGGGGGGAGCACCCACATTAGCCAGGCCTAGGCCAACTCCTCTCAGCTGGGCAGACTCAGGAGAGCTGGGCAAGAAGCGGTGCTGGTTCAGCCGCTGGGCATTGCTCAGCATTTCAGGGACAGGATGCTGGCGGGTCCTCCCGCCCTCCCCTGGCCTCCCTCAGAGCCCCTCTCCCCCATCTCCCTTGCTATCAGACTCCAAACCCACTCCCTATTTTATCTCCTGCCCCAGGGATTCCCGGGAAGCCGCTGCCAGGCACCAAGCAGGGAGCCGGGTTAAGAAGACCTAGCCGATGCCTTTGCACGCCCCGAGCCACCCGGCCAACTTCACCAAGGCAGGCTGCGGGCCGGCAGGCGGGGCAGGGCCGAAGCCGCGGCGGACATCGCCCCCGAG
>NW_020799101.1:23330148-23341705 GCF_003259725.1 Athene cunicularia
CGGGGCGGCCCCTCTGCCGCGCCCCGGGGCGCGCAGAACTAACGCCGGCCCGTCCCAGTGCGCGTCCTGCGGCCGCCGCGGCCCAGGGGCAAAGTGAGAAGCAGGAATGACCGCGCTCATCAAGACTCCGCACCGCTTTTATAGACTGCTCCCGCCCCAATAGCTGAGCCCAAACAGGTATATTTGCACCTAATCCTCGGAGAGTGAGGACTGCGGCCAGTCTGCGGCCCGTAAATTAATAAATAAATGCGGTAGCATCATATAGTAATCTGTTGCCTATCAATTTGCATGGCAGAAATCCCCAGCCACGCTGGGGAAAGCCAGGCACCAAGTGACTCACGCAAGATCACTCAAGGAGTCAATAATGAGCTTTTGGAAAAGGAGCCAGCCAGCTCCAGGACTTGCACTGCACTGCCTCCTTCTCCTTCAAACCCGGATAAATTGTTTATGACACTAAGTTTTCTTGCTTTCCCCTCCAGAGCCATGTTTGTAGGTGTGCACATATGCGCCTCAGAAACCTGCTTGACTCATTTCTAAGTATTTCCCTAACACAGAGATGCAATGTTTTCAGTCATTGATCTGGTACACACATCAGTAACTTGTAATGATCAGCCCGTGTTGCACACCTAGTACTTCTACCTCAGCCTGATATGCTTGTAATTTATTTTCTAGTAACTTAAGTGATCTAAATCAGAGGCTAGAGCAGTCAGAAATAGTTCAGTGTTTTGCTGGGTTTGATCAATGATTATGGATGGTAAAGCTGGAAAGCAAGAATATTACTTTCAAATTTATCCAACATCTGCCACCTAAGAATCTCAGAGTGCTTTAAAATCTTTTATTAATGGAGCCATTCAACGGCTTTAGGTATTACTTTGCCATTCTGCAGATAAGGAAACAGAAGCTCAGAGGCGTTGAGCCAGTGAGTGACTGATAGACATGGGAACTGAACAGAACAGACACTGAGATTCTCCATCCTAACCAGTACATGCTGTTAGTATAAACGTTTCACTGATTTTCTGGCCATTTCTTAGCCTTAAAGCGTGAATATCAGCCTTCCTCACAATGGGGCACACAGCTGGAGACAGGGGTGAGAAACCTGTGCTGCCGGTGCCTGCCAGCTGGCAGATTTGCAGTACCATGCAAAGGGCACAGAGCCATTTTATCTGTGCAAGACAACAGTTCCCAGGCCCTAAATTGTGTTGAGGAAACTGGACTTGATACCATATATGTGGTGGGATACCTAGAAGGATCCTGTCTCAAGAGGAAGCTGCCCCTTGCTCTTAACTGTACGTGGGAGAAGGGGGAGGAAAATAACCTGGCATATCGCTCTCAAAGGGCTGCTGACCCATGAGTATGCTCCTGGCATCTGCCTTAAATCCCTCACCACAGAAGTCCTGACTTTCAACCCAGTCCACAGGCAAAGTAGTCTGAAATATTTATTGTGTAGTTAAACTGTAGGGGGCTTGATTTAGGGGAAAGGGGGGAGGATGTGTATTAAATACACATCACTGAATAGCTTATTTGTAAAATACAGGAAATCTGTTCTGTATAAATTTCAGACCTAGCTAGTTATCAGCAATACAACAAAGATCTGCCTCTCATCATTTTACTTTCTTTTTCTCTAGCCACAGCATTACAAAAAGGTCAGAACATAACACACATTACAGGATCAATCACTTTAAAAGGAGCTCAAGATCTAAACATTGAGGACTCAATGCTGCTTCTCCAGAAGGCAGGGGTGGAAAAGTCATTCATTTGTATGGAAAAGGGAAGCACGATTTAGTTTTAGGAAGCACAATTCTAGAGGGAAAAGCAGGGGAACTGCATGGATACACTCCTTGCCACCTTCCTGTAACTATAAGCCCTGTTGCTGAAGGAAAAAACAGAAGAGGGATTTCTTTGTTGACTGAACAATGGTAGCGTCCTTGGGCTCTTAATTCCCCTTTAACAGTCCAACAGACCACATCCTTGTGTCTTCTCTGTACTGGAGCCTCTGTTCAAACTGTCCACCTCTTGGGCTGCTGCAGGAGGCAGACTCCTCAACGGACAACAGATTACCAAACTCCAAAACAAATCATTGATCCTTTTCTCATTCAATCTGCCACCATCCCTTCCCCACATACAGAGGTACCAGCTTAGGTGCAAGGGACATACAAAGGAGATGAGCATCACTTCAACCTGCTGTGGCCAGAGACAGAAAATGCCTGGTAGTCCCTGAACAGGAGAAACAAAGAGCTGTGTGTTCTCCCTGTACTTGAGAGTTGTCCAGAGTTCTGCATACCAACCTTCCTTTGCTGAAAACCATTGAGTAAACTGCCTTAGGCAAAAAGGAGAAAGGCCAAGAAAGCCAAACTGTTGGAGTACAACATAAAAACGAAAATAAATTTTAAAAAAAGGAAAAACTGGGAAGCTGGCTATAAATACATCATAGGGTTCTGGTGACACTGTAAAGTACTGGAACTTCACTCTGCCTTGCTTTATTAGGTGTCGGTGGATGTATTTACTGCCCTGTAATTCATAGGTGACTCATTTATTTAGCAGCACCATTGCAGGAAAAGGGCAGATTTCAATTGCAGTTTCCCCTCCTGGGTGGCAGGGGGAAGTTTATAGTCAGAAGTGAAGTTTCAACAACATTATTCCCACCAGATTTACTTCAGAATAGGCACTGTTATTTTCCTATTAGTTTAGTTCATCTGGGTAAACATAGTCTTTCTGAATGCCCTTGTGTCTTCAGAACTGAGATGGGTGCCTTAAAGGATAATGGTTCCCATCATAAGTTGCTCCCTACAGATATGAGAAAAACAGTCTTATTTCTTACATAGCTGTTTCTTTCACTAAAAGAGCAGAGGGCCACCATATTCTGCAGAAATGAGAAATAATAAAGCAATTGTTTCTGAGTTTTAGAATCCCAGAAAGAGAGCCAGTTGGCCTCAAGCCCAGGAAAAGTTTGTACTCTACCTTATTTGTGTCAGCAAGTACAATTCTCCCTATATTTCCTATTAAATCTTAGCTGTTAACTACTCTGCTGCACTCAGAACTCAAAAAGTCAGCTCAGCTCTAAAATCACAGGTCTCTAAAACTGGATCCAAAGGGGATTCTCCGTTAGCTTTTAGCAATATAGGGTGACTGCCAGAGAGATGACAGCACTGTCTCCACCCAGTAGAGGCTAACAAGGTACAGCCTTAGCCAGTGCATTGCTATATAATAAGGTTAAGAGAATAAGGTCAGCTAGAACAGACTGTCACCGAAAAGTTTTTCCCAGCTTTTTTTTTTTTTTTTTTAATGTACTTTTCCAAGAACAAGAAGGAGGGCGAGAACAGGTTCCACTTATGATCTTAAAATAGAGTCTTAAATAAAATAAAATAAACCAGAGGGGATTGCATGCTGTAGAGAGCTTAGGGCTGACATATAGACACCTTTGTCTTTAGCAAGCTACCTCAAATACTGCTGAGGACAGCAGTGACCAAAAAACTGGTAAGTTCCTCAAGTACTGCTGGCAGAACTAACTGCTCTGAGACTAGTCCCTGGTGCCCCACTGTCCTTGTCATCACTGCCTCTCTGCAGGCAGCCTTGAGAGGCAGGTAAGACCCAGCAGCACCAAAGAATTATCAGTATCTGCTCATCCAGAGGGAAAAGGAAGGGTTGCTCCAGGACAGGGCTGAAGACCACACACACAGTTGCTGCTACGCATATAACCTCTGCATATAACCAATCACTGCAGTCTCTGTAGTTCTGTTTTATTCTGTACCTTTGAAAAAAAAGAGCAATCTACTCTCAGGGCTTCTGTGCTTTTGTGCTTTCCTTTACCATCCAGTAAGTCCCGTTACCTACAAAAGTTGAGGCATATGCCTTACACATTGTCAGTGACATAGGGCAGGTGTAATTCTCTATTCAAGTCAGCTCCAAGGGACCACATTTGCCACAAGCAACTCATACAGAAGCTTTGGAGCCTAGTTTTGTTCTCATTTATGTCGGGGTGAGTAGATTTAACAGAGCCATTGGACTGACATTAGTGAAGGGAGTTCTGACCCTTGATGTTCATTAGTGAGAAGAGAAGTGCAAGCTGATTACAACCAGTTAGCCTGGGCTAGCAGTAAGTTAGCCAAAAGCAAAGGGACCAATGAGAGCTTTGACAGAAGATGAGTGACACAAATTCAGTTCTGTCAAGCATCCAATTTAAGGGCCAGAAACCTTGCAAAGTTCAGACTTTTATTTTCTGAAATTTCACACCTACAGTCCTGTTAGTGGAAACAAGCAAGAAGAGGGACACACACAAATACAGCAGTATATCACGTTTTGATAAGCATTAATCAATTATACTTGGGAAAGAGGCAATGTCAGAATTTGCTAATGCAAACTGACAGTAACATGTTAGAATTGGCCCCGATTACTAGATAACGTTTAAAGGACAATCCCGTGTACTCAGCACTATGTAAAGAGAAGCAGAGAGTCTCTTCCCCAGAAAGGTTACAGACATGCTGTAAAGGCATGAGCCAACATATGTTGCACCAGCTTTATGAGCAAACAGTACCTTTTTGGCTTGAGTCTGCTACTCTGAAGAGAAGAGAATGGAAAGGCTTAGATACTGACAATAGTGGCTTCATACAGGAGCAACTGGTGCAAACAGCTTTCAGCCGTGAGCTTGTAAGTCTCCTTTAGCTAGCTGAATGTGCCGCAGAGATAGCCCTGGCTACCTGCACGGGGCACCAGGAAGCATCCTCTCTCCTGAAGCTGCCTCATAAATTAGGACAAGATCCTTCTCACACTTTGGATCCTTTACCAGATCAGTAATTACGAAAGTCCTTTGTGTTAAATGAAGGATGCCTAGGGTTGGCTTACTTCGACCATCATGAGGAGCTCCTGTTATTCAAATACCCACCATCTCCCCTTTTGTCTCACAAGCACTTTAATTCCTGCCCCCTGGGGTACTTTATCAAAGTGGGCTAAGCGGGCTGTAGTCTGCCTGTCAGCAGACTGCTGACGGGCAGACTCATCTCACAAGAGAAAACTGATCCTGTGTGGCTGCAAAGCTCTTTCCTCCAGGAAGACTGGAACTGCATCTATCCTTTACTCTCAGTAGAAGCCAGGCTCAGTGGCAGCTGCTCAAATCTTGTCAGCCAGAGAAACAGGACCTGCTTCTACTTCTTGTATCATTTTAGGCAATGTGACTTTTTTCAGAGATTTGTTCAGACTCAGAAAGATTACAGAAACAAGAAGACTGGCCAAGTTTGAAGGAATCAGGATTGCCCACTACTCGACCTTGGATAGTTATTGAATCACCAATAAAGTATAGGAGGTTTAATTTTCTGACATTTCAGTCACAGCATTCACACTTCAGTACCTCTACTACCTATGTTTCACTCAGGATACCAGAATAAGATGGTAGTGACCTGTAGTATATCCTAAAAACTGATTTCCATCATTCATAACAGCCCCCTCTTATAGGTAGACAACATTCTAACCAACTCAGCAATTAGCCTGATTTTATGTTGAGCCAAATTCTTCTCTAGCATAACTCCTAGCAACTGATACTATGGATGCAAGCAGATACTATGCTTATGGAAACAAATATGTATGCATACCTTGCTGTCCCTATAGTTGGAATCAGTGCTGGCAAGTCTAAGGTGAAGGCAAACAGCCTGTTCCCAGGCTATGTGTGTCCCCTGCCTGGGATAACACACTGCTGCAATCCCTTGCAAGCCTTAGTGACTCTCACAGCAGCAAGAGGTTAGACACACCAGCAGATCACAGAGGAAGATGTGTGACCTACTGTCATCTTGGCTTTATCTGTTCTGTAGATGCAGATTTAGATCTCTGAGGTCTGCTAGTCCAGCACCTTACACACTAGCACTGCAGAACTAGCACGTCATGAATTCTTAGTGTGGAAGAAAAGAGCTGGGAAATTATTTTTGATGAACTCTGAGTTCTAAAACTTAAATAGTACCTGAAAGGCTGAAGTAGAGTCAGGGAATAGAAGGAGTTAAAATATCTGCTGCAATAAATAAGGGACTATTTTAATTTTTACCTGTGAGAGCACAGAAAGGAGTCTTTTATTTTACTTTGCACTCTGTCTGACACAGAAAGGAAAGCTGGAAAAACTGTTGCTTCTGCTCCTTTAAACTGGCTTCTGTGCTAATGAAAAGTGAGCTTTCTAATAGACACTGTGCACAGGCTCCCCTCTGCTTCTCTTCTCTCTTCCACCTATCATCTTGCCTGGCTGTTGCTTGTAATCACCTGTTCATCTCACGGCAATAACTGCCAGGTGACTGGTGTTTGCTGTAGTCTCCCGACCATGGAAAAAAAGAATTAAAAGAAAAGCAAAGAAAGATGTAGGGAGAAAAAATCTTTCAATGACACAAGTGTCTCACTGCCAGCCAGCCAGAGTGAAACGTCTCCTGCGGCCAAGCCTGCTTGTATGGGAGTTGCTGGTAGGTGTAATTTCCTAAGATGTACACCTTGTCAGTGTGCAGAAGATGAGGAGAGAAAGAAGGTCAGAGCAGCCAAAGCTAAAAAATTGGAAGGACAAAAGAAGACACGGTGGGGAACAATTCTTCTGCTTTTAACCCTGAAAGAGCCCGTGCTGCACTGTCTGTAGCAAACCAACTTACTAGCTAAGGCATAACAAATAAGAACATTAAGATGGCCTGGCCTTCTCCTCACCCAAAGAAAACAGACATTTTTACATGCGTTGCCTGTGCTACACAACCTGCACAGACGTGCACAGTATATAGTCAAGTTGCTCTCAATCACAGTGGAAATGAATTTTTTCCCCTTCAAGTAACTAGGCTCATAATAGATGAGACAGCCAGGAATGTCAACAGGCTGTCTAGTCCATCCTTCTGCACCAAGGCAGGATAAACTTTACCTGCTACATTCTCAGTGATGTTGTATAACTTGCAATGATGAAGAATCAATGCCTCTGGAAGCAATATATACCAGTGCTCAACCTTGCCAACAGATTTTTTTTTCCCTTTTCACACATTTACTGTAGTCAAAGTAATAGCTTGTGACACCTATAAATTCCAAATGCACTTTGGATAATCAGGATATAATTAATATTAGTTTTCCTTGTTCCCAGATACAAACATACTAAACTACTGTAACTAACACAATCTATAATATATTGCAACACTGTGATGATATATATAACCATTTCACTAAGTATGTGAGCAACATGACCACCAAAGAGTCAAACAAGATGTGGTTAGTTGCTCATAGGAAGCATCCAAGTAACAGAAAGTTGCAATAAAGGACAAGGTAAGCATAAGCAATGCAAACAGGCAGGGCATCCTGCTGAATACATGAGAAGCATGTCTGGGAAAAAAGAACAAGAGAAGCAGAACTTTTAGTAGCTGAAGATCCCACTTTTGGGAGAGTAAAAGTAGCATTAAAACATCAGGTATGAAAGAGGAAATAGGGTATGGAAGAAGACAAGCCAGCATCACATCCAACTTCTCTCATCCTTCTCAACTCTTCTCCTTCTGCAGCTAAGACCATCAATGACAGTAGCTGTCAGTGCTAACTAGAGACAATCAGCTCTATGGTACAGTATAGTCACGGTTAATTTAGGGCATAAATGTTAAAGACTAACAGTTTTGTAAATAATGATTAATGATAATGATTGAGAATTAACCATTAGCATAAAGTACATTGCTAATTAATGAATTCAGTAGTTTCATTTTAAAGTTTTAAACTGGCCTGATTTATCAGTCTTCTAAACACTCCCTTTCTAGCAATCTGTACACACACACACACACACACACTTTCAGTTGCAATATTGCGGTCTGTTATTTCTTATCCTGTAATAAAATTATTTCCTTCCTCTTTACATATATATTTTACATATTTGAAGACTTCTGCTATGTCCCTCCTCTCTAGTCAAGGACATTTGCTTTATTGATCCTTAGAGATCCATGGGTTTTTATCCTTTGGTTATTATTGATGGTTTTCTAGAGACTTTTCCCTAATATCTTCATTTTTCTTGAAGTGCGATGCCCCAGACTGGGTGCAGACCATGAGCACTGCATACAGAAGAACAAATATTTCATGTGTCTCATTGATGATACTCCTGTTTACTTGTAAGATGTTTGTCCCTCTTGCATAGAAGGAAAACTCACATTAGCACCCTGCTAGCTTCTTACAGTTTTATATTCTATAACATGGCAAATATGGCTAAGTCCCGGTCCATGGCTTCCAAGGCCCTTTTCACCGAGATTTTTAAAGGGTTTTGCAACTTTTAGAAAATGCAGTTTAGGTCACTGTAGCATTATGCTGGGATGGGTAGTAGTACAGCTTCAACTACCTGTTCCCTGTTGATACATTTAATACTACTGAGGATAGGCCCTGGCCTCAAGGCATGCAACAAACCCACGCAAAAAAATCAGATGGAAGCAAAATACACTCCAGGTCCATTTGTGGCAACTGATCAGAGGACTTACTGGGACACTTGGTCTCCAGCAGAGAAGCTCAACAAAAGCAAAATAATGAGAATAAATGTAAGGAGCATGAACTGCTTCAAAAACACCTCTCTCCTTGAAAAGCACCTCACTCTCCTATCATTCCCCAGGGTCTCAAACTCCACTCCCCCTGCACAAGCTTCTCCAGCGCTGCAGGTCTCGGGAGACACCAGCAGTTTCCTTGTCTTGTCAAATCCCCCATCTTGCCTGTGATTCAAAGAGTGTTTGTGCTAGTCATGTGGATGCAAAAAGCCTGTTTCCTCAAACTCAATACTTCCCTTTACCCAACACCCTCATCTCTGAGCAAAATGGGAGGGAATTTTTGTAGGGGAAGGCACCCAGCAGCAATAAAACCCCACTGAAGCAGCAAACACTAACGCCAGAGAAGTGCAGACATCAGGAGTACATGCTCTTTAAGCACCAGACAGCCATGAAAATGGGGAAGCGGAAACAAAGATGGGGAAAGAGCAACACACTCCCTCACTGGTGGGCTGTATACAACAGATAAGGCACAAACTGCTCCCAATATGGATATGCTATTTATTGGACAGGACACACAAAAAATTCCAGCTACTCATTGTGAAGTGCCAAGGGAAAAACTAATGACAGGGATGCAGGGATTATGTTTCAAGTAGTCAGATTCATACAAACATGCATGCACACATGCACACACAGATATTTCTGCTTCCCTCTCTCAACTCTGAAGCCTCTTTATCTCCCTCAGACTATCAGCCAGGGACAACTACAGAAAAAAACAGGAGAGGAAATCAGGGAAATGCCAGTGTAACCCATAGAGGGCTCACTTGAAGAATCACACTTTTTTTTTTTCTTCCTTCTGAACTTCTGGTTGGTCATACAAAAGCCATCTGCACCCTGGACCAATTCATCCTTTAAGTCACTTCTTAAGTTATAATTAAGTCTGCATAGTTTTAACTAGATACCACATTTCACCTCCCTCCCCTTTTTATCAGTCACCAGAAGTGAGCACTCAGGATGGCAACATGCAGTCTGTCATTGACTCCTCCAGGGTACTGGCAGAAGTATGGTGGGTACTGTGAGGATGAAAGAAATCTGAGTGGTCTTCAGGATGACTAACTCTGAATCATTTTGCTGCTGTCTTCATCTCTGCATTCTGATCTCCTCCTGCACAGAAATCAGAAGGTAGCTATTCTGTGACAGCCCAAGCCACCAAAAATCCCCTAAAGAGACAGAAAGCAGTATGTGATCAACAAAATAAACAGATATACAGGTACTCTGTATAACACCTTTTCTTGCACTGAGGTGCTTCTTACTACCAGCCCCTACACTAGATTTAATCCTCAGAAATGTTGCAGGAGGCAGATAAAAAGAGGGCATCTGATATTCCTGGCCACCTGAAAACACGTTGTTCTACAAGAAGCAGAACTACAGAAATAAATGAGTAGGAAACGAGGCTCCATGTTTCCCCTTCGTCACCCCCCCATATTCACCATAATAATGTCACCACATCACCCTCAATTTCCCCCGCATTCTCTCACTTTCCCTCCTCTGATGTGCTCAGATTTTTGTCATACTTCTTTACCCTCCTGTAACACCTTTCGTTTCCTTTCCTCCTCATGTATTGCTTTGGCCGAGGAAGAGGCAGCCTGTGCTGTGCCAGGTTCAGAGCTGCAAGCCCACCAGCTGGTGGACCAGCCCTTACGCCTCAGCAGGGACTAGGAGCAAGTTCTGTAGGAATTCAGTAATTCTGGGGCTTCAACGCTACTGTCAAATGTGGTGGTTGCTGGCCAGGGGAGTGATTGCAGAAGCGTCACTTCCTTAGAAAACCAGACTAAAATAACTCTGTATTTCCACACTAGTACAGTATGGCCTCAAGTGGTGTGACAGTTGAAGGATGTCAGCTTCTCACTATGGGCTGTATTGCAAGAAACCTTTTGTAAAAGGAGTACCAGAGCCAAAGACTATGGCATGAGAGATGGGTAATTCAGCATCTTAGATCTGTAATACATATATATGGTAACAAAACATGTTTTAGTTAAAGGATGACAGAAATAGCAACTCCAGAAGGAAACCTTCAAAGGTGAGTAATTCTGTGCCACTTAGATCAAGCATTACTCTCCACTGGAAATGGGAGATTTCATCTAGCACTGGCAGCAAGACCTAGACTGGCTAGAACACAAAGGCAGGGAGACTGCCTCTCTTCCCACCCACAAACATCCCTTCAGTGTCAGAGCCAACCACTGAACAGAAACTGCTTGGGAAAGAGAAATAAATTCTCTAATGCAGTTCTAGGTAGAAGGAAAATATTATGCAAAAGTGAACTTCAAAACTAGTATGACAGCATGTTTCCAACTTCTCTTGGGGAACAGGTAGAATCTGAGAGGAGTCCACAAACCATCGGGCTATTTGTGGGTTCTATGAGACTCTTTGATCCATCCCCAGAAATACTGCTGAGCTTTAAAGAACTTATTAAAACAAATTTTCATCTAAAGAAATATGTCCTTGAAAAACGTCTGCTTTCAACAGAGGACAGTCTAATAGTTCTGTTTTGCTTTTTCCCAGCAAGTTGTATTGCAACAAATCATTCTCATTATCGAGTTGCTAGTTACAGGCTGAAAATAATACATATCCAGATGTTTATACAGAGGTTGTCATAGCTTAGGTTACATAAATCATGGTACAAAAGTTTATAGGATTAAAATCAGACTAGACAAAGCATTGAGACTACCCCAGGCAACAGTCCCACACCATCCAAGCAGGACAGCTGGCATTTAGCAGGTATTTTTACCTCCATCCATCTTCATTTTTTTCCCTCTCTATCTCCCATTTTTGTAATTGCCCATCCCATCCTGCACAAGAACACACAGAGGCTCATCCACTCACTCCCATTTCTTCTCTTGCCAAGAAGAGCATCCTGCGTGGGATTCAGTCATTTGTTGTCCACAGAACTTCTGGTGTGTGTCTCTAAATAGCTGACATCTGGAGGAGCTAGATTCTACTTATACCCTCCTTAGCACGATCAGATGCTGCTAAAGAATGTGAACAAAATGCCTCATTTTTAAAATATCTTCTCTTTACCCCCTCTGCTTCTTTCTAACAGTTGGGGGGCTGTCTCTTATACA
>NW_020799101.1:23341755-23344000 GCF_003259725.1 Athene cunicularia
GGGGGGGGGATTCATAGTCCAATACATACAGTTATCAGCTTTCAAAGCTGTTGTTCTCAGGGACACAGACCAATATAAAAGTGTTCACTGATAACAATCTATTACTTCTGCTGTCCACTTCCATAACATACAGGTTTTTAGGAAGAGTGTATCACTCTAGAACCCTGCTGCAGAGATAGAAACACAACCCAGGTTCCCATGGTGGCATTCAAGTTCTTTAATTCCTAGGCCCCCTCCTTCCTCTTCATTATTCAGACACCTTAATTTTTATAGCAATTAAAACAGGGGCTCACCAACTACAGCATTTTCTAACTGTACAAACATGTTTCACTTAACAATTATTTCTGCATCACGAACAGAAAGAGGAAGATGTTACATTTATTTCCAGCATGCATCAATATTGAATGCTTGATTTTGAAAAAAACCCCAAACAAACAAAATCACCCAGAGTAGGGTGGGGGTTGGCATTTTTAATGTTCTTTCTCTCACACTTTACTTTCTATTCATGTGCATGTGTAATCTTCAGTGGAGTACACCATCATTTAAAAAAATACAGCTAGAACATACATGCCTCAAGCCACCCAGGCAAAAGAAATACAAACAGCCAGCAAAGTGACGGGTAGCACAGATGCACGTAAATTGATTAAATTGCTGTTGCTAGAACACACACGCTGCAATCTCTTTCCCTTTTGGTGTATTCAAGGTACCCTGTCATTCTTCTCCAATCCTTTCCAAAGTGCTCTTGTTAGCAGGTTGAGAGAATTAAGTTAAGTTGATTCACCAGTATTAATAGGTGTCTCTAATTCAATAGCAGCATGTTCAGAGAATGCCACCTGCCTTCTCTTTAAGCAAAAGATACTGAAACACGGCCAACACTTTGCCCAGCTGTTTCAAAAGCTATAATTAGACACACCTGTTTTAACAGTTGTTTCAGCAGCTGGACACTGGGACGTGGATCAATAAGATTTACTCACAGCTTTCTCCCCTCAGAGCCAATAGTGCAACTTTAGTGCCACATCTTGTGTTTAGAGAAATTTGTGTTGCAGGGGCAAGTGTGAATGAATCAAAAGAGGTCAGGGTGTTCCTCTTCCTCACTGCTGGACCTTGCAACAGTGCAAGAAAAATTGCCTATTCAGTGAACTATGGGATCAAGATATACTAGTCTTGATCTAGCAGTATACAAGGACAAGATCTCGAACCATATATAAACCAATACAGTGATAAGCTGCAGGTATCATAAAACTGCAGGCTTGTGAGGTCTGTAGCCTTCCATTCACTGCAATGAGTTGTCAAGGCTGATAGCTAAAGCCAGCAAAGCAAATCCTGCCAACTTTTCCATTACTGATCTTGGAGTAATCCAGCTAACATGCAAAACCCACCTCCCTGGCATTTGAAGTGTAACTGTCCCAACCAGCTGTTTTCACATTCAATGTGCACCTCCACTGCAGAAACCTATGGCTTGTTGGAAACAGAAAACACTGAGATGTTATAAAAGAACTGACTAAAGTAAAAGACAAAATAAATAAAATCTTACTGTAATTACACTTTAAGCATTACCTGGAGTTGTTTCCAAGCTTCTATATCTGACCAAATTGCTTGAGAATCCAAATACCTTGTCCTAAAAGGAAGGTGCAATTTCCTAAAGTTGCTATATTTCACAATCTAGTTCTGTTTGCCTTTTTCCCTGAGGCAAAATCAGTTTATACAGTGCTATCCAGAGCCACTTATTCCCAACCCAGTGGCAACCCCTCTGGTGTGACTGTGGGACCAACTGGTAAACAGGATCAGTAAAATAATCTATATTATGAAGAAGTGTGCAAAAGCAGGAGCCTCACGAATTCGTGTTGCAACTAAGACACAAAAGAATTCTCAAGACAATTCTCAAAGTTACAGCTGGCCATGTAGTCTTAGAGTTCCCATATAATCAGAATCCATGAATTTGTAGACATGAATGCACTCAGGTATGTGAAAGTAAATACCTCCCAGAGCATGTGCTCATCTGTACACTCCCCTGGGATGGGCACCTGTGTGTTTTCCAAGAAAAGACACTTGCAAATTCATGCACATGAACTCAGATAGGTAGCACGCACATCTATGGCGATCATTTATAATGTACAAAAATGTATGCAAGCATACAACCATGCCCATAGAATTCTATAGCCAAGGAATAGATGCTTCAGCACACTGTACATCATCAGGTTCCCATCAAACACACCTCAGATTTTCTCTTTCAAGCAGAAAAGGG
>NW_020799101.1:23344050-23367602 GCF_003259725.1 Athene cunicularia
GGGGGGGGGGGGAAGTGCGACTACTTGGATGTCAAACCCAGTAATAAATGCTTGTCAAGAGTATTTCTGATGGGATCTAAAGGTGCTTGGAAAAGTGGGGCCACCACAGTCAAACTGCACAAGTTGAACTCAAGAGCAGTCAAGACAGAGAGAGATGGTGTCATGAAGACTTTTCCCCTCTTTCTGGGAAATAATGAACAAATCCTTCAGAGTGATTACTCTGTTACACCTGCTGGCCCTGCTCTCAAGTCTGTATTAGACAGAAGATGCTCTTATCTTCCCTCAGATTAAATGTGCCTAGTAAAAAGCGATCAGAGATTGGCACCATAATTATCTTTCCTCATTAGAAAGCAAGCCCTGGACCTGACTGAATATGACTCCTCTGTCAAGGCCCTTTGTGAGCTGTAATAGTACTCAGCCAGCATCAACCGGCACAACACTTCATGCGAACAAAACAAAGCAACATATCAAGTAATCTTGTCTTTTTATTTGTTTTTTCTCTTTTAAGCCTGCTGAGTGAGGTGGGAAGGTGCCAAATTCCTTTTTAACTTGTATAAATGCATTTAAATGTCACAGAAGAGCCTTGTTAAGTGAAAAGCTTTCCAAACGTTTTTCTCTCCCATATCTAAAATGGATTGCTCTTTTTTTCTTTTTTCCTTAATTAAAAAAGGCACACTCTCTCAGACCACTGCCCTTCACCATTCCTGGGGCCAGCGGACTGCAGTGACCCACAGCAGAACTCCTGGTGTTCTCCTGCAGCAGCATTGACCATAGTACAGGGTATGGCTTTACCCAGGGAAGCCAAGAGGAAAGGTAAGCACATAGGTAAAGACAAAACTGAAAACTCCTCTAGCTAGGGCATGAGCAGACCGGGGCCTTTCTGTGACAGCACAGATGGGCTCCCTCACTTTTTTAAAAATGCATTTGAAGCCTATTCATTGCTTGGTTCTTTTCTATTAGTGACTAATCCTCAAGAGCTGTGACCCCAGAGACTGCAGCACTGCCACAGAAAAGGCAGTGTTGGGGCCTTTGCAAAACACCAGCCCTGCTGCCAACAGTGCAGCTAGGACAATTTCATTTAAAAAGGGGTGAGTAGGAACAGCTCAAGCTCCCACACTGGTGCTCCTATAGATATGACTCTTGTAAATATGCCATGCTGAGAAAGATGGGTGTTGTGGTAAGTCGTTATGGGAGCTGTGTGATAACAGATGAGTGCAGACAGCACTGCATACTCTAGGAACTGGAGTATTAGGGAGAACTGCAGAGTTCGATTATGTTTAGTGGCCTCAACGAATCAGCTCCTTCCCTTTTAGTGCAACCAACCGTGGTCCTTTCATCATCCCAAACGTCACTCCTATCTCCTTGATCTGGCTTATTCCTTGGTGTTCTCAGTTTAAAAAAAAAAAAGGCGGCGCTCTGGACTACAGATTGCATTTCTGATCTTACCAGAAAGATGTCAGAAGTGTCCCATTTTGTTCTGCAGCCATGGATAGGGCTCAAAGAAATTATCACATCCTATAATCTGTTCAACAAAACATGCTGCAAAATGGTGTTATTATGCAGCAGGAGGAGGAGAACTGTGTTAATGCATTACAGTGTCCTGCACCACTGTCAAGTGAGATGTGTAGTTCCAAAATGGGATGGCATTTAATCAGACAAAACTTATTCTTCAAGTCATCATATAATCTACAAGAACACAAGCAATGCATATAATCTGCAAGAATGCTGCAACTTAACCCACAAGAGCAGAATCAGCCACTGAATTTAGGAGAGCTGGCATGGCAGGAGGGGAACCCCGGGTCCACTGCAAAGGAACCTTCTGCAAGCAAGCCTTGTGCATGATCCACTGCAGTATACTCCATTCTTGGGCCCCTTCCAACACCCAACTCAGGAGAGACCTTCTACACTGGAAAAATTAAGTCTCACAAACATCATTTTCCTTTTTCACCACCAGCCACAGTCTGTCCATTCCCAAGCAGAAATGTGGGCCTTTCTGGTTCAGGCTGCAATCCAGAAGCTCGGACTAATAAAACTACCAACCTCTAAAGTCCAAATCTGGGAGCTGGCCCCTCCAGTGAAAAAAGAGTGATTTTAAAAAAAATATATATTTTTTAAAAACATAGTAGCATTTGTTTTATTTGCCATTTACTTTTGGATTTGGGGAAGGTGAGAGGGAAACTGGGGGAGTTTTCATGCTTTCATCTGTAATAGCTAGAAAATTTATTTTCAGAAAAATTAAATGAGCAGATACAATGACACACCATGATCAATGAACATTTTGAAATCTGTGTTCCGCAGAGACACACCCAGGTGTTTTCCAGGCAGATGTAACAGAATGTTACCTCACTGGAGCAGTGTTTAACTTCTGTGATCATTTAAATATGCATTTATTTTGTCTTTGGAGTGAGAAAACAAAAAGCTACAGTAGGATTGTTTTGTGGCCCCATGCTAGTTACTGGCCTTCCCACCTAGGTAAAACTTAGGTAGGCAACAGTGCTCTCCCTTGCACTGCCTCAGCTTTCCTAAAACTAATCACCCTGCCAGGGAATCTGACTTATTCTCTCTGTCTCCTCTCTCCTGTGACCACCCACCTCTCCCTTTTCTTTTTTCCTTCCTTATATGCCTGTTTCATGGGCTACAATGGGACAAGGAGCAAGAGTAGCACATGCATAACCCCATCTCTTTACCTTGCTGCTTGCAGCATTTCTCAATCTGAGGAAATAGTCCCTTTTCACTGTTGCTGGCTGGTATTTTATTTGCATAAGGATGGACTATGCAACCATGTTACCTCTCGTCTTCTGCAATACCACAGTCTGCTGATGAGCCTCAGTAGTTTTAAACAGGGTTATGCTTTCTCTCCTGCCCTCTTTCAAGCTTGGTGCTTTGCCAGGCGGCTGCAGAATGGATACACTGAATGCTGAATATTCCCTGCGCGGCAGGCCAACAGGAGCTCCGAGGGGGAGGCACATCCAAGCTCCTGCAGCTAAAGCCTGGCAAAAAGAATGAGCTTCCCTGCTGCCTCGAAAATGATGGATGTACACAGAGGCTTTGCACAACCTACAGCCATATGATCCCCCACGCTGCCCCTGGAAACCTGCACACGATATAAATTGCCACACACAGAAACATGCTCAGTAGCACTGACCTGAACACTACTTAGAACAAGCGGTAATTAAAAAGGTAATGTAACTCCACTGCACAGGATCAACTTTTGTTTATAGGGTGTGCCTATATGTAGAGTCTACATATTAATGTATTACTCATGGCTGGCACATTCAAGGGGATGGCAGGAGGTAACCTGGCTTGTTCCTTTTGGATAGGATTAAAAGCTTTTACATTGGTTCTTGAGAAAAATAACCATTTCTCTCACCGATCTCAAAAGATGGCAGGTTCCAGTCAATCTGGAAATGGTGACAACAGTCTTGCTTTTAGTACTTCTGCTCTAAAAGGAAATCTGTAAAATATATGTATTTTCTCACCTTCTAGGAATTAACCAGAGCAAATACGCTTGATCTTCTGATGAGAGGGAAGTGTTGGGTTTTTTTCTAACTGTCAAGGCTTAGACCTGAGAGAAAAGTTAAGGTCATATCCAGCAGGAAAGACTAAATTACAAAAACTATGTAGTATAACCTCAGCAGTCCCCTTGCAAAAGCAGCTAGAATCACCCCTGGCCAGCGTGATCCCAGCAGCCCACATATAATTCAACTCCATGATGTCCTAAAGCAAGGGGTATGCATTTACAGTGAGTCACATAGTAAATACAATTTGTGGCCTGCTAGCAATGAGAAGGCACACTGCTAGTGAAGGTTAAGGATCAGCACAATTTTTTTGTATCAGTTGTGCTAGACATTCAGGTAAACCTCTGCTTTTCCTAGGAAAACAGCCTGACAAGATTATGTACTACCACTGACATCTCGTTTTCTGTATGCTTGCTAATTTGCCCTATTAACAAATTTCATTGCAGTCACAAATACTGGCATAAACAAATACTTGGTTATATTCAGCTAAGTTTTCAAAAGTC
The DNA here is from genome assembly GCF_003259725.1 of Athene cunicularia. Classification (NCBI taxonomy): domain Eukaryota; kingdom Metazoa; phylum Chordata; class Aves; order Strigiformes; family Strigidae; genus Athene; species Athene cunicularia. The sequence continues at coordinate 23,348,072 of NW_020799101.1, forward strand.
TTGTGAATACCTCATCAGTTACGGAAAAATCAGCATTTGCAGTTAATAATTTATGACAGATTCATGCAGAATATCCAACTGTGGAGCAGTAACAAGGAGAGACCTCAGAGTCTCCTGCTCCAAAGCTACTGCCTTCTAGGCTGCAGTAGACCTGATTTCCCTAACCCGAGCAGCATCTGAAAACCGTAGCATGCTCTGATCAGCTCTCAGTCTATTCAGTATAGCAGCCAAACATCCAGTTTATTCTACGATAAATGTGCAACCCCGAAAAACATATACTCTTCCAAAATCTGCAACTCCACAAATAAACTGTGTACTACATAGAAATAGTTTATATCGGCACTGTGTTTGGTATCAAATTATTCTGAAGGCATGTAGTGCCACAGAGTACATAGACAGCAATATTAATTGCTGCCAAATTATGGAGAGCAGAGCTGAAGCAGTGAGGGACAGAACAGACCATCGAGGTGGAGCAGTCTCTGCCCATGCCCCAGCCATTAGATCAGATTATCTCCCATCTTGTCAACAGCAACCACTATTATTTTTAATATTGTTGATTTCTAGGCATAAATTCCTGCACAAATACAGCATAAAAGATGACCCTGGTTTTCATGTATGCACGTTTTGATACAGCCTCTAATTATACGATCACATGCTATTCTTTTTGACATGACCTTTCCTTCATTCAGCACACAGGAAGAATAATGCCTGTTGAAGGCGCTGTTACTTGATACTATGTTTTATCTTCATTGCTCCATTTGTGGCCCCTTCTCCTGCACACTATACTAATCCTGGTCTGAAGGGCAATTTATTTCCACATGGGTTTTTCTGTGGTGCCACTCAGCAGAGCATCAGAGTGTTTTGCAAAAACTAATTACTTTGGACAACACCTTTCTGAGGTGATATGCTCATTTTACAATGTAGAGCTCAGGAACAGGGGAGTTAAGTCAAAATGCTCACTGGTATTGACTGTGCAATTCCAGATTGCAAATTCTGACTACAGAGACTGCTTAGCACCTTATGGCACCTTACACATTTGAAGCACATTTAGTGCTGACTTGGTTGCTGCTGTCAGGACTCAATGTTGCTTCTATCCAAGCTATATGATCTCAAATTGGGGACCAGAACACAAGGAACAGATAATTCAGGGATAGCCTGGGGAAAGAAAAAGAAAAAAAAAAAAATAAAAAAAATAAAAAAAAAAAATTACCCAGCATCATACTATGACCCTGGGGAAAAGAGGGATAGACAGAATGAGACGCTCCTTAATCAATGCTTTGCTCAAGAGGCCTCCATCCCTTGTAAGAATCCCCCGTCTCATTCTCTATACATCCCGCTTCAGTAAAATTGAAGTGGGTATCCAATGTACAAAGCAGTCATTTTGAGAGCAGATCCCCAGTTTATGCCAGAAGCTCTTATTTTCTGTGCATGGCATGGAAAATCATATGGAGGAAATAATGAGTAAAGATGTTAGCAAAGATTTCATAATAAAGCCCCATACCAAAGGACCACAAGGTTCACTGACCCTAATTTTTAACTGCTTGATTTTGCATTGTCCCAGGTCCTTTCATATTTGATAAATACTAAGCATTTGTGGGGTTTATATAAATATTTATATATAGATACATTTGTAAATATAAACACACATATGCACATAAAAACACATAGGGTTCTCTGAAACTTACTTAAACTTTCAGTGAGTTCCATTTGATTTAAAGAGATGCTACCATATCCACCAACATTTTTGTTTTACATTTTTTATTGAACAAATCTAGAACTGAAAACTAGATTTCCTTCAAATTCCCTTACCTGCATGATGCAAGGAAATGAAAATGCCTGTCAGCAAAAGTAATGTGTTTAATACCATGCCAGCCCTAAACATCAGTAGAGATTTCTGTGTATTGCAGATAATTCTATCACCAAGCCATATTGCTCTGTGATGTGCTTTTATCTTTGCTGTAGGATAATATCAATATTTCAAGCATGAGCAAAACAATGTTTTATGAGATTGATGTGGGAAAATACAGTGACAAGTACATAAAAAAGGGCAGAGAAAAATGCCAGGTAGTCATCATAAATGCTATCCATTCCTACCAGAATTTGTCTAGTTTATCCAATTCTAATCAACAAGTTGAGGTCCACTGGGACCCCAGTGACTTTGATTACATTTTCAGGGCCAAAGAAGAACAGCAAGCAAAAGAGAGCACAGCTAATGGGATGGGGAGTCTGCCTTCTACATCCTAGAAATTTAGACTTTACAGCCCAAAAAAATGTCATATTTTGTTAAACTTTTAAATTAAAAAGATGATGTGATTTATAAGAGAAGGAAATAGAGGGGCGAAGTATTAAGCCACTTGCCATACTGCACATGTGCCTGATAAGGGCCAGATCATGCAGGGCAAATATACCCAAGGAACAACCTCTGCAAATCCAATGATACCCCAAGCAGGCAGCTCTTTGGGCACTGCTGGAACCTGAGAAAACAGTGGAAGCAAAGCAGTTTGGAAGTGTCCAAACAAGAAGTTATCCCTGTATAGCTCTCACTGGATGAATTATTCACCTCTTGCCTACCTCTGCAAAGGACTCAGCTCTTCTGAGGAAAAACTCACATTTACAGATACAATTATACTAAGAAAACATGCTTTTCCCCAGTACAGCTAAGTGGCTATCTGTGCCCCACACTAGCACAAGATGTGAGCTCAGTTATATAAGCTCTGCATGTAACTCTTCTGGCAATCCACCAACACAGATCATTTGTCATATTGCCTTTTTTGCCTCTTTGGGGCTTGCAGTTCTTCCCTGTTAGACGACAGAACTGATGACTATTACTTAACCCCTTTCCACATTAACACTGAAGCTGTTCAGCCAGACTGATGTTTTAGTGTAGTTTGGTGTTGGGTACCTCAATAGCCGGGTGTTGAACTGAGAACACTTACAGGAATCTGAATTTCAGAAGAGTGATCAGCACCCTTTGCAATCAGTTTTAAATTATTAAAATTGAGGTAATCAAACCCACTAATTCTGTAAATCTTGACTGTTTTGATTTGAAGCAAAAGGAAATCTGGCAGCCCAATCTTTTCTAAAGCACCCTCCAACTCTACTGTCCCCTTATCTTTGTCTCAACATGCTGTCCCTGGGGACATTCAGATAGTTTCTAGTCCATCTGGAACAGTGCTCATTTCAAAGCCAATTTGAATGAAATGCCTAAAAAATCTCTTAGAAAATAACTCTCATAATAAGCACTGTACCTTTTATGATGTTACATTATTATCAGGTGGTAAATTCATTTGTTTCCCCAAATCCCTTACCAACTTCTTTTAAATACATAAATAAAGAGGAAATTTCAGTGGATATTATTTCACAATATGTGGATCTGAGATATTTTAATAAGAAATGCACCTCCAGGCTAAGAAGTATGAATTGTACACCGAAGGGAATGGTTTAATACACTGTTTAATGCTATCATCAAAACTGATGATAACATGATGGCTTTTATACATTTTAACATTTCTTTAGAGCTGGAAAAAAATGAGAGTGAGAACCATAGCTGTATATTAGCTAAATGTCAGAAGTGACACTGAAGCAACCAGGTGGCACATAGCTCCTATAACATTCCCTCTCCCTGACCAAAAAATATTACCTGAACAGAGATCCAGGGATTTCCTCTGAGAATGACCCTTGCAGAGAACACCTGTCTCTCCTGTACACCCCACCAGATCATGCAGGATGTCCACACCTACTATGTCCTCACATCACATCCTCTTGTTCCTAAGTACAGTGTGTACTTTCAAAAGCTTTGACATGTAGTCAAGGAATGACGTGTTGATAACAGCATTTGAAACAGAAGCAAGATGGACAGGATACTCCTGTCCCCCAGGGAACAACCCATGACCAGCAGGAGTCCTAAATAGCTTTTGGTGGGCAGAAGGATATGCAGCAGACCACAGTTTTGGAGAGGCCAGCCACAGCAGCCATCAGTATAAGCTCTTTATGCAAGGACCTGGACAGACTTCCTGCAGCATAGGTAGGTTGATGCTCGACAATGCTGTAGCACCATCAAGGACAAAAATAACTCTTTTTAGGAGAAGGAAAAGGTTCCTTCCTTAACTATAACCTTTCTACTAGCAGGACTTGCCAGAAAAAATCTCAACTATATAGGCTGATCATACAGAAATTCTTCTTTTAGGACTGTAACCTTACCTTTTTAAAAAGAGGCAGTGAAGGCCAGTACATGAAGGCAGTAGCCCCCTTCAACTGGCAGCAACCCACCGCAAGCTACCCAAGACTTCATGCCTCTCCCTTTCCCAAAAAGTAGGAGGGGAGGAGTGGTATTTTCTGGAAGCAATCCTGCATCTCCCTGAGGAAGATGCCTCTGCACAAGACCATCACTGCAATACTAGCAAGTTTTTCACTCTCATAGTCTCAAGGATGGGAAGACTGTTTGGGCCCAATATGGAAATTCCCAGGAAAGGATACAGGACTTAACTCTGAGGCATCAGCTATACAAGGAGAGGCTGAGGAACTGATGTTGCACAGGCTTTAATTAATCCAAAATGTAAGCTTAATTTTTGGTTCTCAGAACCCCACCAGGCTTGTGTTATAGGACACTGTACGCTGTCACAGCCTATACCCATTTACTGTATTCCTGTAGACACAGGTTGACCACATCAGCTCTAAGTCTTTGAGATACTATTGCAAAAGGAGTGCTTTTTTTTTTTTCTAAAATGCCATATAAAAGTAGAGTTGGCCTTTCAGTGTCCTGTAGCAGGTCTGTGACTAAATTGTGCAGTCTCTAGCAAAAAGTATTAGGCTTGTACATAAATGTTTTCCCTTGCTTTTTTTTTATTTTTCCAGTGAACAGGAAGTCCCTAGGGTCCTGTTAACTGCAAAAAGTAAAGACTGGTTGCACTTGTCAACAGAAACAGGTTTTACACTTAATAACAAAGTATTCTGGCACTTTATGATGCGTATTTGTTCATAGCTCTATTCCCCTTAAGAAGGATGCTGGCACTTTTACACGTTCACTGGGATAAATGAGGAACACCTGAAGCCACCCTGTGCCCATTCTTTGGAAGACAGAGACTTTGGCTCATTCCATGGCACACCATTATCTTCTTGAGGAGACAACACCTTCAAATAGTCAGCTGACATTTTCCAAGTCACCATTTGGACATATCAAGCACATAGGACAACTTCCTGATTTCTCTATGTTGGGCTCCTGACAGAGCAGAAGTTCCTGTTCTCCTCCCAGTCAAGACCTCTGGTTCCCATGACAATGGAAAAAATCTAGGCTAAGATGATATGGAAGAGTACATGTGATGGAAATTTCAAGAGGGACCACATGCCTCTCATATAGGCACTCATGAAGACCAAATACATAGCCCATATGTGGCTACTGACCTTAAAGTGCATGCATCTCCCTTTCCCCTTGCTAGGAAGCAAGTTTTCTACATGGAAGGAGTAAAAAAGCAGACAGTTTTTCCAGTTTGGAGTTGAAGGTTAGAATCTTCTCTTTTTCATAGCTTCATCTCCTTTCATAGGTGAAGAGTCCTGACCAAGTGTTTTTATATCAAGATATATTTGGTGAAAAGGTCAGGAAAGTCTAGCCCAAGGTAATGTCTAACCTTAGCATAGGGATGAAGAAAAAAGAACTTCCAGGGTTCTGACAGCGGGTTTTTTTCGAAAGTACTAGTTCTTAGTTCCTACACATCTGTGGAGGGGCAGGAAGGGAATTACACATGTAATCAAGCTGAGTTTCTTAGCTGCCTTATCCTCCCCTTGCTTTCCTCTCCATACACCTCAGCCCTTCCTCCAGTGCTCCTGTGAATTCTTAAACTGGCTTCTCCCAGAACTGACCTGCATTTACTTAAATGTGTGTATAAACATATTTGCATATATCTATTTCAATGTAAATACCTTAATGATATCTTCATGAAATGTGACTGGGTTTTCCCCCAAGTATGAAAACACACCACATTTTAGATTCAGTTGTTCTTTACCTAAACAATAAATAGCTTGTATTTTGATATAATCTGGTTTTAACACAATGTACAAAGACAGTACACTATCAGGTTTTTAAGCTACTTCAGGAAATGAAGACCTCAAGCTTCTAAATGCACTTAGTTTCTCATAGCTCTGATAGACAGATAGGTGTTTGTAGCTTTAAAAAAATACAACCCCAAACCAATAACATACTATTATTTCCTAGGTGGGTGCTATGAGCAGTACATCAAAGCTGCAGATTTAACAGAATGAAAGTTGGGTTTTGGTTTTGTTTGTTTGTTTTTTTAAAGTTGATTTTGGACTTAAAACTATATGTATAATTAAACACTGCACTTGTGGATTTTCTTCGAGTGCTGATCTCACCGAGCATCGCTCCTCAGCTTTGCATTGCTGCTCTGCCATTGTCACGACTGATCTCTAACTGTACCTCTGTGAGTTATTCATTGCCTCTCCTCATGCTTGTCTGCTGGCTATTTATAAACTCCACTATCACCATATTCTCTAGCTTCCCTGAAAGAGGGTCTAAATTTGCAGAATAAAATGCTGAAATTGCACAAATACTCCCTACGCTGGGAAAAAAAAAAATCCCATCTCAGAAACAGCAGTTACTCTGGATATTTGAAGTATTTCCACTTGGAGCTATTCTAAGTATTGCCATTTGATGCAGCCATTTTGGATTTTCAGCAGGCATGAGGGCACAAACTAGCTTACTGAGAATCATTTGCACATATGATGATAAAGTCCTGACCTGCACTATATTGGAAAAGCAATCAGCACCAGTAGGCAGTTTAGCTTCCCACAGCTTCAGAAAAGTGAGTGCATAAGTGACTGGAGGCTGAAAATCCCTAGGCATCTTATAGCCATACTCTGTCAGAAATAAGCCCTAGAGACCAGATCCTCAGGTATAAGTCATCATATTCCCATTGCCTTTGGGAAGTCCTTCTAATTTATACCAGCTGAGGAATCAGCTTTTATATGTGTAGCCTCCATAATTCTCTTCCTATGATACTTCAAATAAAATGAGAATGCTAAAAACTAAAAGTGTATTAGAGCATGAGAAGAAAGCGAGTCCTGCTCTGTCTCATACCAGTAAGAACCTGAAAAGGGCAGAGACTGGAATAGGGCTTCAGATCCACCCTGATACGCAGTGCAAAACCTGGCCAAGTCATTCAAGGAGCACAACTCTTGGTCCATTTTCTTATCTCTGTTACGCTTTCTTCCTGACCTTGGGTAAGTTGATTAACCTTTCTTTTCTAACTTTGTCTAACTGTAGTATGACTCTATACCTCCTGTAGAGGTTGTGGTGCTTAATTGGCCAATATCTCTCAAACACTCAAAGTGCTTTGGATGAAATATTTTGTGCAAGAGAAATAATTGAAGTCAATGGAGCTGTGACAACTGACACTAGATGAGGATCTTCCCCCTGGTATTAATAGGATCAGAAGGAGGCTTAGCTGAAATGACAGGAAGCCAGAGAGACATTTGCTGGTAATAAGATCATAAATGAGTCAAAGGGGTTACTATTTGCTGTGGTAATACTCAGCATTTTTCATCTTCCAGGCACTCTATCAGCATCCATTAATTCTTAGAACTCCCCTTAAACAGAGATCTGTAATATGTTCCCCATTGCACAGATAAGAAAAATCAGGCAGACAGGTGATGTGACTTATCCAACAGAACAAGATGTGAGAAATCAAATTTGAGCCCCTGGCTTCTAAGCCTATTCTCAGGGCTCCCTTTCCACCACTCTTCTGTTATGTATGTATTTCCTTATCTTTCTGTTTCAATTATGAAAGCCCATCTCCTACTCCTTTCTCTGCAAGCATCCCTGCCTAATTCCCCATCAGATACTGCTCAGATACTCTTCCATAAACTTCTCAAATATTGCAGACAGAAAGTGAAGCTGAGGGGAATTCTGCTGGGCTGAGCAGCAATCCTTGTCTCAACAGCCACTTTCCCCAAGCACCAAGAAAGAAGCTTTTTCATTGTTCACTGCCAGTCCCACACAGCACCTGGCCACTCCACTGCAACCTCTCCTCTCAGAAGCAGTTCTTATTAAAATATGCCGGGACAGGATCTCTCACTTCAGACTGCCTGGTGCTCATTGCAGGAAGAAATTTGTGACCTGCTTAAGCCCCTAGGAAACATTGTCATTACTTCAGCTCTCGAAGATGCCTGCCATTAGAGGATGCAAGGTTGAGGTTATGTAAGTGTGCTGGCCAATCCAGTTGTTCCTAGGGAGCCCAACCACAGCTGCCCTGCTCTGCTTTCACCCTTCTGTAGTGGGTGCCAGGCCAGGTTTTTGGGTACTCTGAATAACAGCCTCAAGGGGAGTCTCCACAGATTAGTTCATATGCTGCTGTGCTGAAGTGTCCCAGCAGATGGAAGAGTAACATGAAATGGGAGAAAATATTCAACTGTTACAATGTTATAAATCTGCAACAATCCCAGAGAATGTAGTTTACTTTTACAATAAAGACTTCCACTGCTGCTTACAACAACCATGCTACAGTCATATTTGGGGTAATTAATCCTGAATGCTAGAGGTTTGGGATCTTTTTTAAGTGCTATACCCTAGATTTACACTCATAGTTCAGAAAGCAGAGCTTTGGCTACATTAGCTTTACTTAACAATAGCCCAAAATATGATGAAGGAGAAAATACAAAACACTACCAAATCAAACCTCAGCGCTTACTTTTGATAACACCACAATAAGCCACATTTGCATGTTATTTCCTGGCTACCTTCAGCCGTCTTGGCACAAGGGAAGAGGTCTTTTTTCCACTTTTAAAATCAAACAAAACCGTTTTAGTTCCAATAAAAGTGCAAATTTTGGTCCAGATTAACTTTGAAGGAATAAGGAATTAAAATGAGTATGTGTGACTAGATAATATTTTCTCCTTTTTTTTTTTTTTTTTCCCAAGTTTTTTTACAGACCAGAAAGGTAAAGAGGGATGAATATTTGGACTTTCAAACACTTGCATGCTTTGCAGGTGACATAACACTTCAGGTGCATCTCTAATTTATATATTGAAGAGACACAGCACATCAGACACACCAACTGTAAAATCCTATCCAGATGAGATGGCAGTCACACTCACCCACAAAATTATATTAAGAAAAGACATCATTATTTCTGTCCTCTTCTGTGCTCTTTGCTTCCTAAAATGTAAAATTCTAGACATTTGATTCAGATGTTAAGTTCTCAACACACTGAGTATTATTTGTTACAACACAAATGAAAACCCTGATAAAAGTTTAACCCCAGGGTTAACACCCCTAGGGTTCAGCTGGACTCTGACACTGATTTCCTTTATAATCTTAGGAAAAGCTCTTATTTCTTGTGTTCCTCCACTGGGAGCTCCTAGTGTCATTAACATGTATAGGAAGAGCACCTTCAGTGTAGATTTACATTAAATTATCTTAATAAAGTGAATGCCATGCTATCTTTAGTTACGAAGCAGAAAAAAAAAGGTGGGCAAACAGACTTACACTGTCTGATAACTAACACAGTAGGGAGATCTGTGACAAGCAGATGAACAGATTCACAACAGCTAAAACTTCAGAGGCTTTGTGCAAAATTACAGGTGAAAGCAATGGCATGTTTCATTTAGAGGCTTGCTCAGAGCTCATTTCCTAATACTGTTTGTCTGGGGGGGAAAAAAAAAAAAAAAAAAAAAAAAAAAAAGAGAGAGGGAAGATAGCAGTTACCATTGGGGAACATAAAAGATGACTGCTGTATGTGTGCCAGGCACTGGGGAAAACATAAAAGATGACTGCTGTATGTGTCCCCCAGCAGCCAAACAGAAGCTACACTGTAATGCAAAGTCCAGCTATATTCAACAAGAAAAGGTGAGAAATTCAACTGGATCAGAAACAGAGCTGTTCACAAGCTATTTTGGATGGACAAGTTTTGCTAACAGTTCAGGCTGCATACAGCAGCTTAGCAGTCACTTAGAAGAGGTGGCGGTGCCATCCCTGTTTTGGGAGCCCTAGCAGGTTAGTGATGGGAATCACCCAGGATGATGATGGGAAGCTGAGTGGTCATGAGCACAAGGGAGATAGTCTCAGCTGGCACTGGGCTTATTGGATGTATTTAGATGAAGGATAACCCTGTGCTGCCAAATGGAGAGAGCATACTTTCCAGTCTGGGAGTAGATTCCAGGTTTTTCCTTTTCCTTGGCAGCACCGATCTGGATTGGTCTACAATGATCCAGTGGGCATATCCCAGACAAAATGACGGCTTATTTGGTACGCAAGTTTTTTACAGTTATGCCTGGATTTCTCTGTATGACTCTTGGCTTGGAGGGAAAGACTTTGACAGCCAAAAAAAAAAAAAAAAAAAAAAAGGGGGGGTGGAGACAGACAGACATGTAGCACAAAAGCCCAAGGGAAAGAGGCCTAGACTGTAATGAGATGAGAAAAAGGAATAAATAAATGGGAAGTGGTGTGCAAGCAGCACTTAAGTCTCTGTGAGGTTAACACTAACCACTTATTCCAAGCTAAATAAATGCTGCCTGGGATTGTGATTAGAGCAGGCAGCTCAGGGGAGGCAGCAGCTCCTCAAAGCTGGAGCCAGGAGGCAGCTCTGGGAGCTCAGCAGTGTGGTGTGAATTTTTGAGCACTAGCCCCATCTAACCAAAGGGAACATGATGTTCACAACAAGGGTGAAAGCACTCCACTCCCCTACCACATCCATTTAATGCAGCGCCATCATGCTGCCAGGCTGTGAAGAGATGTTAATGTCATTCTGTCACATTACCATCAGGGAGTCTCAGTGCAACTGGAGATGTCACATGTCCTGTCCAAACTGACCACCTCATGTAGACAACAGTTTGAAATGCCTCCTTCCCACTTTACAGTCCTAGCCCCAAGACAAATAAGCAGACAGTCAAATGCAGATCAAAATCCTCTTCTGATACTCTGCCACTTGTAAAACTTCTGCTTTCTCAGAAGCTGGTATTGGATGAGACTGCTCAAGCACAGCCCACAGTCAGAAGTGGAAGCCAAATTATTAATTTACTTGTTCTGATTTTTATTACATTCTACCTCCAGGTACGTAATCAGGCTTTTATTCACCTAACTGCTTTATTCTCTAACAAGCTATTCATGTGAAGAGTTTTCACTGCAGGATTTCCACTGTAAGGATCTTTTTTGTTGTGTTAGAGAAGGAATTCACTGCTTCGGTGCAACGCTTTTGCTCATTAAAAATAATGTCTTGGTGAGTTTGGTTGCAGTAGCTCTTCAGTCAGATTAGAGACCCTTGCACCATTAGCTCTAGAGAACATGCTAAAGACCAGCAGGGAAAATGAAAGGGAGAGGAGAAAACAAGACGCTAGCAGGGCAAGACAGATTGCTGGCAAATTACAAGCAAGCCCAGACATGCTGCTGCCCTCTGGGGTACTGATTCGTGCAGCCTGGGAAATGCGTTTTGACCATAAAGTTAGACTGTACCCTCATGAGAATTTCTCCTCTACTCCCAAATACAGTTCTCTGTATTTTCTCTCTTGCTTCACTCTCTTCCCCTCTCCCTCCCCCCTTATACTATCCTCGGCTTCTTCCTTTACTACCACATCTTCTGTGCTCACTAGAGATGCTTTGAAGTTGCTTTCTGAGTGTAGACTCTTTCCAATCTTTAGGGAAATTTGGTACAGAGAGAGTCTGTGGTTTATAGCAGTAAAGTCACTAACAGAAGCACATTGCCCCAGAGAGATGGCATATTCAGCTGCCAGTGAGTTTACTTCAGCTTCTTTGCTTTTGGAGCAGGCAGCTCCATCAGAAAGTTTTGTGGGTGTGGGGCAGGGCTGCAGCAGCCTTCTCTGTTACAGTATGTAACATAAGTAGACAACTCTAAGCGTGGCTCCCTGTTTTCACATAAATAAAGAGAGCTGGCACAGTCTGGAGACGAAAAAAGATTATTTCAAGATGCAAAGCATGTTAATCTCCCCACTTGTGATTTAGGCACAGGTACCAGCCAATGATCTGTTTCGACTATACCGCACAAATAATGAGTCACATTATTCAGTGAAGTATCAGCTCAGATAGCTACAGGAAGAAGTAATGTACTACTTTTCATTCAGTGGGCCAATTTCACCTCTGATGTAAGTCAAAAGCCTTCCTGAGGCTCCTCCTCAGTTGAATATCGCTTTGTTTAAAAAAAAAAACAAAAACCACAGTGTAGAGCTCCTTAGTGTAAAAGCACTGGTCACTTCAAGGCATTCATGACAGTTCAATGGCATCTACTTCTCTTTAAGTAGCAGAACAGGAGGACTGGGGTAGCCTCTTCTGGACATAGGAAAAATAATGTGACTGGCCACTGTTGAGCCTAAGGGAATGTACTAAAACATCCAACAAGAAGCTGCTTTTCTTGTTTAGAGAGGGAATATTGCTCTAACCTAAAGAGGCAACATGCTGGACACCTTACTGCCCGAGGTGAAACTAGAGACATAAAAACCACTGGGACTATCCTGCAGGGGGATAACCTGTGCTGCAGGAGTGAACTAGTTGAGACTTCCTAGACATTTTCTATCTTTAATCTTATTGAAAAGAGCTGTCCTGGTCACTGTGACCACATAATCTCCTAGGAAGACAATGGAATAGAAATTTGGGCCTCCACACTCAAATGGCTCGTGTCAGTGTTCACTACTGACTGCTAAATCCAGATGGTAGCCGGTCACAAGTGGTGTTCCTCAGGGCTCAGTGCTAGGATCATTTCTGTTCAACATCTTTACTGATAATCTTGATAAGGACATAGAGTGTTTCATCAGTAAAGCCGCAGATGACACCAAGTTAAGTGGAAGCGTCAATCTGCATGAGGATGGGGAGGGTCTACAGAGAGACTGGGATAGATTGGATCGGTGGGCCAACATTAACAGGATGAGCTTCAACAAGGCCAAGTTCCAGGTCCTGCACTTGGGCCACAACCACCCCATGCATGGCTACAGGCCTGGGGAGGTGTGGCTGGAGCTGTCTGGAAGAGAAGGATCTGGGGATTCTCATTGACAAGCAGCTGAACATGAGCCAGCAGTGTGCCCAGGTAGCCAAGAAAGCCAACGGCATCCTGGCTTGTGTTAGAAACAGTGTGACCAGCAGGAGTAGGGAGGTGACAGTCCCCCTGTGCTCTGCACTGGTGAGGCCACACCTGGAGTGTTGTGTCCAGTTTTGGGCACCTCAATACGAGAGAGATATCGAGGTGCTGGAGCGAGTGCAGAGGAGGGCAATGAAGTTGGTGAAGGGCCTGGAGAACAGATCCTGTGAGGAGAGACTGAAGGAGCTGGGACTGTTCAGTTTGAGGAAGAGGAGTCTAAGGGGAGACCTCATCACTCTCTACAGCTACCTGAAAGGACATTATATGAGAGGTTGGTGCTGGTCTCTTGTCACAGGTGCTTAGTGACAGAACAAGAGGGAATGGCTTTAAACTGCAACAGGGGAGGTTCAGACTGGTCATTAGGGAAAAATTTTCACAGAAAGAGTGGTCAGACAGTGGAATAGGCTGCCCAGGGAGGTGGTGGATCACCATCCCTGGAGGTGTTTAAGGGTCATTTAGATGAGATGTTGGGAGATATGGTGTAGGAGAGAACTTTGTAGAGTAGGGCTGATGGTTAGACTCGATGATCCCAAGGGTCTTTTCCAACCTGAATGATTCTCTGATTCTGTGTGATTCTGCCACATCTCAGAATTCCTTTGATTCACTTCTAGCTTCCTGCTTCTGGCACTTGTAAGTGAGAAATGGCTCTTCCACCTGCTTTTAAGCCCTGAACAAATTCTGCAGTCTGTTTTATCTCTAGTATCTGTTAAACTGGTGTTTCAGGATGGATGAAGCAAGAACTGAGAAATGGGTATCCATGAGTTACTGAATGGAGAAAATGCAAACAAAATTAAGACTTTAAGTTAAAGTCTTAGACACTCCCTTCTCTTCCAAAATGTCATCTGTAACACATCAACGCAACAGCTGGTGTAGGAGTACAGAACATATTGGGAGACTGTCCTCCTCAGACTGGTCCAAGGGTGATGATGATAACGCTTAGAGAGCATCTTTCACCAGGAAGGGGAAGGAGTAGCATTTCCATTCAACAAAAGATGGAATTAAAGCAAAGAGAATGTGCAATGAGGAGGCCAGCATCAAACAGCAAGCAGAGGCTGAACTGAAAGTAAAACCAGATCTTCTAGGTGTCAGGCCAGTATTCTCTCCCAGAAGGTGTGCTTTATAAAGCACTTAAAAGAAAAATCTGTAGACTATTAGATAGAAAAGACATCCCCACAGGACTGTGGAAAAAAGTCAGAGAGGATGCACTGGAAACCCCCTTTCCTAAACAATCAAATGGGACTAGCACCAGCCCTTGTATATGCAAGAATATATGAATGCCTAGAAAGAAACAACCATAAACAGGTGACACTTGTATAAGAGAAAGCCTCATAAGCCACTCTGTCATTCTTACCTATCCTTCACTGATTGTAATACATGGCTTGCATTAGAGACTTGACAAGAGCAAATAAGTTACCAGCACACTGGGGTAACTGTTGCACACTGGCCAAGATTCAAACTGTCTGATTTTTGGTACTTGATAGCATCACAATCATGCTGGCCAGGACTCATCCATCCTCACACAGGCCTCTGCATCTCAGAAAGTCAGCCAGATTTCCATCAGAGTCAATGGGTGCCTTTCCAAGGCTGAATTCATCTTCTGTCCTTTAGGCGTCCATTTTAGAAAAAGGGGCCATACCAAGCCCACATCCCACCATGCTGAACATCAGGCTAGAAATTCAAATTTGAATGCATACCAGCAAACACATATATACACAACCTTTACTGAACAGTCTCAGTCAAATAGATAAGAACTGAGGACTCAGACAGATTCACATAAATTTCAAATAATAAGAGCAAAAATAAAAGGTTACAGAAAGTTCTCTGTAGCATCAAACAGGAAGCTTGCATGCCACAAAGACCACCAGTGGTAACATGTTCCTTCAGATACATTCCCCTGTACTGGTGTATACTGCCAGGAGCAAAATGGTACAGACTCCCTACTGTGTTCCACAAGGATTATTTGCCACCAAATTTAGAGTACACACAACATAGCTAATTCAATAGGTCAACACAGAGGCTAGTTATTAAATTAAATCCCATGACTGAAAATCAAGATTAATTCCAACACAAGATCATTAGAACTCCAGGACACAGACTTAAGCCAGTATAAATTTTAAGACAGTGTTGACTCTGACTGCAGTGGCTTAGTTTGGCAAACCCAGATCTTTCTCATGAATTCAATGAAGATAAGGCAGTTAGCAATGACTAATCAGAACAGTCTCTTAGGAAAAAGGAGAGTTTAATTACCTTAGTGTACTATTCAGTGACTTGCCTAGACATACCACACATTGAAAGATACGTGACAATGTGGGTGCTGCAGTTTATATCATCACCAGCTCAGGATGGCCATGTTAGTCATGAGTTTGATTCCTGTCTCCCTCTTTTCTGAAGTGCATTAGCTGCTATGGAAACAGTGTCATTAGAACAGGCAGGGCTTTCTGACACCCCAATGAACCCCATGCTATGCTAAATAATGTATCTTCTATGCAGAGCTCTTAGCTAGGTCTAACTATGGCATATTAACTAGTCCAGGTCCATCACACATGGTCTGAAGTACATTTCTATACAAAGGAGGTAATTCACAAAACCTTTAGAGTTCATTTCACTACTCTTGACGGGCTTCTTGTACCCTATAAGGTCATGAAAACAGCAACCAGCACAGAACACACAGCTGCAATGATTGGCAATGTGATATTTACCTAAGAAAAAATACCTCCCTGTTCAAAAAATGTAAGAATAAAATGCCTTTGCTGAATTACAATCACAACATAATTTATTTGGGGTTTTTTTATGCCTCTAATAATTCTCCTTTTGAGAGGAGGCTGCAAGAGATGCTACCTCAGCTGGATCAAGAGAGACTCAGAGAAGCTAGACTTTTACATCCTCTTGTTAAACATCACTTACCAAAAGATTAAGATACAAATACAATGAAAATCTGTCTTTAAAAATAAAAAGCAGCTCTCTTTAATTCAGAGGCCCATTGAATTCCATAATGTGAATGAAAATTTTTACAGAGGAATAATGAAACAAGAACTTCCCTGATCAATCAAATCCATGGCTCATCTGTTCCTGTATCTAAATATGACAACTGACAAATTTTTTGAGCAAGATGTAACCAATTCCCTTTCTCTACTGCCACTCATTTCGATCCTACTGCACTATAACCTGTGTTGTTATACCTCTTCCCAATCCCAGTCTGCAATTGGAGATAGGACAATCAATTTGTAAAAGCTGCAAATGCTCTGAAATATTTACTAGATTTTAGAATACCTGGAAAGCCATGAAATAATAATAAAATCAACAATTGTAGTACATAATGCTTCTACAGACTAACTTCTGAAAAATCACAAGGAAAGCAACTGTCTGGATTTCTCATAAGCCCAGAAGTGTCTGAAATACCTTTGCTTCAACAACCAGTCCTACACCGTTGTGGAGATCCAAAAGACTTGGAAAATCTCAGTGAATCTTCTAAAAGAAGGAAGCTTGTAAAATTCAATTTATCACATTGGTCATAGCACTCAACCTCCAAAACACAATTTTTGCTCTTCTTGCAAGAAGTAGCAAATGCTGTCAGTATCTCATTGAAGAATATGCATGCCTCAGTTTACCAATGAATTCTGAACAGCAACCTCCTGTGACTGAAGAAACCTTTCTTACCTCCTCTGAAATAGGATAGTCAAATTAGTTATTAGTAATGTACCCATAATAAATTAGATTTGATTGATTAAAGTCTTCCACTTTGCAGAAATAAATAGAAAACAGAATGGAGGAACACCACATGACTACTAGCTTTTAATAAACTGCAGTCAGAGAAGTCTGAATGCGTAATAACACCTCAATTGCATATTACAGTAAAGCAGCAAGTCGAGGACTTGGAAAGCTAAAGTCTTGGGCTCCTCCCTGCAATAAATAGTTGCAATACTACATGTCTGGAAAAGAAGGACAACTAACCACAGAAAAATATCCATGTACGTGCTTTGCTTTTTTCTCTTAGCTAGAAAATTTCCAATGCTGCCTTTGAAATTGCTAGTAATCTGTCATGCTTTGACAAGGCTGTTCTGTCTACTATTTGTTGTTAAGCAGAACCAAAGAGTAGTCCATCTCTAGTGGGGGTCTTACACGTCTTTAGCCTTGCTGGAAGAACACCAGTAACAAAGAGGGGCTGTGAAGCCAAACAGTTCATCAAAAACCAGTGGAGCTAGCTGCACAGGTGCCTCCTAAACACCAGTCAAGTCCAATGGCCGAGTACTAAGAATTAAAACCCTAAAAGAACAGTAGAAAGGTCAGAGGCAGAGCATGCCTGTGGAGCTCTGACAGATGGTTACTACAGCCCCATGACCACACATGCAGTTCTCAGACACATGAGCAGATACTTAGTTTACTTGCAACTTTTACAACTGGAAGGAAGCAATGATACATTTTTCAGGAGACTTGTGATCTAATCACAAGGGTTTTCAACCTTTTCAGTTTGTATACACTCGAACATTTTTGGACATCTCTTGTAGGTCCCTGTACAGTGAATTTAAGCCAAATGACAATAGGCTTGCTTTTCATAGTCACTTTCTTATATAGCTCAGATGTAATCCACCCACTTCTATAAGTCAAAAAGTAAAGACATTCCAGTAATCTTTTCCACACTTTACTATCAAATCCACCAACTTAAAATAAAAAGCCAGTTTATTAATACATTTTCATAGTAGTGATCACTACTTTGAAAATAATTCCACATTCTCTTAACTTTAAATTCCATTATGAGAGCAACGTGGCACCACACCATAGTATTTGCATTGCACTCTGCAGGGCTAAGAATATTTTGACTCCTGGATGATGCAGGTTGGCCTTTCAAGATAGATACTCCTGAGCAACCCTGCAGCAACCAAAGGATGAGTGAATCTGCTCCTGTCTGCATCTCTCAGTATCCTATTTTTACATGGTGCTCACAAGGTTGGGGAGAAAGTCTGCAAAGATAATGGCTGCAATTTGAAAGGGCTTCTCTTTGTTTCACTTGCTGAGCTTGCTTGCTGAGGCGGCACTAATTGCAGAACAAGGCTTCAGCTCAGGGGGCCTCACAAGCAGAGCTGCCTGCTCCCAAAGCTTAATTCCCTGATTTGTGACCTTGGAACAGCAGGGACAGGGGAGAAGAGGGACCACATCCGACAGTTGTTGCAGTGAGGACGGCAGAGCAGCCTGAGGGTTCAGGACATAGATCCTGTCCTCTGCTCTATTTTCTGCAGGATGTCAGCTATGGACATCTCACAGAATCTTTCCTTGGACCTGGGTTTGTCTTGTAATGGTGATGATCAAGTGCTTTATTTGGAAGACAGAAAATGCAAGAAACATTTTGCAGCATTTCATTATTAAATATAGGACAAACACCTCTGAATTTTGTTATTATTCAGATAGATAAATATAGAGCTGGTTGCACTGAGTCCCTTCTGTGTTTTCCTTCTGTGAAAATTATGGCAAGTGACATGTAATGTGGAATGAGAAAAAACGGGAAAAGAGTTAAAAGAAACAATTTTAAATTTGTATCAGAAACTGTTCACAGAAAAAGATTTTTGATTGTGTTCGCTTATTCGCATTTGAGGCCTGACTTGTCTCACAGAAAAAACACAACGTGATTTTACAGAAAAATTATTATTATTGATAATAATAATAATAATAATAATAATAATAATAATAATAATAATAATAATAAACAACTATTATAAAGTCCATTGAACTCTCCTATAGCCATATCCCTGAGTGGCTTCCTCCTACATGGCACTGAAGAACCTTCTTTTCTCTTCAAGAACTAGTGTTCTGTCCACCAATATAAATCACATCACACAACACATTCATAAGTAACTAAAGATAGGGATAGTATCGGGAGCCACTGCTAAGGTACAAATTGAACACGGGAGTCAAACCCCAAAAGCTTAAGAACAGTACTAATGGTGGAGAGGAGTTCCCAATGAAGACAAGAGGCAGTGTCTCTCCAAAAGGGTAAGAGGAGGATACTTTGTGTCACAGATTTAGCCTTCCAGCTGCACAGACACAGAACCACCCAGCCAACAGAAGGGTTTAATTCCTACCACCCGTGCACACCAAGGCAGTTCCAGCAGTGTTATGCCAGCACGACTAAGAGGCCCACACTCAAGAAAGTCCTGATACAGCAGAAAAAGCCACAGAAGACTCCATCTCCAAACAAAACAAGGTCCAGCTTCCAAGTGCTGTTCTTTTGGTTTGATCCTCCCCAGTGTTACCTATGCTTCATGCTGATGACACATGGGTAAATCAATAAATGTATAGCACATGCCCTTAAACTGCTGAATTCTAGTCCAGCACCTCAGTTTTGGTGGTAGTTTCTTACTGCCTTCTGAAGACGGAGAAGAAACTGGATGACTTCCCTATGCATCTGACAAAAAAAAAAAAAAAAAAAAAAAAAAAAAAAAAAAACC
>NW_020799101.1:23367652-23434567 GCF_003259725.1 Athene cunicularia
AAAAAACAAAAAAAAAAAAACCCACACAAAGAAAAGTCATGCAGTAGTCATGTCAATTAGTCGGGTCAGTCACAACAAACAAAACATAAGAAAGGCCAATTTTTGGAGATTCAAGCTGAATCCCAGGATGTAGTTGAACACCTTGCAGGGGGGAACTTTGCTTACTTTTCTCATTAAGAGCTTCAAAATTCCCCAACCAGGACTGATGAATTATACTCACTTCACAGTAAGCAAAAGACAACTTTCAAAGCACTTTTACATCAATAGAGACAGATGAGTTGAGGTCAAGATGCTGAGGTGAGAGGCCATTAGGTTCAAATAACACAGAAATAATGTCCAGTCTTAACTCTTTTCTTTTGGACTGGTTATAAACTTTAGAGGTATTAAAATAATAGCAATGGAAATGCAGAGAAAAGACACTAGGAAAAAAGATACACGAGTACAAAACATTATGTTGTACACAATAGCTACACTATGACCAAGAGGTCATAAAATAAAGAGGAACACAGAAGGACTTCTGATTTTTATTCCTGGATCTGCCACATCTTTTCCAGTTCATCATCAGCAGGTCATTCACATGGCTTCCCTACCTCCCATTGATAGTTTATAAAAGGGACAAAAGTACTTTGAGGTGCTTTGAGTTTTTCAAACAAGAAGTGTTGCACATGAGCAGGGTGTTATATTTACTATTAATACATAGGACTTGCATTTAAAAAAACCCAAACAAATCCCAAGTCCTTCTTAGGAATAAGGAGTGTAGGACTGAGTTATGATCCTGGAAATGTTCATAATAAGGTATTTCTGAAGATAATTTCTGGACCACTTTTCTCCTATATAGCTGTTGATGTACATTGACATTCTTCACAAAAAAAGAGAGCGTCTTACAAGGAAACTCAAAGAGCATCTGGTAAAAGAGCCAGAACTGTAAGTGCTTCTGAAATGAGAGCTTGTTATTTGGTCGCACTGGAGTCTTGTGATAACATCTTGCCTTTTTTTTTTTTTTTTTTTTACTGCATCTCACTTGATTAGAAAGAGCCTTTGTAAATCCAAACAGAAGTGAGTCTAGAGTAGTTAATATTTCCAAATTAAACAACCCCCCCTTCCTCTTATTGACAAAGACACGCATATTTTTATCTTCAAGTGTTTCCATTCTAAAATTGCGACAAGAAAAATCTATAGCCTGACAATGTAGTCCTGGCATCTGCTGTTGAAGGAAGTCAATTCCTCCTTGACATCTTCAGTGACTACTGAACAACTCTTCCTAAGCATCTTCCAACATTTACATTATATAAAAATACATAGTAGTATGTTATTATGTAATAACATATAATAGCATGTAATAATGTAGTATATAACAATATATTAATTCTATTATATTCTATTAATTATATATAAAAGGAATACTACTAAATTCTACTGTGGCATGAGAATCAATTGAAGATGCAGCATTAGAGCAGAATTTACACTCAATGTTTTGTATTAAGATGATTAATACTAAAGAATCGCAAAGAAAATTCCAGTAACAGATCTGCTTCCCATTAATAGATGGGATTTCATCTAGAAAAGCACATTACACTGTATCGTCTCATAATCATATACTAGCAGTTGTACTGGACAAGTATGGGCTTAGCAAACACACTGCACTGCTCTGGCTACACTGACTGCATGCTCAGAGCTGTTATGTCAAACACATCAATCGTCTTCTGTTCAACATAACTACTACCTTCATCATTAGTTTCCAAGCATTTGGAGTGAAAGGCTACTATGCTCTTTTCTTACATTTCTCTTTTTAATGTAAGGATTTTTTGAGATAGTTGTTAAAGTAGCATTACCACAGAATGTGTGTTCATTGTTGTTTCAGCAAGGTTACTGTGCTGTGGCCACAGTGGATCACCTTGCTTGGAACTGTCACCTTAATCTGTGCTGTCATTGTCAGTTGATCATCCCTGCCTGTCATCTCTCAACTTATTTTTAGCATAGAATCTCTTTGGGAAAGGGACCACAGAAAAAGAAAGAGTTGTCCAAAATTAACAAAACAATAGATAACTTCACTGGCCATAGCAGTGATCTTTAAAACCCTAATTTGCCCAGCTTGATGTATGCCACAGAGGGATCCATTTCTCAATAATAAAGTTCATATTTCAGTGTGAAGAGTTTTGGGGCAAGCACTGTTGGCATTTGTCCACTGAGGAGGTACCAGTCACCATATTATATAAGGAACCAAAGATAAAATTAGATTGAGAACAATGTGTAGCATCTTCTAGAGTACAATGACTCACATTCACACATGAGACTGTCAAACTGGAACACAGTCACAGAGAGTGTAAAAACAAGGCTGCAGTAAAAAGTACATCTCCAGATTCTTTTGTTGAAAATATGGAGAAAAATATAGAGCTAAGGGCACACTAGTGCTCTCCAACCTACTGATTCCACAAGCCACAGAAAATCATGAAACACAGCAGATAAATATTACCTCCTTCCCTACACTTTGGAAATCACCATACAAGAAGAATTTATGAAAAAAACGATGACAAAAACAAAGATTAAATATCCCTAAGAGAAGTCTGAGGAGAACCTATTCAGGAGGCAAAACCTCTTCCTGTAATGATAAGTCAGCTTGCACAGAGACTCCATGCTGCCTTATTCATACATCCCATCTTATCAGGACTGGAAGATGTGGGATTCTGTACAATTCTACCACTCAGAAAACGTGTATTGCTCTCATTGCAGTATATACAGAAGAGGTGAGTAGATCTGTCTGTCTGCAACCACTCCTTCTCCCCCCACATTTCAATTTCTGAAGCAACATTGCTGAGCCTCACTTCACTGCATTCTCCGTCCACATAACTGTTGCACAGCCTTGCTCATCCACTCATGGAACCAGAGGGAAGACAGACCATTTCTGACTTCTAGTCTGGTATTATCAACCTGAGTGCACAACCACCCAAGTTTTATAATTCCTCAGAAATTAGTCCTTGAAATAATTGCTCAGTCCTAACTGATGTCAATGCCTAGAGCAAATATTGCTGGGAACCACCTCCCAAGCACCATCAATACCTCTCAATGAATATGTTCAAAAGCTGTCACACATCTACTGTCAAGAGCTAGGAAAAGATGTGATCCAATGCTGGCACCTGACTGCTGTCACTTCATATGCCTGGTCAAAGCCACTTCCTGACCGCCACTGATGCCAGCCAGCCTGCCGGGTCATTGTCATTATCGGTGACAACAGGAACAAAGTCACAGTGCAATTTTGCTTCCATACCAGCTAACCATGTTCTTTATAATCTCGTCTCACAATCAGCAAGCATGTTATTCTGTACCTTGGCCTACGGTAGCAGGGACACATGGGAGTTACAGCACTGCATACCAATGAACAAGAATTATCCAGTAGTTTTGTCCAAGTCAGATAAACAACCAGTAAAATACCACCACTTACACATGGTGGATCTTATTGCCATGAGATTTTCCCTCTGCTGTATTCAGCTGAAGCTTCCTTTCTTAAGATTTCTCTTTTCCCTTGTTGTACCTTTTGATATGGTTCACTGTAGACAACATTGATCACTCCCTGATTTTAAATAATTATCTCATCCCTACTTAGTCACAAATTAGTTAAGCTGTACATATTTAGTTTATTCATATAAATCCACATGCAACTGTTTGACTCCCTTAGGAGATGTGAAAAGCAAAGAATGCTTTTAGCAAAAGCAGAAAAACGACAGATTGTCCCTCAATGTGTGTGTATATATATACACACATACACTGTATGTTCTGGCACATAGTTGGGTGTATTTACTGTATGAGGCCATATGCTTAAAGAATTAGAACAGAGGAAAAAAGCCAGTTTCTGAATGTTGTATGTCTAGTTTACATACTGTCAAATAGATTCTAAATATATGGGAAACGGAGTTCACGAGATTCACAATTCATATAGGACAGGGAATCATACAAAAAGATCAGTGAGTGGTCAGAAGTCAGATTCACAAAAATAGAAGGTGCAACACTTCTCATCTGTATGAAGTATCACTGCCCTTGCCTTTTCAGCTTTTCAGAAAACCTCTCTTAAAACTCTGAGCATGCTAAATGTAACAGAAGCATTATAATAATCTTTGCATCATATGTGGATTTACTGGGCTGTTTCCACCAGCCCAGGGGTGGAACCACTGGGCACCACACCACATCACGTAATACAAGTATGTCCACAGTCAACTTTACACTTTGCATGAAAGTGTAAACACATCCAATGGATGAAAACACTGGGAGTTAAAAGGCTTTTTCAACCTAACAGAAAACAGCACAACAAGAATAATTAGCTGGGTGCTGGAAACTGAAGCAAAATAAATTCTTATGAGAAAATAGGGCTCAATACCTTCCAATGAGTTTGAATATGTAGATTATGCTTGTAATCAGCAGAGATTTAATATTCAGAAAGAGTAACTTACATCGATGCCTTCATACCCTTTGTTGCTTGTTGTTTTGTTGGTTTTGAGGATTCTTTTATTCCTTTCTGTTATTATGAGGCAGAAATATCCATGTTTTGCAACATTTCCTTCCACTACAGTTTAAGTGGAAAGAGAAGAGCAACAGTTAAAGGTTATGGCCACAATTTACGCATCTTGTTTCTATCTGTCTATGTCAAGTTTTGCTTTGTGAACTCATTAAAACAAGAGACAGGGCAATGGTTGTCCTGGGGAAATACTAGACAGGAACCAGAGCTCCTCTTTAAGACTTTTTAGGTGTATAGAGAATTAGATACTCTTCTCAACTTATGCAGCATCTTCTCTGGAACCTCCTAACCTACTGAATTACACAGCGTCATTGTGAAATGACCAGCATTCTGGTTTTGTAAAGTTATTCTATTAAGTTGTGAATAATTCAAATTACTAGAAAGCAATTAAACTCATTTTAGTCTAGCAAACTATGTCAATAAAGAACTTCAATGCACGTTAAATCATGTTCTCCTCTTCAAAAATGCCCCAAAACCACAGCTGCCTTAACAAGTGAACGTAAAAACAAGGATCTTCATTAAGAACAGATTAGAAGCTCTGGTTCTTTCATGAAAAAACATTCTTACATTGTGATGGCACTACAATTTAATTCCTTATACCTCAGCTAACTGTTGCCTACAGAAAACCTCTGTAGTCTTGACAGACCTCATATCCCATTCCAGACTGCCCACCAACTCTTCACAAAACCTGAAGTGTCTTCCCATTATAGTACCTCAGTTTCCCTTCCTTTCGAATATGAGGATGGTGATGTTGGTATCTACCTCAGAGGGATTCTGAGAATTAATTCCCAGATGATTTGAAATCATTTGAGCTGCGATACTTGGGTAGAAACTATGAATGATTAGCAGATGCTGCTATAACAGTGATAACTTCTGACATTTTAAAATCTACCCTTTTTATGTGGAAGACAAAAAAGAAAACCAAAACACAAACACCTCTCTGTTTCTACATGAGACCTTAGATTGTGGCTTGATTTTAACCTTAAAGATTCTTTTAACTTTACTGTGCAGGGAAATAAGATTGAGGACATGGGCTGGAAAAGAATCTGAAACAACCTCTTCTCTGAAAAGAACCTCTTCCCTGTCTTCCTTCTTAATAGCCACTTCAGAGCTGCAGCACTGACCCCTATTAACCATCATTATGGCACTTTGCCCCACTGGTTAGAAGAGGTTTTTTCCTAGTGTGCTGAGCAAGTACAGTCTCCAGCCAGCCTGTGCAGGGGCAGGACTTGATGCATAATGTGAAACAAACAGAAACAGCGGCAGGACAAAAAGGACTTTGACAGAGAAAGATTGATGGTGGCAATGGAGAAGTGTCACAAAGCCAACCTCATGCTTGCCAAACTCCAAAGCCACATTTGTCATCTGTGGCACTTTCTCCCTGGTGCAGGCTGCTTGTCAAAAGGACTAGTTCAAGTGTTCAGCAGGTGAAGAGATGTGGAGGTGAAGAAGTAAAGACATCTTTCTTCATTACTCACTTCAGAAAGGGGGAAAGGAAAATAAGAAAGTCGACCACAGTAGAGTCTTGATTAATTACTAGACTTGGCAGTGACAGTGAAAGCCAGAGGACGGTGAATTTTATTGCTACATACGCACAGCACAAACACAACTTCCCTGAGAACCATCAGCTCAACGACGCAAGCATTAGTGCCTGAACCTGAAGGCTTGCAGGCTGAAAACACAGACCTGCAGAGCCATCCAGCCCCTCTTCCCTCAGCTCTGCTACTCTGGGCCTCAGAACTTTCTGATGGGCAGATCTCATGGACTGGTGGTAGCTTTGGCCTTACAGTAAGCAATATGTTGCATATGGAGTTGCCAATACACACATTGCACTTACAGACTGTGAGAACAATTCTGTTGAGTAAAACTGAAATGGCTGCAAAGAGGATTTAAATACTTTCAAAGTGTAAATCCCATGCTGTTGTGATGTTTTTTCTCTAGCTGATCTCTACCATCAAAATTGACAAAGACTTTGTTTGAAAAACCTACCTGTATTGCTAAAGTTGCCAATAATTGATCTCTCCTTACATGCTATTTAAAATAATTCAGAGTGCAATTACGCCAGGGAGGCAGCTCAGTTAAAATGCCATTATGGGTCTCATATCATGTACACTTAGCATTCAAGAAAAAAATGCTGTTTTTCCCTCCCTAATTGCCTACCTTGTAAACTCAGCCTGTGATCTGAAATTTACACTTTTCCAGCTCATACATCATCTGACATAAAGAATGCACTTTTGGACTTTTTAACCAATTCTATAAAAACATGTAAGCCATGAAAGATGATGTATCTCTCTTCTCTCAAAGTTCTGCTGACTTTAATAAGAATGAAACATATTTCAAATGCATCTTAATTTCTTTACCCTGTAGTTTTAATTCTGCAGTCATAAAGGGTTAAAATTTGTTTCCATTATTATTTGAGCAAATAGGCTTGAGATGATATTCCACCAGGTTTCAATCACCGTGGCAGCTACTGGAAACCACTTGTCCCACATTCATTAGTAGTAAAATTGCTTTCAACAGTGGTTGAATGGGGATTAGAACAACTAATGACAATCATTGTTAAATGACAGGTCCCTTTCCCAGTACATACACAGTCCAAATGTCTAGAGGCCAATGGCTGATGAAGGGCTCCTAAGTATGAGTCTCTGCAGTACCCAGAAAAAAGGACTCAGAGACAGAGGACCTGGCTTGTGAATGCTGTATTTACATAGTCCCTGGAAGAAGGAACATTTTCTGAGTTTAAAGTCAGAAATTTGAAAGTCTCAATAGATGTAGAGGGTCTAAAAAGCTCACCCACCAATGTAGCCCCTCCCATTCTCCTCCCACCCTGTCACCTCCACCTGAGGAGTTAGGCACAAGGACACCCAAAAAGCTTAGACAACAGAAAACTATGCAGGCATTCAGCACAGCTAAGTCAGCAGCAATTCTGCACACAGGAGCAGAGTAGGAGACTTCTTAGTAGAATTTCACCAGAAAAAAGCAGACACGTAGAGTGTCTCAGGCAGCTATGCTGTCTAAGCAGAGTTTTCAGTATCACTTAAGCTGTGCTTTAAACACCAAAGTGCTTTTGTGGATCCTGATCACAACCTTTTGGAACCAAGACTTCCCTCCTGCCTGTTAACAGAATATTTCTGCTAATATTTCAGAACCTTCAATGTATGCAGCCTCCCAAGGCATGAAGGACACAACTGAGCCCTACAGTATGTCCAGAAAAGGAAGCAGTGGACATGAGAGTATCTTTCAGAAAGCTGTGAACCAGCTGTATCCAAGATGCATCAGTCAGAAGCAGCACATCTGGATAGCACTGTGTCCCTGCTAAGAGGCAGAGACCAACAGCTGTATATGGATACCACAACACGGCTGAGAGAACAGCACATATCTCTGCACAGATCTGCTCTACACAGTACAGACCCCGGTTGTATGGAGCTGGGCCAATGCACACTGCATCATACTCAGCTGTGCAGCACAGAAAGGCCAGTCACTTCTCAAGGTCACCTCACTCATCTACAGAAATTATGGCAAATATGAAAAACCTGAACTCCTAAAAATGGCATCATTTTCATCTCCCCACTCCCCCCTGCCCTGATTATGATGTTAAAAATGGTCCCATCTCTTCAAAACATAAACACTGTCACCCTCAAAGCGTTCATGTTTTCTCAATAAAGATGAGTCACTTTCTAAGCAAAGGTAAACTTCCTTCAGAAGCTTTGTAAATCATTGCCCTCAGCACCATTTTCATGCAAACCTACAATACCTTTTTTTTATCAGTGGTTCTCATAAAGCAAAATCTGAGCAGGTGCAAAATTCAGAGAAGGAAAGCTGTAAACTTCTGTGACTTTTTTTTAAATGGTTTTAATTTCACCTGTTTCTAAATTGCAGCCCAAGGTGTAGAAAACATGTACTGCTACTAGGGGCCTGTCTTTTCCCTGACACACTTTATTCATTGATCCCATGTAATGAAAGCCAGCTGAAAAACTGTTCTACTTTGCATCCATTTTTCATGTTCACTGGCTCTCAGCATCCCTCCCTGCTGCTAGTATCTCAGTACAGCTCCAGAGATCTGCCCCCCTCTAAATTCCACTTTGAAAGCACCCAAATCTGCTCTCAAGCAAGGAAAAAAGTAATGTACCCCCAAATGCCTTTCCCCTTTACCCCTCCCTGCAGGTGTCCATACTTTGTCCTTTCCAGATAAAACTCCAAGTTGTACCACTATCTTTCTTCCTGGTCTGCCAATGAAGCCTGACACCACTTTCTCTTAATCACCTGAAGCCATCAGTCATTATGAATGACATGCTAACTCACAACTTGAACATATTACACCCACAGGAATCCCACTACTGTCTAGGCTACACAGTGACAGCTCTGACCGAGCACTCTAAACCAGGCCTGGGCAAAGGGTCTGAGGCAAAATAATACAACAGATGTGCCACCCCCAGCTTGGCACTCTCCTGCACCCTATGGCCATCTCACAGCTCCACAGCAACAGCAAGAATGAGATTTAGATCACAAGATTACTGAGGCAGAAACTGTATATTTTATTATGTGCAAATTCAAAACACATATGACACATCTTTATCTTTGTGCTTGAACTAATAGAGAATCTCCATCAGTGGAGAGGAGTTACGACACAGATGAGAGACTCTTATTTGAGCTGGTAGAGGAAGCTATATACAAATGCACAGTTTGTCAGACAAGTGAAGACCTTTCTACCTCTTGCCCAAGCGTTCATACCAAATGTTTTACATGTTGAAAAACATGCTGGGTTCTTCCCTATTGTTCTCCTATATTCACAGCTGACAATACAGTTACTATTGAAAGTGGCAAGCAAAAAATGCTTAAGAAACCAAAAAACCCATGTGGTTTCAATCGCTTAAACGTGAGCCAGAAATAGTAAAAAAGGTACAAGAAAGACTTTCCACATTGGAAATCCACTATGATTACCTAGATGATAGTGTTTAACTGACAGAAGAAGGTAAAAAAGTTCTGCAAAAATGTTGAGAGGATCTTACTCTATCCCTTAGTCCTGATGCTTAAACAGGATGATTTCTCCATGCCATGCTGCCCTGTAACTCTTCCATGCTGAGCAGGTAAACACTCAGTGCTCTTTGCACTGGGTATCAAACTTCAGGGAACACAGGCTGAAAAAGAAATGCATCCGCTAGGTTCAATACCCACAAAAGCAACATCAAAGTCTTGTCACTTAGTGTGTGCTCAGATGTTTATCCTCACTCTGCTCAGGCTGGTAAAAACGTATGGATCAGATGCTTAATGTTTTTAACAGCCACCTAACACTGGAATCAATACTGCCAAACACCATGGGCTGTCCCTCATTAATGCCCTTACATCAGTGGTGTCCCTGATTTAACATACTTTTTTAATGGCTTCCAACATTTGATCTATACACTTCACTTGCCTGAACGGAAAGAAACAAACATCTCCTGACACACTGTACAAAATGTGCATGGGCTATGAAACTGGAGAATAAGCAGAGCATGAACACTGGGGCAGTGGCTGCAGATCACAGTCACACTCATCACTGGCATTAGCTCCTTAATTAACAGACAAAATTTCACCATTCCAGCAGATAAGTGGTAGTGACAGTTAGGAAATGTATGGTGCTTTGCAGACAGCAGACAGTGAGGAAGAGAGCAAGGAAGACAGTAACTTTTATGCTATTCCTCATGTTTAAGGAGTTGCTTGTGGTGCTATAAACATGAGGAACTAGGTGGCTCCAATTCTTCATCTTTGGGGCTTGTACTAAAAAAGCTCAGACCCGATTTCTTTGGGATTTGTGCAAAATCAACCCCTCTCTTGTCCTAATGCTGTATCCTGCAGTGTGGAAGTATTTCTTTGGACATTACCAGGTGAATGTGCAACTACATCAAGATACTCTGGGGCCTCCTGTGATAAGCTGATGGTGTGACTACACAAGACAAGTACCCATGGACAGATGGATTGTCTCATGGAATAAACACTAAAAGGGAGCCACCGAAATAACATTCAGCAGATCCAGCCCCCTCAGAACTATTCAATAGCTGTTGTGTATATTCTCCATGTGTGTGCATGCGTGTAAATAAATATATGTATTCACACACACACAAAGGTATGTAATCTCTACTAAACAATTTCCAGAAACTAATTAGAGCCTTGATAGGGGGGGTCTTGTATCCCAATAAATTGCATAGCCACAACCGATACATAATTCATGGAAATGTATCTCTGGATTCCTATGCCTGTGGCCACAGCTCAGTGAAAAGCACTCTCTTTCTAAAGGATAACAAACAGCATCCCCACACTTCTTACACTTTTGCTCTTATGACTGCATCCTAGCAGTTTATCATGTGTTTCCATACCTGGGGTCTCCAAGGAAATTACTTAGCACCTAGTTACTGCTTGATTTTAGATTTCACTGTGATAGAGACCAGCTCTGCATTTCCACAGGGGCTCTGCCCCTCTGTCTTAATAATCATCACAGACCTTGTTCTGTGAAACAACTCAGAAGGGCAGATGACAATACATTGCTCTTCTCTGCAGCTTGGCCTACCCATTACCTTATCTTAGCTCAATAATTTTGTTTCGGCTTTACTGTGCCTGCGTTCCATATAAACACGTTTCACCTTCCACCTTTGCTTCATGCACTAAGCAGACAACATAATATTACCTGCCCTGTGAAAAATGGGGGACAGGAACATAATGGCCTCTTACCTCTAGAAGAATAGTACATCACTCAGAAATGCACATGAGTATTTGTTCTAACTTACTATCATCTATAGCGCAGCTGATACTTCCGTTCAGTCTCTGATTCTGTCAGCCTCATTTCTTTCCACTACACCAATGTGTGCACATCCACTGCTCCCTCAAGAAAAGAGGAATACAGGGAAGGGGTGGTAGAGAGGAAGAGGAGGAAACCAGCACGTGTTTGTTCTGTAATAGCATGAGGAAGGTGTGCGGGGGGATGGAGTAGGGCTCGAGCTATCATCCAGTAATCACAGCTCAGGGAGAAAAGCTTGCACTGCAAGGTGTGCAACATCTCTAGAATGTGATTTTTCACTTGATAACTAGATTTTCTTTTATATTCTCTTCCTTTCCCTGGTTCTGTCTTGCCAACCTGTAGCACATGGGAATATTTTCCTTCTATTATTAAAGTGGAGATTTTTATCTCCTGTTCTTGCAATGAAAGAAAAAACCTAAACACACACATTTTAAAAACCTCACAGAGAACTCTTAAAATCCAGCTAGAGTAGCTCAAGAAAGCATCTAACACAAATTGGATCAAACAGGAGACAGAGATGGAGAGCTTCTAGGCTCTCAGCTCTCTTGTGGATTTGCTGTGAGGTCACCTTCTGTAACAAAGTCCTAGGGAGAACTTGAATCCCTGCTGCTCCTCAGGCTTTGGAAGTAAGAACATGGAGTACCTGTATTTCCTACTTGCATAACATTACTCACTCATTTTATTGTATGAAGGCCTTTAGGACTCATTATCAAATGTATTGTGCAAGAAAGTGTGTGTGGCAAAAAGGGGTCTTCAAAGAGTCAGTACAGCAGGCAAGTGCGGAGAACGCGGGAATACAAGGCAGCAGCCCGTTACTGTACTGTACTAACAGTAGTTCAGCCATGATCTCACCAAGGGCTGCTATCCACAAGAATGGCAAACATGGTCTGATAGTGTGGGGCCTGGGCTAGCAGTTAGGAGATATGGTCTTATACCTAGGCATGCCTCTCCTCTCCAGTGAAGTATCGAACACATTATACCACTTCTCTGAAGTTCAATTTCTCCATCTGTAAAATGGGCATGTACTGGCTCTCTTCCATAAAGCACAAAGTTCCACAGAAGACTTCCAGATAAGTGCTAATTATTGTTAAAAATATGTTTCTGTCCTAACTCCTTCAGACACACTAGCAGCAGCTTAGAAAATGAACAGCACAATCTCAGTAACGATGATCATCCCAACAGCACTAGTATGTTTAGCTCTGTATAAATCAGTCTTGGCAGTTTGATGAGTTGCAAGGAAGGCAATATTACGTCTTGAGAGGAATGGACAAGTGCTGACAGTTCACCAAGGCTTCCTCTGCACAGACATTAAGCAGCTTTCTGCAAAAGCTCAAACTCCCGCGAGAGGAAAGAACAGTGGGGTGGGAGGGAAAAAAAAACATTTTGTAAACTTTTTTCTTCTTTTTTTTTTTACTTCTGCTGCTGTTCCATCTCCCTCCCCAGCTCCGTTTTAATACAAATTAAATAATTACTGGGCTGTAGCCCAAAACACTGAAGATTTCACATCTTGTTTGGTCTAATTATATCAGCTGGCCTGACAAAATGGTTTCATCAATGGAATTGCCTTGCAAGAGCTCTGGCTAATCAATTCTTTGACACTTAATTAAGAACTCTGCTGGTCTGTGAGGATTGAGGGAAAAAGGGGGAGATATTGGGCAGCAGAGTGTCTGGATATGCAATGTAGAGCACAGGTTGTTAAAACTCCTGGCACAAACAGACCTACACTTCCCTCACTGTCCCTGCTCATCTTCCAGCTTTAATATTACCTCACACTTTACCCGTCTCTCTAACCACTTGCTTCAGTTCAGGTTTTTTTATTACTTTAATCTCAGCCCTGCCACCAGTAATGGCTTCAAAACCCCTCTAGGGCCTTAGATCTACTTTCAGACAGATGTTTCCAAAGCAGGCTGCAGCAGACAGGCTCAAAGCATAACACTTCATGCTGAAAGTGCATCGGACCTCACACACTAATCAGACTGAGGTTCAGACAACATTCGGAGAGGACATCTCCATAGAAAAGTCAGGTTGTCACATTGAAAGGAACCCCAGAGGGTGTACTTCCCCTGGGTCAGCATCCACCCTCCCAGCGAGTACAGTGCCTGCAGGTCCTTGCCAGATGCAGAGTAAAGGTTTTTCTTTGAAAAACACTGCTAACAAACCAGTGCAATCTGGGGATCACCCAGCAGTACAAACTGTGATCCAGGTCTGTGGCAAGCAGACAGTTGCACTTCTTCTGAATGACCAGTGCACAAAATTCAGAGCTTCTGTTGGTTTTCATGGTTATACTGGCTTTCAGCTGGCTAAGGAAGGACAGATGATGTTTATTCCAGCTTAAAGTTAGAGAAGAACAAATAATATCTGATCTAGCATAAATATTGCCTTTCACTGCAATGTTAAGCCGCTAACATTTTTTCAAATAGGTCTATAACAGCAATGTAAATTTAGCCTGGATCAGTACATTTTTTCATTTGGTGGCAATGTGTTTTGATCTGGCCCCAGAGCAGAAATTAAAAGCTGTAAACTACTTAAAAACTGTATCATTTTAAAAAAGTGGCATTTATAAATAAAATCAGATCATTAAAAAAACCCCTCACAACTAAACAGCAAAAAATTCTGGTATCTGCTTGAGTAAAAGTTAGTTTATTAGTGTTTAAAGAGAACACATGGCAATTGCGCCCAATATCATGCCAGGTGCTAAAGTCACATCACAAAGCTACCGATGTAGCCCCCACTTACTGCTCCTCTCATGCAAAGCCAGAGGTTAGCATTACCAGAGGTAAGCAAGAGTTGGGATACTCTTAGCTTGACCATATGCTAGCCAGATTTGCATTAAAATGCCTGGTTATGCTGCAGATTCAGAGCTTCAGGTTCAATTCTAGTCGTGGCAAAGACTGATAAAGGCCAAACTGGTCCTTGGCCTTGACTGGAAAGCCAAACGCTTTACTGCAAAGAAAGTAGCCAGTGACAGGCTCCTTGACAACTCTAACACCTTCAGAGCTGTGACGCAGAGGACTCTGTAAGCAGTTAGTGCCTTTCCATTCTAAACTCCCCAAATTTTGCAGCATAACTCAGAGTATTTGGATGAAAGACAAGCCTTAACAAGCCTTAACTTTTTGAAGTTTTGCATTCAAATTTGAAGATTGTCTTGCAGGTCCATCCAATAATCAGATGCTTATTGGGAAAGGAATCAACAAAGGATGTAACAGGAGAGGGTAAAGTGCATTTTACACACATTATCTCTACAACTAAGAGACATCAGCTAGTAACTGCAAAGTCCTCTATTTGTTGGGTCCATTGAAAGCCACAAGAGTCCAAACAGAACCAGAAGAACATTTTTAAAAAAATAAAACCCAACATGTCTAACTTTTATCATTACTAGATGGCATGACTAACACACATGTGGGAGACTCCCTGAATCCATGGTCCCAAATGGGAAAGGAAATTGGCAACGGTGGTAGATTCAATATCTACACTCAATTTTGGGGCACCTTGAAAGACTGTGAGAAATCCAGACATGCTATGAAGAACCAGAAGTGGAGGATACTTTTCTGTATCCCCTCCTTTCACTACTGTTAAGATTTAAAATTGTTTTTTCCCCAAGAAAGCACTCACCCCTATATACCTCTTCACTAATTTTCCACTTCTCTGAAAACAAGTTACTGTGCTTTCACTGTCGTTCATAGAGGTGCATCAATTTTCACAGTGGAAAACTTTGCTTATACTAGACAATAAACAATAAAAATTGTACAAATAATAACAGACAAGTTCTTTTATTCACTGCTAAAACAATCTGAGTTTGTAGCTTGCAGCAAACAGTGATTTTTGTGAAGAACTAGCTGACTATCTGGATCAGCTGGTACCAAAAAAAAAGAACTCAGCAGAGCAAATGGAACATGGGGCTAGTTGAAAAATGAAAATTGGGAATTAATTAGGAACAGAATGAGAAAGATTGAAAAACTACCTTTATAAAGCTCTGCATTGACTCTAGTCTTTTGGTGTTGACTGACTGTCAGAAAGTTAATATTTTGCTGTAAGAAATGTGCAAATCTTTCATATTCGGGGGTTGGTTGTTTTTTTTTTAGTGGGTAAAAAAAAATGGAGAAGAAGGTCCATTTGCTTCTTCCCAGAGAATATGATTTCAAATTTCAATTAAAATGAAATGAGCAGTACGATTATCACTATAGAGCAGGCGCCTGGTAGCAGCAATAGGCCTCTTTCACTGCCATAGCAACCAGTCCTCATTGTCACGGCTACCTTGGCACTACATGTAATTGTCGATGTGTGAGCCTGACTGATAATACACAATCAATACCCCATAAGCAGCAAACATCATTTTCAGTCTGAGGGAAAGAAAAAAGGGAGGGGGGGAATACTTGCAAAAAAAAGAAAGAAGGAAAGAGAAACAGGGAAAGTGAGAAAAACAGAGAGAGGGAGAAAGGAGGGAGACCTAACTTCAAAACACCTTTAACAATGAAGCATGCTGCCTTTTTTCTATAAAGCAGATAGCTGGAAAAATCCCACCACACATGAGCACCTGCTAAGTCCTTCTAATAATATATTAACTAATTGTTTACGCCAACATCATTAAAGCATTATCCAAACATCACATCAACCAAGAGAATGCTTTTGTACATAATCAACAGTAATTTTGAGAATGCCAAATTCCCAGGAAAGAGCTGGCACTTACAGTCCAGAGCAGGAAGCTGATTTTTGTATATGGATGATTAGGTTTTTGTCTGATTTGAGCATAAAAACAAAATCCAAAAAGCCCAGGGAACAAACAGATCATGTAGGGAAAAGGAGAGCTTAGTCCTCAAACACATAGCAGAAAGTGAACTGTGATATCAGAGCCAAGACAGGTGCACAAGGATAAATGGAGAAATCTGAATTCTGCTCAGTATTAACCCTCTAACGCTTTGGTCATCTCATGTTCTTCTTTGAACACTGTGTCCTTTTACCTAGTGTTTGCATGCTGTGCAGTGTGATCAGGTCCCATAAGAAAGGAGACACAGAAGAGTATAAAGAGAGAAGTGGAGGGAAAGAAATGAAAAGAATGATGCAGAAAAGGAAAAAAGTGAAGGAAAAAGCTTGACACTATTTTTTTTTATAGGTGTGGGGCCCAAACATACTTTGGTGTGAGCTACCTGCATACTACACCTTTGTAGACAGAGCATACAAAACTATCAGCTGGTAGCAGCAGGTTAGGTTAATAAGGTCCCAAGCAGCTAGAAATGTGGCCACGCAGCACCAGCTGTTCCTCTCCAGGGAACATGCCAACAAGCAATGCCATGGAGATTTCAGGTCAAGCTAGAATAAAATCCCTATGGGCTGGCATGAGTCAGTGTCTTGAGTTTTAAGGTACTTTATTCCCTCAAAAGTCTCTAAGGATAAGTATCAGCAAACAGTAGACTCACATGAAAAAGTGAGGGAGTAGTAAGGGAACTGGATCCCTGTAGATACCGAAACAGTGATCTCAAAAATTCCTTAATGTGATCTAAGTTCTCCACCAGGAGAAACCACAATCATGTGGTAGCAAGATGCTGGCATTTCAGACCTCTGCACACCTCTGGATGGTATCAGATGGTGGCAGCAGGGCTGAAGATAGTTAAGAAAAACGTCCGTGTACCTGTTCAGAATGGCACAGAGAGGAAGTGGTCCGTGTTCTCAAACCATCTTTTTCCAGATCTTTTTTATTTTCTTTAGTAGTTTTTACTTATTTCTATAAGAAACTCAAAAAACATTTTGCAGATATACATGAACTTTTAAGTTTCATAGCACAGTGCAGTGACAGCTGATGATACAACATGACAGTGGTAAGTTTAGCATACTAATACTGAACACACAATGGGAATGTCTTCTTAAATCCCATAAGAGATAATCATTTGTAATAAATTAGCTACATCAGAGACAGAGAAGAAATTCTTAGCTGGCTTGGATGAGCATGAGCAGATGTGAATCACCTTATTTTATACTCTACCATTTCTTAAATATCAGCATTGCATCTGCTGAATCAGAGCATGTACCTTTGTTTTAGACTGGCATCTTTTCACTACTGTGCTTCTCTGAGATGCCACATGTGGTAGTATTAAAACAAGGACACTGTGCATTCAAGTGTCCAATATAGAAGTAAAAGTGTTCCTGAATGAGTCAGTTTAGACAAAGTTCCCAGTTCCCACACCCAGCTACACAATGCAGTTGCTGCTGAAAGTTCAACTTTCCTAAATAAACAATCCTAATTACACTGCCAGCATAACTCCTAACTACAATATCAATCACCCCTTCCATGAAGGATTAGTGTGTCATACAGATTTGCCAAATCCATGTAGAATCGTGCATTAGTACTGTATCAACATACTTTGCATTCCCATACTGACAATCAAGCGGATCAAGGGAGGTACCTGAAGCATCTTTAGTTCCTCCCTTTTTAATCCAAATCTGAGAGACAAATAATGAAGGATACAGGTCTGACCACACCTTTTCTAAAGGCCAGCATGGTCATATATCATATAGACCTGAATCTTTTATGTGTCTTCAAACTCCCTGGCTCTTCTGAAACTGCAAGATAGCATCTTCCTAAAACTCACACTCACTCCAGAAAGATTAACTGTAACTTTTACCTTTGTCAAATTCACACTGCATAACAGATAGGATAATTGGACCCCAGTTGTCTAACGTTTATGGAACAAACCTCTGATAACAACAGATTGATTGACAGCTCCAGTTGTAGAACATAAGCACAAAATCTTTTGGATTGCAATGTTCTAAATGTTAACGCTTGAGGTAGAAAAGCAAAATTAAACAATAATAAAGGACATACCTGAAACAAATGCAATGTCAGAAATTTCCCTGGGGTTTCAGCGATAGCATTGTTCTAAAATAAAAGTTGAAGACACCATAAAGTTCTGGTTTTACTAACACTCCCCAAGGCTTGCCAGGGATACCTTATCATTTCGCAGTATCTCAAGAACTATTTTCCAAACACTTAAAAAGCTATCATTTCATTTTTTCTTTATGGACTTGTGCTTCATCTTACCTTCTACCTCTGCTCCTGACCAGTCCTACTAGATCACACACACACTCTGAAAATGAATATAACCCCCTAGCAGACAAAGCCAGCAATCTGTTTAGTTTTGGCTCTTTGTCAGATTATCTGATCTATTCTGACTTTCAAGTTCTGTTTGAGACAATGTGTCAGGAGAAGCAATCAAACCATTTTTGTTTACTGCATTCTTTTTAGTAATTGCAGCCTTTTATCATTTTTCTAAAGACAAATGAATAATGAAGTCTAATTTGTGCTATAATTAGAAGGAAGAAAGAAATGAAACAGCCTCTCTTTTCCTCCCAAAACAATGTTAACAATCTCCATTGACTATATTACATAAACTCCGAATACATAGGTAATTACATAACGTGACCTTGTAGCTACTAAGGTTTGGAAATGTAGAGGCCTCCCCTGAACAGCTCACTGAAGGACAAAGGTCTGACATACTGGAAAACGTCCTCTGCCCCGAGAAATATGTGTGCTGCTTTTTGGTACTTGTACGAGGTATGCTGAAGAACATAAAACTCCCTCTAAGCATATTTTTCAAATATTAGAAAAAAAGGTGAAAAGAAAATCTGCAAATATGGCCACCTTCCATAAATCAAAAGTAGCCTCACTTATGAGCCCTGCCAATGGGTGGGATGTGAATACTCAGGACAGACAGACACTACAGCCTGAGAGAACAGAGCGCAAAGAACAGCAGTGTGACTGAAACTCTAAAATCCTTTCTGTGAACCACTCCAACTTCCTGGTCTAAAATGAGATCCAACCCCTAATCACAATGTTTACAACTGCTTATTTATTCTTTGTGCTACATAAGGTAAGTAGTGGAACAGCCACACAATAGAAAATTAAGTTCCCAATAGCATAGAGAGAATATTTTGCCACTAATATGCACAGCTAATAGCAAAACTCCAGAAAACCCGAGAGACCAATAAATCTCAAAAACTGTTTTCTATTAAAAAGCCTACCTCTTCCAAAGTGATCTAACAGGCAGTCCATTTAAGCTGACACGAACAAAACCCACTTGAAAAGGAACCTGGGCCAGTGGGTGAATAAATCTAGCCTCCATGGGCA
Organism: Athene cunicularia; assembly: GCF_003259725.1. NCBI lineage: Eukaryota > Metazoa > Chordata > Aves > Strigiformes > Strigidae > Athene > Athene cunicularia. Next base: position 23,387,051 of record NW_020799101.1, read on the forward strand.
TATGGTCCTGACCCTGTCCTTCCAGCTTTGGGTAAGTGACTTCGGTATCCAAGGGAGGGAGTGATTTTTAAGTCAATGTTACAGCTCAAGCTGCTTGTAGATGAGGCTACAAGAGATTGCAGAGGCTGTTTAACAAAATCTGTCTGATGGTGGGAAAGGCAATCTTGCAGAAAACAGCCTGCTACGATAAACATCTATGAGCCTTTGAAGGGCACATAATGCAAAGACTGTAGTGAGGAAAGATAGAAGGGGAAGGAAACAATTCCAGGTTGTGCGATTAGGAAAAGACACAAAGGAACAGGCAAGAGGAATGTCAAGATGTATTTCTGTTTGGCAACGAATCCCCAGGGACAATCTAGGGAGAGTGATGGTGGAATTTGTGTTGCTGTAGTTATTTATAATTAGCCTCAACGTATCACTGGTGAATGTGACATAAAGAACAAACTTGCAGCAAATGCCAAGGGAAAGACTAGATGGCACAGGTGTTTGCCATTTTTTGTGTCTAAGGCATCTTTCACTTAAGCCTTAAGTGCTTTCTAGTCTTCCTGTATAAACCTGTTAATCCCACTATCCTGGCAAAATTCCAATTTAGTAATTAGTTTTTGCCTACCTTAAATTTCTTTTCGTGGCTTTGATTTGTTATAGCATTATCGTATTTCCTCTTAAATGAAGTATAATATTGTGCTGCCATGTTCCACTCCAGAAGTAGTTGCTAATACACACAGAAGGGGAATGTGGTGGCTGTTTAAAAGAGCTCAGCAAACATGAAAATGTATCACAGCAAGTGGAGGAGGAAATCGCAGCCAATACAAATCTGCTGCAGAAACTAAGCAGAAAATAGCTCCTCAAATTGGAAGTAGACCAGAACCCTGGATTTAACATATCTACAATTGTGAAAACTGACAGAAGATCTTTACAAACACCAACAGTCATGAAATAGGCCTATGCTTTATCCCAAAAGGGCAATGGAATCAATATCACTTCAAGGGACAAAAGACCATCTACCCAGTCATCCCTATTACTTCCTGCAAAAACCCTGTTTCTTGGGGTTTATTTGGAGATCTTCTCTTCAAGCCCTAACTAATCCTATGTGAAATCTGGTGAGATCACAGCACAAGGCAGTGAGGCTGCAAGAAGTCAACTGATTTCTTTTGTAGACAAACTTCCCATCCTGTTTTTTAGCACATAGCTCAATCTTGAAAATCTATGAAAATGTAAAAACCCTACAGGCCACACTTGAGAAGCAACAACAAAAATAAGATGTTAGGTTCTTTTCCTCTCCGCTTACCTATTCTGCAAAAACTTGACAATTTAAGTTCTTATTTGATTTTTTCCTTCTCTTAAAAATGCACCCACTTGAAAAAGTACACAAGACTACTTACTTTTAAAATGCAAATGTTCAAGAAAAACACATACCAGAAAAAGGATTATCATTTCTTCTCTCAACTTCTTCCCAGTGAAATAACTTGCATGTATACCACATGCAAAAATAATATCCCAGAAACTACATACTATGACCTCAGGAGATGTGGAAGAACTAGAGACAACATCATTTTCTGACATCCATTACAGTTACTGTTTACTTTTTTGATGAGGAACATCGATACTGAAGAAATATGAAAGCTTTTTTTTTTAACTGCAAAGCAAAAATAAATAAATAACTGCATTAGTTAAATCCATTCTCACATCTCGAGAGGTTATTTATTTTCTCTGAGGGCTGATAAAAGTTCCCCATGACATGCTTTCTAATTTTAAAATTGCTCTCACTTCACAGTTCTGAAAAAGCTGATGTCAGGGAGTGAGTGGGTGGGTCTGTTTTAAGTGTGATTCACACATTAGATTCTCTTATCAGCTCATGCATATTCAGAAGTGCTATCCACAGGCTGTGGGGTTCAGGACAAGTCTGACCAGAAAAGGGTCATTGGTAGGAGCTAATTAAGACAGGGAGAAGAAAAAGAGGAAAGTTGTTACACGATTTTTAATTCGTGTGTCCGGCATGCAAAAGATACTGGCCCTCTCTATGCCACAATAGAATATATGCCACCTGCAAAGCGGTTCTCCCCATGCTTAGCCCTGCTTCTTCCCACCATCTTCTGACTCTTCATAATGCAGAAGTAAATCCAAGTCTATTACGATCTCCCCCATAAATTGAGCCCAGTTTTCAAAAATGTCTAGGACTGAAGCACAAGAACTAGCTTCCAAGCCAAGGCTGATTCGTAGTGTAGTATTGGCGTAAGGCTAATGTTTATGAGGCAGCCTGAAATAACACACTGCCCTGCTAACATGACATCTCTTCTGTACACATTTTTAAATATTATCTGCTCCTGCTGTGGGTCTGATGAGGATAGCTCCTCCCCGAAGTAAATCCTTCTAAGAGCAAGGAAAAAGCCATTCCTGAAATCTTAGTTACAGCACAGGGAGTAGGAACTTCTCAGATAGATACATCGGAAGATGAGATACAACTAGATGATGATGTCAGCTACCTAGGTGAAACTCTGACGTCAGGCCACTAAACTCTTATTGCAACTCAGCCTGTCCCTCTGATCATCAGACTAGGTAGCAGAGCTACATCTTTCTTTCTTCAAAGTCCTTTGCTAGAGAGAAGTGCTTTGTCTCGTCTCCCTCCAAATGTGACATATTTACTGGTACCAAAGAAGGTGTTATGGCATGATGAGCTGGCAAGCCTGTGCCATCATCTTGATAGAAAAATGAGATTCACCCATGACAGCTATACAAGAAGATTCTATAAAATGGCTGCTGGACACAGACATGCCCTGAGGCACAATCTGGCTCTCTCATTCCCCGTATGACTAACATAATCCACAATGAACAGCCTCATCACAAAGTATCTGCAAATCCTGCTTTAGCCTAAGCAGCTGGAAAAGGTTCTGTTGACTGCAATGCATGTACCTTGGTTCACAGAAGTTAGCAAGCACAGCTGAGGTGGGGGAGGTAGGAAGAAGGCTGGGTGGTAGGGAGGGAACGTATATGATACAGACACACACAACACTGTAATTAAGGGTAATTTCAGAAGCATTTACCTGTGTTTCAGTGTCTGACAACTTTTCACTTGTGAATGCTGCAAACGCCTCAGCTCTACAGACTGATCTTGTTTTTATGTTGCTGGGATGGGAGGAGCAGAAAAATGAGTCGTTCTCTGAATTAATTACCTCCTCTGATTTGAGCAACATGCACTGAATTACAGTTTAACTCTTGCTCAGAAGGATTTAAGTGCCTAGACTAAAACAGAACTGAAGTGGAGCCATGCCTGGTGTCTACATACACAGAGCTACTGTAGAGGCTCTCATACCTGCAGAACATAACCAAGGAGGAATGCTGCCATATGGAAAACTCAGTATTTTTGAAGGACTACACTGAAACCCTAACTTTACCTCATATGACCTCTATCTAGCAAAGAAGTTACAAGAAACATTGCCTTTGTTCAGTTACCACCCTAAAAGCCACTCTGATTTTCTTTTGCTGCAGATATGAAATTTCCCATCCTTTTTGTTGAAAAGTACTGTGATGGGATTGAAAACGGAGCTGCAAATCAGAGGACTCAATCTATATTCCTAATTCTACAAGTGTGTCAGTTTTGGGCACATTACATCACCTCTTTTCATTCCTGTTTTCTTGCTCCTTAAGGCAGTAGCAGCATTTTCCATCTTTGTCAAGTATTCTGAAAGCTGGGTCTCAAAGACATCTGAATAACGAGTACTTTGTGGAGAATTCCAGAGTTAAAAAGTTGTCAGAAAAATGGCATTTTAATGGAATCCTAAAGATCAGGTCAACAAACTAGCATTTGCTTCACTTCTTTATTTACTTATTTTTAAAATTATCTTAACAATTGTGCTCCAGGTGCTGACCCACAATGTCAGTCTCTTTCATGTCAAGGTACGCCACACATCAGACTATGTCAAATTGCATATGATATCATCTGGCATGAAAACAAAACACTCCATCCCAAGTTGTTGGTGATAGGACAAAAAAAAAAAAAAAAAAAAAAAAAAAAAAAAGAGAGAAAATAATTTTAATCTTTATTTAAAATAACATTGCCATATATTTTATCCATCACTTCACCTTGAATATGGAAAATATTTCCAGAGTTCATAGCAGAGAATAACTGAAAGCATCAAGCACAGCCACACAAACTTTGGACAGGTGATACGACTTATTTTCTCAAACACTTCTGTCCTGACCTTCAGCCTCCCAGACAGCTGAGGCTTAGACATGACAATAATATTGCCATGCTCTTCACAACTCACCCTTTCCTTCCTCTACCCATAGCAATTATTCCACAAGGTAACTCAACCAACTCCACCAATAGAGTTGTGCTGAACCTTACGTTCTTCTAAGTCTTTCAAGACTTGGAGAAGTCCCTTCTGGGGCTGGAACCTATAGCAGAGGAGTCTGATCATTAGATTCTTTTACTCCTTTATGGATAGAATTTGACCGCATAATTTGTAACTCATCTATGCTTACTGTTTTAATATAGTCTAAACCTCTTTTCCAGTCAATTTTCTATCTTGCTTTCACTTTGTAAAATGAGGATTTTCTGAGATGGTCAGAGTGCGGCCACTACAACATGAGAATACTTGCTCCCTGCCAGGGTACCATGCAGATCTTTTTCACATGTATACGCTAGTTTCCTTATTTCTCTTTTGAAGGTCATTTTCCACTCCTTCCATTTTTTCTCAGAGCAGCAGGGAGCAGTATGTAGCTGAACTAATCTTCCTGTAGCTCACAAACGCTCTGTGTGAACAAACCTTTAAGTAATGACCACTGATGATCCATCTGGGTAGAACTAAGAAAAATTATGATCTCCATCTCTGTATTCAAAAGCAACAAAATCTTTCTGTAACAGAGCTAATCTGTCATTGACAGAAGGTACCACAATCAGCTGAGAAAACACCAAACAGATTCTGCTGAACTGCGTGGTAGCAGCAATTAACTTTCGTTTGTCATGTATCCACCTCTGAGAAATGGCATGACTGTGTCCCATGCTAGTATCAGACTGACTGGAAGATCCTTTAGCTTTACACTTACATCAGCAACCCTGATTAGGTGGCGCCCTCTTACCCAATGCTATCCTTTTGGGACACTTGGTTGCCCACAGTCCCACAACATTGTGTCAATTCCATCCCCGCAGTAAATGAACAGCCATGACAGTGGGCAGAGCAGCATGTCAAGGAAGATGATGCTGGGTCGGTGTCTGACAGTGAATTGTAAGCAAGGAGAGTTTACTGTAAAGAGGATGCAAAATTCAGGATGTGCTCTTTCCCATTGAGCTAAATCAAGAAATTACATCAGTTTTTGACACAACTTGAGCTAGAATGTGCAAAAGGCGAAAGAAATAGGAAAGGAAGTATCATTAGTACTTTGTATTCACCTTCACTTCCATGGATTGACTTGACCACTGTTGGTGGACAAAACATCACAGCAGCTGCTCCTTCTTCACTGAAGATGACTAATGACTGGAAAAAATCATTCCTGTTATTAATCCTTCCTGTTAGACCAAACCAGATCCTGCAGAGCATACCTGTATCATAATACAGCTCAGTTGCTGCAGAGCTAGAGGTTCAGGGTAAACATGCACAGGACTTCTTTAGAAGATTCTGTCACAGACTGAAAACATAATAAACCAACTTAACAAACCAAAAGTATCTAATGAAAATGTCGGCCAGATAAAGCTACTCGGAGTAACAAAAAGGAGAGGAGCAGGAATTCATATTGTGTTTGCAGGACCTAGCAGCTCTCTTCAGAAGGTGATTCAGGATGAGTGGCTGACATACGTGCTCCAAAACTCTGTGATGGATCTCATTTCTCTTCATATATTGTACAGTGATTCCTGCCTTACACTTTAGTTGCTCAAAATTAGGTTGAATGAATGCCTTCCAAAATGCTCAATGCTCTCAGGTCCAGCTTTCTCTATGAGGAACAGATCAACAATAACAAACAGTAAACACTACTCAGTCTTTCCTGACTGACCAGTCCCCATGCCAGCAGGTGCCCTCCTGCATAGTCTTCTCCCCTCTTACAGGATATCCATATAACAATCCCATAAACCTGCCAAATGTCTCCTTACTGGAAACAGGCCACTATCTCCAGGAGTCTGACAGCTGCACTGACTCCTCCAGCCCTATAGAGATCTCTCTCAAAGTAGCCTTTGGAGAACAGGCACTGTACATAAAACCCTGGGGGAAAACAAGACATGAATGCAAAGGCAGCAGTTGCCGAGATGGCTGGATGTCTCTGATACCACATCAAGCACCACAGCCTCTTGCTGCTCTCTATTTGGAACCAAAACAACCATTCGTAAATCATTTTTAATTGTCATGTTAAAGAGCACAGAGTGCAGCAATCAGAAAGCTCGTGGTGTTGGAGGCCTGACACTGCCATCAGGCACGGATCAGCAGGCAGGATAATAGGAGGAAAAGCTGCAGGGTTACATAAGCAGGCGCAGGCAGGCAAGTGGGAGAGTGAGAGAAGAGGGCAAATGCATGCCCTCTCCCTGCTGCCTTCTGGGGAGCAACTCATGTGAACTCAATGGCAACACATCCTCTTATGTCATGGATTACTTTGGTCCATTGCAAAGGCACGCTACTCAAATCTGGGGAGGATTTTTCACAAGGAGATGGTCTATGTTACTTGTAAGTTTTCTCTTTTTAAGCAATGGGAAGTAGCATCTTCAGTTCCTAACAGCTCATCCCTACCTTGACTAGGAGGGAACAAGAGAGGGGATGCTGCTAAGGTTCAGCAGGCTCTGACTAGCTATTCATGTTTTTGGTGTTAGGCCTTTTAAATACCTCGTAATTGAAATGGTTCCCAGAAAAGCTCACCAAATCAGGGAACTTTCTGCTGGAAGGCAGGGGTCTCTGGGAAAAGATACATAAAATCAGAAAGGCTCTGTCACTCTGGAAGAATCTTTTCAGCAAGTCCTATACTAAGTAGAGAAAGAACTTTTTATGTTGATCTAGAAACATGGCTTCAGTTGTGTCCCATTAACTTGTCAGCCTCTGGGTATTTGCGAAACATCAAACATAGGTTTGGAGCCTGTATATACACAGTAATAATACATAATAATAGGTGTGTATTGACCTTCATGTGCTTCTTACAATTATTATTTGCTATTAAAGAATCCATAGGATTTTAAAACAAGGTGCCTTTAACTGAGTTCCAGAGGACAAATAACTTCAAATACCTTGTTCACCTCTCTGATCACTAGATTATTGGGGAGCATAGCAAAGCAAGGGCTGAAAGCAAGGATCCACCCTGTCTTCACCACAGAGTAGCCAGGCTACTGTAGTAAGAAGTACTGGGTGCATCATCTCAGCAGGTATAATCATTATGCGAAACAGCAGGTAGCAGGATAAAGGCACAGAAAAGGGTTCTGCTTCACTGAGGATTCTTATTACTGCTTAAATACAGAAGATTAGCTTTTCTTTCATTATTGCTTCCCAGGAGGCCACAGGCCTTGCAGCTCTAGGATGTTTTGTAATCTGACATAAGGGACACCTGTTCATCTGCAGCACATGGATTTGCTTGGCAAACACACCCTGGTTCTACTGTGAGCAGCAGAAGAGCTATGCTTAGCACAGTCTGAAGGCGGAAGGCAGAAATGGCTAACTGCTGCCCTTCAGTCTCCAAGAAGCTGCTTTGATTGCTGTTACCCTATTTATAGTTTCAAAGAGCTATCCTTGCAATTAGGAGTAAGAAGTTGAGAACAGTCATAGCCATGTCCACCTCTTCTACAGAAGCACTTCTATGTTACGTCATTTTTGCCAGCCAGAAATTAGTATTATGACAACTGAATTTCATTATAAATAAATACCCTAAATACATACCAACTTTATATTATGAAAGTAGCAGACAAATGCTCCAGAACTTGGTTCATCATGTTTAAGAACAAGTCCGATGCAATGCTTATCAAGAGAGAATCAGGCTCATCTTTTCTGATTCTTGTCAAAGCTTTCCTAGCTGTAGGGAACAGCACTGATGCACAGTAAACACAGCCAGTTCCCTATGTCCATGCATGACCATGAATCAGTGGCCTGGTGAAAGGAGTTCCTCTGTACATTAGGGAAATACTTCCAGAAGCTTTGAACACTTGGCTTTACCCCATCCTTCTCCCTTTAAGTCCTGTGGTAAAGTTCCAGTGCTCTCTCATCTAAACAATAACCAAAGTGGAAAAAAATTGGAGTGTTGATTTGGATGTTAAAGGATTTACTGTAGTTTTCATCTGAGCTCAAAGTGATTTTTTTTAAGGATTCAAAAATGTTGTTCAGAGTTTGGTTCTTTTCAGTGCCATGGTACTAAATAATTTCTAACTCTCTACAGGTGGTAAACTGAGAAGGGATGAGATAATAAGGTTAAAGTCAACAGAACTGTTAAGAAAATCTGTCCCAGTGGAGAGCTGACAGAGCCCACAGAGAGATAGGTAAGAACAAGCAGACTATGAGAGGTGTAGGTTGTCCCCACACAGTTCTGCAGAACATTGACACTGAAGTGTACAGGTGACAAGTTAAGTATTAGCTTTGTGAATTACTTCACTTCTGATCACATTAGCAGAAATATCTAATAGTTTTTAGGCTCAAAGCAGAACCTGGGAATAACACCACCCACTGGCAATATACCAAAACAAGGATAGTAGGAAATCTTACACAAATATGCAGAGAACCTTTCTTTTACTGCCAGTTCCAGTTCTAAAAATCAAGTAAATAGACAGTTCTGACAGATAAGCATTGGCAAATTTAACTCAAGCAGTTTAAGACATTACTACACACACCCATCTATCCACCACTTTACTGGAGAGGACCACCCTCAAAAGTAAATCAACAACATGGGAAGTTTGTCTGTCCTACTTGCTCTAGGTCACAGTCCTAATCAGCTTCTTAGCACAAAGCCATCTCATTTGATGGCTTCATCTGAGTTGTTAGACTGTGAATTAGTTGTGAAAATGCAGACACTCCAATCATTCTGACACCCCACTGACAAAATTGATAACCATGTGCACTGGCATAGAGTCCTTAATTGAGAAATATAATGTTCAGCACACCCACATCTACCATAGTCTACCTGTGGATGCCATAGGATCATTCAGGTTATCCCATCATCAACATTTTACTCCATTCAATTCAAGATCTTACAGCAAAACTAGAGTGTGTAAACATATCCATCAGGCCACTTGAGCAACTCAATAGATTTTTCTTTCTTCCCTCCTTTCTGAACTGCAGTTCTTTTTATACTAACTACCTGTAAAGTCACTAACAATCTCTTTCCAGCTAACCAGTTCCCTCTGGAATTGCTGAAGAAGCTTCCTTCTACTAGTGCTATCCTTTCATGGAGAAGAAACGTTTCACCAAGAAGCATGGTATGAAAGCTACACGAATGGTTTTGCTTTCAAGCACATTCAGTTTTGTGACTGCTGCTCTAAGGTGAAGATAAAATAAATAGAGTAAAATGCAAATAGAGGAGCACAAACCAACCCCCTAAACAACTGACTGCACAAAGACAGAGAATGAAGGGAGACTCATGATACCCTTCAACTGAAGATTTTTTAAAAATGAGAAAATTGATTTCTTGGCTACTTTGATTTTATGTAGGAACTTGGGGGATGGAGGTAGTGCATTTATGCTTCGGGGGAAAGAGGAATGTTACCCCTCCCGTTTGCAGTTTTCTTCAGTTCATTAAATGAAAGAAATTGATTTGGTGAAGGTAATTTTGTAATTAAAAAGCTTATCATGGCTCTCTCTAATGAGCTAAGCAAACAGACAGTAATTCAGTGACAATATTTACACAGTGCACACTGGGGGATGTTTGTTTAGAAAATTAAATAATAGAAGAAAATGGGAGGAGGAGAGAAGGGAAAGCAAAGGAGAAGAGGTCAATTCTAGATCCAAGTTCATCCCAGGATGTTGGTCCCCTGATGACTTGTTCCTGTTCCCTTTGCATCACAGCAGCAAAAGGAAGAAAAGACTCTAAGAGACCTACACTATCGCCCCTGTGTAAGTGGGCTTTTCACAGACTGAATTTACTATGATCTCATCTCCAGTTGGGACCATAGCCAACTCTCTATTCAGGATTTGAGGGAACATCTTTATATGCACACAAGACTAAGAATTACCTTTCGAGGATACACGTCCTCCCTCCAGGGTCCCAGAGGCTTCATGCATACTGACTGAGGGCACAGTGTGGAAGGCAGGACAAACTCTTGAGAACTGGAGGGAAAACTGGACTTCAAAAAGCTCTTCTATTACAGCTGGAATGAAACTCAGAGCTGAAACTATTCCTTTTACACCCTCAGAAAGCCACAAAGATCCTGCCTGGAGGAAAGCTTTGTGCATTGCAGGATGAAAAAAAGAGGCAGAGGAAACAGCAGTTCTCTGGAGGTTTCTCCTCTCTTGGTCTGTTCTGTTATGCAGAGGTATGTCATTCCAGTCCTACGGGAAAGCTTCCTAGAGGAAGGAGGATGTCTCTTCTCTTCTGGCCCTGCTTCCCTCATCCTTCAGAGTTTGTTCTCCCACCATCTCTCCCTGCCCTGTGTAACCATGTATGCAATCTCTCGCAGTTTAAGAGTGGGGGAAAGTGAGCTCTGAAAAAGTAATTCTTAGCCTGATGAGTTTCACACGCTTACAAAGCTGTTCCCTCTATTCTTGAAAAGGGAACTGGCTCAGATACTGTAGCAATAGGCAACAGCACAAGTTAAGAGAAAAAGATGAGTCCTAAAAAAGGGTGAACAGAAGATCAGTTAGATGTGAGGCAGCTGAGACAGGAAAACGCTGCTTAAAAAAAAAAAAAAAAAAAAAAAAAAAAAAAAAAAAAAAAAGGTTAATAGTGGGTGAACTCAGAAAGCTTAAAAGACCAGAGAGAGAGAACAAAATGGGAACTTCAGTGGACAGAGAAAAAGAAGCTGTGAATCTAAAAATTTGTCACATTTCAGCTCAGAAATAGCTGCATTCCAATGCCTAACATATGCTTTTAAACCCTCCCTTATAGCAATAATGTAGAGCATGAAACAACTTGTATTGGCAAAGATGAAAATAGTTCAGGAGATTTGACACTCAAACTTCCAGACAAATTCCCTGATAAAGGAAGGGGCAAACGCACCCCTAGGCACCATCAGAGGTCAGCATATCACTGTGTCTCATGGATATATGAGGGGACAGATAAGAATGAGACCCCTATCTTTCCTTAAGATTTACTCCATAATAAGACAACCTACCTCAATTTCTGAACTGAGCCCAACAGGAACCACTAGTACTTGTGATGAATCAGCACATTGCCCAGTACCACTTGAGACTCTGACACCAAAAGGCATTTTTAGATAAAGAAAAAAAACTTTTTCTGCTGAGTCCATGTCCAAACCTACCCTTTTCCAAATAGCTTTTAAAGATTAATACCAACCTGATTTATTAAGTAAACAGCTAATTTCTGTGGTGTAAAAAGGTATCTGCAACTTGCATGGAGTTGTATGGAAGCCCTGAGCTAAGCCAAACCACTGTCATACTAAGCAGACCTGATGCTCCCCTACAGCAAAAACTGAAGTTCCTCATTTCTGCTTTCCTGAGAGTTATCCTTTGTACATCCCACTTTCTTTCCAATACATGAAACCAAGGATGCTACATAAGAGCATTCTGAGACCACAGAGCAGACTGAATCCTGCAGGAGCTGAACTACTGGCTGCAGAAGCTGGATGTAGCCTACTCACATGCCTGGAAGAACACTCTTATGGCGGTGGCTTGGACCAGAGGATAAAGTTTCAAAGTTTCTAACATGGCTTGAAGAGACACAGGGCAAAGCAAGACAGAAAAAAAAAAATCATAACAGAGCTGAGCATCTTTAATAGTCCTTAATCCTTTATCCTGGTAAGGACACTCCTGCCACTTCTGTCATACCACATTCTGGCTGTCCCTGAATGCCCTGACAGGAGGAAATGATTGCAATCATTAACACTAGATGTCCATATCGCCTAACAATACTAATTTGACATAGATCAGGCATAGGCCCACAGCTGCACCTCTGTTAAATTAGCCAGAGAATATGATAGAGCATTTAAGGCCACTGTAGTACCAGCTGGGGTTGAATATACCTGAACCAGCATATAATCAGAGGTGCATAAACAGATAGTCCAAGATCCAGCACAAAATCTACCGGTACACATCAAAATCCTCTGAACAAATCTGAGAAAGCAGAATAAATTTATTGGTGTCATGTAGCCCAGCTTCTCTGTTTTTATCTGCGATGTCCTAAACTGGATCAACTGTGTCATTGAAACATCATCATTATGCATGGTAGGGAGGGTCTCTTTCAGTACATAGGCACAGAGACAGAACTTAAACCAGAATTGCCCTGCTTGCCATGACTCACAGCCAAATGTGTCTAGGAATTGCTGATAATTAAGGTTTATGAATCTCAGTACCACAGACTCAATCCTGCAAGCTAACGAGGATTTAAAGGAATTTGAGACATCCACCACACTGACTAATTGGTTGCCAATGAATTCAATAATTGGTTGCCAGTGAGATTTCTCCAGTCACCTTTTGTATTCCAGCATAGAAACTATTTTACTCTCCTTCATCCTTTGTCTCCTCTCATCCATCTTCCCTTCAGCATTTTTGAATCCAGGAGTAGGTCTTTCAGGACAGTAAAGTTAGCCAGTGATGCTTTGGTGGCAAGAAAACAGACAAGAGCCCAAGAAGCTGACTAGGTCAGACCTTAGGACAGAGCTGTGCCACTTCATTAGCTGCAATGGTAACATGAAAATCCCAATGGCTCTGCAATAATAAATATGTAACAAATGCTACCTTTATACATAATCAAAAAGCCCTGAGGGTTATACTGCTGGGGAATAATTGTGCTTTGTGCTTAGGCAAACAGACTAAATGGAATATGGCAGGGCTTTTCCACCTCTTCTGCAACCTAATACTCTCAGCAAAACAGCAACTACATCTCTCCCTTTCTGCTTTTTGGGTTTGATTTGTTTGGGGTTTTTTTGTAAGCGATGAATTTGTAATTGACTTGCTTATAGGAGAGTGGATGTACCTGCCTATATTGGTGCTCCCACAGGATGGAATCAGAGATGCTCTAGCAGGCAGCACTGCTCATACATTTAATACTGTGAAGACAGAGCAGTCTCCCCAACACAGGTAGTAACAGTCTTCGTGTTTTAGAAGAACAGGACCAGACTTATGTCCAGTGCTATTATGCTGTATTGAAGGGTCTTTTTTTCTCTTTTTTTTTTTTTTGTAGGATAGCAACAGTTGGGAACTCACCCTGGATTTCTTCTGACCTGAAAGAAATTGTACCTAAGGCATCACTACATAGAGAAAATTATTAGATAACGACTTAAACATCTGAGGACCCATCCAAGGAAAAGAAACAGTAGGAGAGCTATTGAAAACAGCAGTACTGAAAAATGATCCACACATTTTTTTTTTTTTTTTTTTTTTTTTTTTTTTTTTTTTTTTTTTAAACCGTGGGAGGTGAGGCTGTCGTGATGAGGTGAGAATGAGGTGGCTGTGAGGTTTCTCCAAAGAGTCTTTAACTACCCTCTGGGTATATTAGCGCCTGCCTGCAACACGTGAAACACTTGAGTATTAGCTTAGCTCTCTTTCTCCAGTTAAAAGCATTAAATTGCAGATGCCAAGTGTTTTCTTCCCCTCATTCTCTTTCAAATTCCTGAAAGCTAAAGTAATTTTGTCATGACTCACATTATAAAAAGAACAAGCGATGTGACTGCTCCCACTTATCATGCACATGTACAAAACAAATATTCTCTGTCCGCTCTACCTTGACTTGCTGGTGCCTGCAGTCCTATCATCACAACCATCTGTTTAAGCATTAATGCCAAGCTCTGCTCCATGAAGTAATTTATTCTTTTTCTTTTTTCCTCTTTTTTTGTCAGGGGTGGAAACTGTTTTTTTCCTCCTCGCTCAGCCCCCCCCACCCCCCATTATTCTTCTATTACTTTCATTAAATTCACTAGGATTCATACATGGTAATGAAAAGAAGAATTCGAATATGGCACGAGTAAAAATTGTAGGTGCTGGCAGAAAATATCCTTTCTCAGATCACAAAGACTGGACACAAATCACAGTACCAAAAACATGAGAGAATTTGGAAACAGGCACCCCTCAAGATTTTATCCACAACCACTTATACCTCAGAATACATGGCTAATCTTACTAGAATTCATGAATATCATTCATCCAGTGACATGATCTGGTCACTATTATACCTTTTTCTTCAGCAAATTTGTTAGTGATGAAAACAATTGCAGTCACTAAGTTTCTAAATTTAAAATGCACTCAGACAACCGATGATGCTTTATGTTAAGTTCACAATCCAAAGTTGTCTTCCCAACCAAGAGATTAGTTGTTTTTTTCCATATTCAGTGTAATGACAGCTTCTGGAAAACAGGCTTTTATTTTGGAAAACCATCCCAGTTCATCCCCTCTCAACTCTCAACACAATGTTCCCATTGTTGCAGATACGAGAACATCTAAAGTACTGTCTGAACTAAAACCAATTTTGTGAAGTCATATGAAAACATAGGGCTTTAATTTTTACTTGAGCTTACCTTTCAAAAGTTGCAACAAATGGAATTTAACCATGTAGAACAAGTGTCATATTTGGGACACATAACAGATTAATTATCCAAATTCAATAAAACAGATTCCTTAAAGAGGTTTACAAGGTAGGAAAAAAGTTCTTTAGCAAAACCCTTACAAAGTAAATTATTTTTTTCAACTAACTCTGACTCCTGCTCTTTTTGGTGAAGCACTAAAGCACTATGAACATAATCCTTTACATATATACAGCACAGATGAAACCAGAAAGCACTGGAAATCCAGTGGAGCAGATTTCAGTGACAAGATTTTTGACTGATAGTGGTTCTTTTGTGGTAAGGATGAGCCTCCATGCTCCTGAATCCTTGCTACCAAATACAGATTCAAGGGGGTTTGGGTCTAATCCCACTGTCAACATGTAACCAGAAAGCAAACACTGCCAAGGGCATCTACACCAGCCTTCCCAGTCTTTCTGAGGGAGGGGTAAATGGTTAAAAACCTACATTGTCATTTCATAGCTGAACTCTTCTTGGAATACACGCCTAGATGCAGCCAGAAGATTCCTTGCTAGTACAAACTCCATGTAAAAACACACAGCAGCACAGCTCTGCCTTATCACCTACTCTTTCTTATGAACAACATAGGCTGTACGCTCTCTGCTGAAGGCAGCATTTCTAACTCACTTCTGCTAAGCCTTTTATCATCAGTACTATGTATAAAATATTAAATAATAATGGTTATGGCTAGATAAATTACTCACTGAGAATAAAAATCCATGCAATTTTGGCCCCTTTTTGTTCTTCATGGACTGAACCAGATTTCTGTGAATGGATCTGTTATTCAGAAACATCCGCCACATAGTTCATTTGAGCACATTTCCGCCTCCAGAACACTTGCGAGCTGCTCACTTCAATTATTCCCTATTCACAGTGCGCGAGTGGTAGCACAGTATTGTTTCCAGTTCCTGACTAGAGGAATAAAACTTTTTAAATGGGGGAGTGATAAGTAGCAAATGTTAAATCACTGTTCATAAATAGCTTTCTAAGATAGATGACTGCATGATTGCATGCTCACATTAAAGTCTATGAAAACTACAAAATAAACGTTTTTACAAATGCCTTCAAGAAAGGAGTAACCTGACCCCATATAGCAGTAGTCACAGTGCTTTAATTTAAGAAGTGTTTACAAATGGCTTTTTGTGTTAAGCAGCAAATTTAATATCCAAGAATGAGATTTTTAAATTCTCAAGCAGTGAACTGTGCTGAAGAATTCATTGTTGTTTTTTCAAATGGAAAGAACAGCCACATCCAAGAAAAAACAGTAATTTTTTAAGCAGGTTCAGCACCTTCACTACTGGCAATCACCACCACTTCCTTTTCTCATAATGCGTGCTGTATACATACGTGAGTAATTTCATCTTCCTCCTAAAGCTGTGACGCTAAAAATCCACCCACATTTTTCCACTACCTGATAACTAATCACTGCAAAGTTCTCTTTGATTGCTGTGTGAAGCATAATGATAACCATGAAGGGAGATAGACAAAAATTTGTTGGCGTCAACCTCAATAGCTAAAGGTTGGTTATGCTATTCCTGTGCCAGAAAAAGGAGAGGTGCTATACTATATAATCTAGTGAGTGGATAACAGGATTCTGCTGCCTTGGTTGAGTTGTAGTGTCACATTTGCAGAGTGACATTTGGGTGGCTGATTGCAACTCTGAGTTTGATAGGGTGTGGCTGTGCTGTGATTTTGCCATGGGGACTTAATTTTTTTAAGGCAAAGAATAGACAAAAAGCTGTTTGAGCTGACAGAAGTCAGAAATGAGATAGGTATAATTAATACCAATCCAGCCATCTATAGTAACAGTATCTGTTCCTTCCAAGTTCTCTTTTCATTTTTATTTTAAACTGGCAGTAAGAAATATGAAAACCTCAATGCTGTAACTAATATCAGAAGAAATCAGTCAAAAACCAAGACAATGAAAGGCAACAAACTTCCTATGTCCCTGTGAGCCTAGCTACCCTACCCCCCACTTCCACTTCAAACCCTCCCTCTTGTTTGCCAATAGAGTGCTTGCCCCCTCCTTCTTATCATCAATATACACTACTTTTTAAAAATATTTTTTACAGTTAAGAGATGACTGTAAGCTCCAGGGCCGATGAGGACTTTGATTCAATGCTAACTTCAAAGGGAACGTGCTAGGTGCTTACACACGCATGACATGTCATCACTTCTCTTCCTGTACTCAGTGTGCCCTGATGAATAATCAATGCAGCTTTTATAGAGATGCAAGAAATGCCGATCACAGTTTGTCTCTGAGTCAGTTGACATTTTTATTTTATATATAAAGCAAATGAGGGTGGAAGACACAGACAGAGAGCAAGAGAAGAAGCTGTGTGCCAATCCCTTCAGATCTCATTTAGTCTATGTTACAGAGAAGTTAGCCTTTACAATTCTGGATGCTAATAAAGGGTACACTCTGAGAAATTAATAAATCTTGAGATAGCTTAAAGGAAAGAGAAAAGAAAGCTCTCAGCCTTTAGTATGGACATCTGTGCCCCTGCATGTGTGATGGAATTATGGGAGGGAGCTAAAGGACTTGCAACATCGCTGAGGGAAGGCATGTGGGAGGGTTCAGATTTTTCCATAGGTTAGGAGTCATTCCAATATCTAGTAGCAGTAACCTTGTAATTGTATTGGACACAAACAGTGAGAATGAAGAACAAGCTTCCTTCATAACAACTCTGCTACAGTGCTTGCAAAGCTCTGTTATACTTGTGACAGTCCCCACCACCCTCTCACTGCACTTTGGATGTGACCTGCAACCTCTGCAGATATGCCAATCCACCTTGAGAGCACAGCAACCTTCCCTTTTGTTAATTCAAAGTTTTGCCAGGACACAAATACACAGTTCAAAACAAATAGGCTCAAAAATCTAATGGAAGAATGAAAATCACAGTTTCTAAATTTAGTAATGAAGCTGTCAATTATTGTAGCAATAAACAATGCAATTGTTCACAATAACTGAAGCAAAGCCGCATTAGATATTGCTGGGCTCACAGACCATGCCATATTCTGCCCTCGGTTTCCTACCTATAGGGGTAAGAAGTCAGATTGGTGGAAGATGACTTGGATGTTCCCAAAAGTGTCCAGCCTCCAGACCATGCCAGTTAGACTGTTCTCTGTAAGTAATCCCAGATGGTTTGAACAGAAGCTTCATAACCTGATACTGAAGTAAAGGATAAACTACTATCAAAAGTAAAGCCAGTATTGAACAGCAAGACTAATGGAAAATAGGTTAGTTCATTTCCTTTCTTTACTTTTCTTAAAATAATTAAAGACTTTTCTTATGCATCTAAAACAATTTCAGTAGCTCTAAGGAATGCTAAAAGGTTTATAAATCATGGGTAGGTTTCCTGTAGAAGCAAAAAAAAAAAAGCGAAGTTGTGTTCTCATGCCTTTTCATAACTTTCTGAAGATTTTTCAAAAAAAGATAATTTTTGACTGTTGAATTTGTTTTTAAGGAAGGCAATTGGGGATGCTAAGCAGCAGGCTGACAGGGAGGTCAGCTGGAGACTGACAGGCCTGCCAGGAACATGCGACATGCTGCCACCACTACTTTGCACATGAGGCACAATTAGGACCACAGTCCCATCAGGGGGAGCTTGGAGTTGGCCCAGATAGGTGTCAGAGAGGGCACTGTGACTGTCAGCATCAGTCCTCCCCTTCAAAGATGTCTGGTACCATATGCACTTAGTGACAGACTCATTTTTGCAGCACATTCAAGAGGAGGATGAAATAAAATATTCAAGATACTTTTCACTAGGCCATCCTCTCTCATATAAACTCTACACACCATGTATGCTCTCCTTCCTCACTTCCATCTCCTATAGCTCTGTACAACCTGACAGATACAGAGCCTCAAACAGAATAAAAACAAAGTTTGATGGAAACAGAAGTCTTTGTTTAAAAAAAAAAAAAAAAAAAAAAAGAGGCTCAATGTGATATAGAGCTGTTCATTGAACAGGCCTGCAAGGAGATACTTCTTGCAAGTTTAAAGGGATATATTACTATTATAAATCAAATTGGTTGAGATTAAAACTGTGTTGAAGCATCACACCAGCATATGTACAAGGTTCTTGATCTTCAGCCTGCATCCACTCATGCATGAGATAGCAAAGGTAAACCTAACAGTTTAAGAACTATGAATCCCTTTCCGATTTCTGAAGTTTCAACTTTAGTAGTTAGAGCAGGTCTGTTTACTGATCAGCACGGCAATGCCTGAGCAGAAAAGGCCCAGATGAGACTAAACCTGGAATGGGCAGTAGCTGTGCTATTTGTGGGAGAACCCACCCACCAAATTAAGGATGCTCCCAAACTTCAGGGAGACACTTCACCTCACTGAGAAGTGAGTGGAAAGAAGTGGAGGCCATCTGCTTGGCAACTTGGTGAAGATAGAAACTAAACTCCTTTTTGCATTTTAGCTTTTAGCCCAAGAGCTTCAAAAGTACTTGAAAAGCCTTACAGAAGTTTCACAGGTGGGAAAACTGAAGCACAACATATCAACAGCAAAGCTAGGAAAAGAACCTTGAAAAATCATCCATAACCTTTTATCCATTCCCTGACATGTTTGCTGTATTTTCACCTATCTTCAGGTCCATCTGCTATCTATATCTGAGTCAATTTCTATACCACCTCTTAGTGAAGCTAAAGCCTACCTTTCTACCACAATGTTTCAATAAACAGCTAGGTAGGTCCTGATAAAGAGAGAGACCACCGTGCAGAGCCAGAAAGCCTGAGGATCCTGGGAGACACTGCAAAAAAGCCCAAGTTTCATACTTTTGACTGATGCTGTTTGAGGGATGTTCTGTTAGAATAAATATCTTTATTCTGTTAGAGAAAAGGACTATTTCTTACTAATCAACCTGTGCCAGACCCAAGTTTCATCAACACAATAGCTACCTGCAGGCTGACTTGCAATTTACCACATGATTACCTATTGCCAGCAAATCCTCAATCTTCACAGTCCAGGCAGTCAGTGCTGAGAAATGTTAAAAATATCACTTACTGCATATAGTGGAGGAGGAAGGGAACTGGGGGAAGGAAGTGGGAGAAGAAAAGAGCAATATATTTTAAAGGAAAAAAAATGGAAGAAATATAGACACAGAAAAAGAAGACAAGAAGGAACAGAAAGAAAAAGTTGGAAGAGAGTGAAGAAGTAGAAAAGGGGCAGCTGCAAAAGAAGGATAGAAGTTTTTAAAAGTTGAAAAAGAAACTACATGGGTTTTTTTCCTCCAAAAGTAAACTTCTTGTGCAACACGGCGGCAGCAAAATTTACTTACAATCCTTCCCTCCACCTGCTAAAAGTAGCTCAGGATTTCTGAGCAGAACTGCCAAAACTGAAATTTTAAAGGCAAAATCAAGTAGTTCAGGAATGCTAAGTCAGCACAAGAATCTGAGCGTACCACCCTTATCCCTTCCCATTCCATGAGGGCACTAGAAAAACAACAGCAATGGTGAATCCCTGGTGGGAAGCTAGGTGCCTACGGAAAGGGCCACCACAGCTCACAAACCAGCCTCCCACTTCAGACCTGCAGCCAAAGTCAGGCTGCTCAGCTGCCACAAAATATTTGGTGCTAGAAACGTGCATTCCAGGTCGCACATGACACCCCAGCACTCCTTGAACTGTCCTGGCTACTGTTACTATAGTTTGTAGAAATCATTATACCGTGCATAACACTGGGACTGTGAACTACTGCTTGGTGTCTGTCTTCTCCCTGCCTCTTTTTGCCTCATGACTTCACTTTCCTAATGACCAGGTTCTTTTCATTTGGTTTGTTTTTTCTCCCAGCTTTCCCTTTCTGTTTTGCTTTATTTTCATCCTTCCTCTGCAGTTACAACTCTCTAATACTGGATCATCTAAAAATATTCCTATTTATTATAATTATACTAAAAGCTGCCTTCTGAGTCTCAATATCCTGAAAGGGAAAGTGTTTTCACTAATAACAAACCTGAATTCCTTGTTCAGGAAGAAGAGCTCACATTTTCCTTTCTCCCTGGTATCCACTCCCTCTTTATGCGATTCATTTGCGGCCCTGCATGTAACCTTCCCTTAGGTTCTCTTTATTCTACACTAACTTTAAACTGAACATATGCCCTACTCACTTAACCTACATTTGAATTTCCCACATTTTAGGCTCATTACATTTATATGCTGATAAAGGAGACAGTGTTGGAGACATATCACAGAACTGCAGAATCAAATTTCAGATGTGTTTTAAAGGCACACTCTAAGTGCATCCCCTACACTCCCACATACAGTCACTGATTTATCCACCAGAAAAACTTCAGGCATTTCTAACGCTCCTCATTTTGCACATTTAGGTATTGGTATTGCACTGCATGACAATAAATATTAGTAGAAGAACTTAAAGTTTATTCAACCTTTACAAAAGGGTCACCATAGGACACGGAGACTGCGATCTAAACCATACCCACTGCGACACTACAGGGATTAAGTTTTGTTTATCTGTACATACAATGGATATCATGTTTTGGTATTTGTTTCACCATCAAGATATGAGATCACAATTAGATCAAAGTTGCAGCCTGTCACAACCAAAAGGATGGTTGCTAGCAGCTAATAAACCACAATTTTGGCATCACTTTACTGAATCAGCCAAAAGGCATATACACTTGGTTATGTGGGTTCACCCCTGTGGAATCAGAAAGACCATGTGAAAATTCAGATGTCTATGACAAACCTGCCTTAACATTTACTATCAATAGTTGTGAAGTAAGAGATATCCTTTTTCCTCCTTTTCTGAAAAATCAAGAGATAGCCCTTAGCAAGATAAATGCCTTGAAACTCTGGTCATGTAAATCTGCAGCAATAATGATAAACAGGAAAGCCAAAACCAAATCATGACTATCTTAATGTGCAAATGGAGTCAGTACTGCCTCCTGAAGGCAAGCATCCTTAGACTTGTGAGGAATGTACTGATAAGAGGCATTAAAAATTTTGTTTCATTTCAGAAGTCATGGTCATTTGTGGGGTGGGGGTTTTTTGGGTTTTGGGGGTTTATTGGGTTGGTTTGTTTGTTTTGTTTTTACTGTGACACATAATGTGGACTTTTGGAAAGCCATGATTCCATCTAGGACTTCAAAAAGTCTGTCTGTGCATTGGGAGTTGAAGCAGAATCTTCATTACATGTTGATACTAATTCAGACCCTCTGACACACAGCTGAGCACAACAGTCTCTGTCAAGTTAGGATTGTGTAACATGCATACCAGCAAGGTATTTCAAAACTCTCCAAACTTCATTAGAGCCCCTCTCTATTCTGTGAAATTGGATCACAAATAATGAAGTAGACAATTTGAGAAAATTTAAGGCATCTCCTAGTTCCATGCAAGATGCAATAATAATAATCTTTTTTGTTGGTTTTTTTTTGTTTGTTTGTTTGTTTTGGGGTTTTTTTTTGGTTTTTTTTTTTTGTTTTTTGTTTGGTTTTTTTTAGTGAAATTTTAGCATTCCTAATCTCAGGATTGCCTGCAACAGAAGAAAAAAAGCCAAAACAAAAAACATTGACAATAAAATTGCATGTAATTAAGTAATCCCAACTTTGATTTTTTTTTTAATTAAAAAAAAAAATAAATTAAAAGTCGAATTGTAGTTCAGTTCTGATTTTCTCCTAGTCAGACCATACATCTCCAAGAAAGTATTTGTTCAGTTGTGTTTGCACTTTTATGGACTCTGACATGAAAGAACATGAGTTAAAAGAGGTAAACTGATCGTTCAAGTGATTATTTTTCTCTTTGTTACATTATCAGTTGAAAAAGGCCATTGCATGAATGATATAACTGGTTAAATAATCTATCCTCTATTTGCTTTACACTGAATAAGAACACAAACGTTTCATTCTTTTGTATCTGCTTTTGTTAAGCTAATCGAGTTAAACATATCCAGAAGCACAGTGCACATTAGTATCACTGAGAAGCTGAGGTTATGACTGTATTTTGGCAGTTTATCAGTAAGAATACTGGGCAGAGACACTGACTTTCTGTCTCCTATCAGTAGTTGGGTTTACATGTTGGGGTAAAACAAGGTATCAGGATGGAAATATGCTGGGAGTTTTTCAAACTTTTCAGCAGAAGTTTCTTGTTTGTTTTATTTGTTGGTTACAAAAGTTCCTATGTGATTTGCTGACTCTTTGGGGGTCTGTAGAAGATTCAAATTAATTATCTTGCTTATCAAACATGTAATAATCGCAGCTAATTTCGAACTTTCCATTTGTTCACATTGCTTATCTCTACATCTGTACTTATCACGGTTTTTCTTGCTCTCTTTTTTTTCCTGTTCCTCTTATTGTTGTTTTCTTATATTTGACTGGAATTTCCTAAGTCATACTGTCATATGCATTCGTACAACATATGTACTACATTGGGACCATGACGCTGAGAGAGGAATTTGTGATTGACCAGGAAAAGACCTGATAAACAAGTAGTAATGTGAATTTAAAATTCTTTGTTCGTTCCTGTCCTGTCATTTTCTGTGCACTGGTATACATCTGAGCACATTTCACTTAGATGTGGTTGAGGCAGCAACTGGAACGTTGCATACAGATAACTGAGGATTCCACTAGGACCCAAGAGACCCCATAAAGGCAAGCCTTCTGATCTGCGCATTAATGATTTTGGCACTGGGAGAGGAATAATACAAAATAATTTTCTGGGCAATTTATTATAGCTATCTATGTCTGTGGTAATGCCTGAATACTAGTAGTTGCCTTCCAGGAGGGCACAAGTGCCAGAAAGCCATCCACATTGGACAAAGAAGAAAAAAGAAAAAAATCAGATCCAATTTATAAACTTCCATCTTCCAACATTTAAAATACTTTTCTGTTTCTTTGCTTGACCTCTAGCTTAGCCCTCAATCTACTGTAGAGACCTTTATAACTTCAATCATGAATTTTCTGGTGATTGTTCCAAAGATAGCTTGATGAGGTACACCCAAGAATTGAGGAAGGCAAAACCAAACCAAATTCTCAAGGAGCAAATAAAAATAATCCAAATTTTCTCCCCAAAATAAAATGGGAGACAAGGACATGCATGTTATTACCAGGTGATGTGCAAAACCTACAGATACTACGCAGAAGAGTACATACATATGTATCTTTTTCACAGAGCAATTTCACACTTGAAACAAGTCAGTCAATCTTCTCTAAGGAGAATCAGGGCTCAAGGTCATGGGTGAAATGGTTCTTCTTCCACTGAAACTTCTGTTTACAGTAAGTCCTCCCAGCATTTCTCCCCCAGTTAATTTCAGGAAACAAAAAGTTCAAACTCTTTCTATTTTTTTCCCCCTCATCACACTACTTTAAAGCATCATGGCAGGCTGGAAGTTTCACCCTAGTGACCATCTTGCAAAGCTGGCAGTGTTTCTCCTCATTGAGAAACAGAAGCATCAAGTCAAGCAGGATATTCCAGTGAGGACTCCCCTTAGCCACATTACAGTAACTGGAATTTCCCATGACCTTCAGGATGCCACTTCAGCTCCCTCCAAAGAGACTTAATAGCCTTTCTGCTATTAAGATGTTCCTTCATTTGTCAACAGAAAGCTGCTCAATTGCTACCCTGAGCAAATTTACATAGAAATTACCAATGATACTCTGCAAACAGTTAGGAGAATTACAGCAGAGCCACCCAGCAGAAACATGCCAGGATACACAGCCTACAGAGTCACTGCTCAAAGAGAGGGAGGAAAATATTATAGGGAAAATGCACTGGACTTGCAGAACTGTTAATACATGTGCATTTGGAAACGTGAGCTCTGTTTGGTGTCTGAGTATACTAGTCCCTCCAAAACTTTTCTATGGTAGGAAGAACATTTCCTTCCTACCCACCAATTATTTCCAAGTTCCTTCTGTATATCTGTCCCATGCAGCTGTATCTTTGCATGAAACCTGCAGAAGGGAAGGCAAATTGCTATTCTATCCTGCCAAAGGATGCCTGACTTTTCAGTTTGACACTCTGAACTTTATCTTCCTGTCCCTGACAGAGAAGCCTTGCTGCCACCCTCCAAGCTTCTCATTGAGGAGAGCACTCTCTCCTAGTCACACTCCATCTAACTTCAAGTCTCCCCAGGGCCCTTGCACTTACCTCACCCTGGAGATTGGACCCACTGGGTCAATCACTACCTGTCATACTACAGGCAAAGTAGGTGCCTGATTTGCTTGAAACTGCCATTTTTTTCATTTTGTGAACTCCTTTCTAGGGCTCTTGATCTGATCACAATGGGCTTTTACTGGCAAAATTGTAAACCTGTGTAATCTGTACATAATTCTTTTGTCAAGCACTAGTTGTGGTAGTATCCAGCCTCCAAAACTCTGTATGAGGGCTCAGGCAAACACTGATAAAATGCAAATCTGCCATGGTTGCTACTAGCCTTGACCAGGAGCATGGCTGGGAGCCTAGAGCATTTCTTTCAATGGCAGCATTTTTCCAGAGCTGTCCTTCAACAGAAAAGTCTTTTACAGCAATCACTAGCCTCAGCACAAGGTCTTAACTTTAGAAAACTGAAAAAAAAAAATATCTCAGAGACTTAAAAGTGATCATGTCTGTTGGAACAGTAGCAGTACTGGGCCCTGTCTACCCAAAGAGGACCACTCCAGGAGTCAAACGAAGGAGTGGGCACTAAAGGATACCAAGATGTGAGTCCATGTTTCCTCAGACACCACATCGCGGCAGAGACTGCTGGATCAGTCAAGGGCAAAAAAAGAGGAATCAAGCAGTAAAAAACTGTCTGGAAGGTGGTTTCCCTTATGTAGGTATATACATATCTGCAGGTGCATCTCTGTGTGTGCACATACAAGAGAAAAAAAATAGGTGGGTATTCAGAAGGGCATCAGGTATCTGATGCTTACTATGTGGTCTTGACATGAAATAACTGTACAGAGTAGAAGAAAAATCCCATTTCAAATAATGATCAAAGCCATCATAAGGGAATGAGTAGCTTCCACTTCTTAAAGCAAACAGCCTGCTAATATTTATTCCACAGTATAGACAAAACTCTGCCTTCTGTCAAGGGGAAGGGAATAAATTGTTTTCCCATAATGGTGTTTTCTTTTCAATCAACTTCCCTTCAAGCTTGATTTAAGAGGAGGCCATGTCAGAACCTCAGGCAAATGGAAGAAACCTAAGACACTCCCCCACTGAAGGTGAAAATGATGATGTAGGCAAACTTATAGAGTTCAGTCTAAACCCCAGCGCTGCACACAGGTACAGTCATGCACTCCTCTCCCTCCTCCTCTTCAAATAAAAGGTTTGCAGCAACAATGCAACAAAGGGCCAATAACAATGAGGAGGAAAGAGTTCAGAGCACAGGGAATAATAGCAATGGATATACATTGGAGTACTTTTGCCTTGTTAAAAATTGTGTCTATTTTCTGGGTTTACAGACAGCCCCTTGAGTTGGAAAAATCACAGCAGTTTCTATTTCAGAATGAAATTGATGTTGTAGAAGCTTTGCCATCCATTTCTTTTAAATGTAAATTGCAGAAAGACTGCTTCCAGGAGGATGGTAATTCAAAAAGAAAATACTTAGGATTTTTAAATCTTGGAAAGATTTTGACAATTTGACCCACATATAGTATGAATACTCAGAAAAGTTCCAATAGTATATGAATAAAAACACATAGTCTCCAAATATCAATTAAGGTTTTAACAGTTACAGATCTGAAAGACAGAGGAACCCTTACTTTCCCTTCAAAGTTCCTCACAGGATGCAACTCCCAGTTAAATAATTCAGGCTCTTCAAAATTCATGGGATTCTTATGGTAACGTTTCAGGGAGGGGATGCAGATTTAAACAATACAACTCCAACCCATTGCCTTCTTGACAGAGATTTCATTTGGACCATTGCCATCTCAAGACAGGAGCACTTTGCATGTTTGAGTACAATGATTTCCTTGTGCTAGTACAGTAAGTAAACAGCTAGCAAATGATTTGGGTGTTCAATGGGCTTTGCAAGCAAGATTCTTAACAACAGTGTTAGTTAAGCAAAAGCTAATGAACACTTACTACAATGACATTCCCATTTCCTAGCCCTAATTCTCTCATTACTTATCCACCAGCATAACATGCATGCACTGGCATTAGTATTGTTGACAACAGAAGCCAGAAGCACAAAGGATGCCACGTCCACTGATGACAAGCCCAGAATCATGGCTGTTGATTAAACTGGGGAAGGGGCCTGCTGGGGAGGACTGAGCTAACAACCAGCACAGCCAGGCTAGGACTAACAACGGCAATTTGCTCCTGGTGCCAAGTACTTATGCATGCACACGTGTATCTGTGCATGCACCTGCACAAGGAGAGTCTCACAAGAATCTTTTCATGATTAAGATTTTCTCCACAAATATAGGCCAAGATTTTCAAAAATAGATGTCCAAAGTTAGGCATTCCAAAATCCATATTTAAGCATCTACAGAAGTGGCCTCATTCTCAGAAGTGCTGAAATTGCCAAGAGCTGTAAAATGCTCAAAACTTAAAAATCAGGCCACATCTTTAGGTGCTTGAAAACAGATTCAAGAGCCTAAGTTTAGGCATCTATATTCTTGACTGTAAAATATTATTACCCATGCAAGACCTGCTATAATCCATCACAAATATATGACATTCTCAAAAATGTGCTCTACTAATTGGCCCAGATTTTCAGTTGCAGCTGAAAAGTGCACTGCCCAGCTCAGAGCAGGATCACAAATATAGCCACTCCTCCACCAATTTCTTGGTGGCATTTATGGCTGCAAATTACAGTCACTGCCAAGAACACCCAGTGAACAACTGCGGCAGCTGACCTAGACCATATCCCCTATATCTACTCTCAGACTTCAGCAGAAAAAAAGGATAGAATTGATGTAAGGTTGCACTAAGTCAACTTAGAAAAAGCTCCCCCTCTATCAGAGTAATCCTCCCATGTCTACCTGTTTTCGTGTTTAAATCTATGCAGCGCATGGGAAATAGGCCCCATACTTTATCAATGCCAATCACAGTTATTAAACATGTGAATAGAGTATATCTGTTTACTTAAATGTTACCAAGAAGAATTCAGTAACATCTTTTGAAACTGATGTCAGATCCTTCAACTTGGGGAAATTAAAGGGAAATACATACAAACAACTGTTTGATATGTTACTGGCCCAATAGGGAAATGGCTCCCCACCGTGCTAGATGTGGTAGAAGCAGAATATAAGGATAGACAACTTAAAGGGGAAAATGCACTAAGGAAATGTTCACCAAAGAAATAACAAATATGTATAAGATTTTATTTTAATGCATTGATTCAACTTCTCTGCTTCCTCTGAATCCAAAATCATGACATCATCTCCGTGAAATACTCTGTAACAAAATTCTCAGTATGAATCAGGGTCTTCAGGTTACTTCCCTTTTCCATTTTTCAGCAGCGTTTTTAAATAATTGCTTCATCCTGTAACTTCAGCACTTAGACAGCAGAAAAACCAACATATTCTAGACACTTACTGCACCTGTACACAACTATACTGTCCCACACAGCTGGAGAGCACTCTCTGATGAATGAGCATATCAGGATCACACAAAATTATATTGAATATGAGGTCATTCATAATATCTGGCAACATCTTACTAAAATTACAATGAAAGCAAACATACTTCCATAGATTCTTTTATCCAAATGGTTCCACATATATCTATCATGCTTCCCTTTCTAATGCATGCTGTCTGTATGCTTACAAAGGGTTAAATTCTCAGACGTCCTCAAATGGTGGTATTCCATTAATAATAGAGCTGACATTATCCTGAACAAGTGAGAATCCGATCACAAATTTCTTCACTCAAGAACAAACTATGATTACTTATGGAATGTGTACAACCACCATTCAGTGGCACACAAACATTATTCAAGAGCTTATAGCTGGAAATAAAGTAAAACATCTCTTTCCAAAGACACATCAAGGGGAA
Source organism: Athene cunicularia (assembly GCF_003259725.1). NCBI lineage: Eukaryota > Metazoa > Chordata > Aves > Strigiformes > Strigidae > Athene > Athene cunicularia. The sequence goes on from NW_020799101.1 coordinate 23,415,613, forward strand.
ATTAACATAGAAAATGAATCCAAACTGGACTAGACATTTAAATATATCGTTTCAGCATGATCTCTCAGAGAACAATTCACCTACTAGATCACCCACAACCATGAGCACAGTTTAGCTTAACACCCTACAGAGCATCCAGGCATGACTCCCACCAGGGAGTCATAATCGCTCCCTCTGACCCACCAACCCCATCTGGTGAGTGCACATTCCTCTGTGAGTTACCTACATAAGCCCCTCATATTTCCATAGGGCTAACTCTGATGCAGCATATGTCTATATGCTTCTTGAATCCAAAGCTCAGAGGGATTTGCTTACTCACTGCTCCAACTTCTTCCCAGAAGCTGAAGAGCTACTGAGAGGTTAAGATTATTTGTTCAAGCACAGGACCAGTTATATGCCTTCCAGACCATCCTGTTTACTCACCAAGCTGGCCAAAATACAAGGCAATTCCAAACATGTTTGTCAGCAAAAGACCCTGGAAACTTACCCTTAGTTCATGTGAGCCAAAAATACTCTAGTGCAAAGGTGGCATCACTGAGCTCTTTATAGCAAAAATTCTTTTTCATCTGCTACATAGCCCAGTGATGCATGAACTAGAAATAAATTCCCAAGGTATAATAAATGGGAAAAATAAGTGGGCTCTAAACTACTTTTTGTCAGAAACTTCCCCTTTCACACATGTTGCTACAGTTCTCTTTCCTGGTGATTTTTACTCAGGAAAAAGAGCATATAGGAAGAACCCTTCCAGGAAATACTTGCATGAGCTGAAAGTGGTGTTTTAGCCACAAAAAAGATGGGGCAAGGCATGGCATTCATGCCAAATGGCTGTTAAAGAGGTAACAACAGAAGAGTAATAAAAGATATGATGACACTGGAGTCTGATGAGAGCTGGACAGGAATCATGGGAAACAGGCAGAAATGGAAAGAAGAAAATAATTTTGTGGCACCTTGGATGACCAGTGGTATGATTTGAGCATGGAAGGTAAAACAACAGGCAGTTCAGAAAGATATGTGAAGAGAGCAATATGGGCACAAACAGAAATGGCTGCAGGTTGCTACCTCAGCAGCCACTTGAATGAACTCCACTCAAGGAAATTCAAAGGGAGAAACTCACAACAGTTAGTGCAAGAGATTAACAGAAGTATGAACAAAGTCTCTAGCTGGAAGATTGAGTTTAGACAAAAAAGCTAGATCTGTTGTTGGCTGTGCCAGACCAAGAACTGGATGACTGACAGGTGCCCAGTCACCTTCTCCTTCTTGTGAGCTGGAGCTCAGACCTAACAGTGGGCCAAAGGAAGGAAAACATGCATAGCTACAGATTCTGCTGAACGGCTCCTATCCATCACTGATAGAGGAGTCACTCTCTATGACTTGTGATGTAGGAGGAAAAAGCTGCCTTTGGATCTGGGTAGCTCCGCATGGCACCAGTTCCCAGGATGCTATCATTCACATAGCAGTGCCAGCTCTAGGTATTTCACAGCAAGTAGATGTATTCAAAACCCTGGGTTCAATTTTGCAGACTTCCACTCAGGAGAATGCCAGTGAAAGTTGTTCTTGTAAGAAAAGGCTCAACGGGAGAAGCAGTAGGTGTAATGGGGATCACAGGAAAACACCGGTGACAAAGTCTCAGATTCCTCTGACATAAACATTTCCATCTTTATGTTTTAACAAACTTAAAGATTTTCCTTGGTAAGCAATGCATCCACTTGTCTCTAAGGACTACAGCATCAACTTTAAACCTTGAGTTTACAAAGCTCATATTCTCATTATCTCTTATTGTTCTCTCAGTGCTGCTACAGGTATCTCTACTGTCATTAAGAGAGCGAGCGGCTTGCAGCCACCTTGGTCACTGTGGAGTTGTGCTCTTCACCACAACCCTGTCATCCTGACAAACACTTTGCCTTTCCTATTGCACCCACAGAGTTCCAACTCCCTCTTCACAGAGGCAGACAGCTACAGTAAGAAGAGATACATATTATGTGCTTAATTACTTCATAATTTTTTTTTTTAAAAAGAGAGAAGGACCCTTTGGCCAATATCAGTGTCAGCAAATGCACAGGCAACAGTTAGCAGATCAAAGCTAGTAGTGAATATCGAAAAGAAGCAGTTTGAAATTTTTGTTAAGCTTTGCACAGAACAGGGTTTGCTAATATCCAGCATTAAATTCTGTCTCATGGCCTGTGCCACTGTGAATATGCAGTCTCTGAAAAATACAGAGGAGAAGTGAAGACTGAACAGACACTTAGCTGTTAGCAGTACTACCAAGAATGTGTTTTGGAGTTATTGGTAACAGATGCTTCAGTACAAGAATATTTTTGGTAGGTAGTTACTCACTATCTGACCTAAATAGATATTTCCTTCTTACTTGATGGTTTGTTTATATTCTGAAGTGTTGGATTTTGTATTTCTTGTAAGGTTTTCTATCCAAATTTTATTAGTGAGAGATTGCTTATTACTTACACATAGTGTTCCATAAAACATTTCTAACACACTTAAGATTCCACAACACTGCACAGCAGTGAGTTCCGGAAGCTCATTATGTACAGAAAAACAGGATTTCCTCAGATTTCCAATATTCAGCTTCTTTGGGAATCCACTGCAAATATGCATTGATTTGTTATATTATAACCTTGCATTAGACAATGTACCATCTCCTTGCATTTATTAAAGCTATGTAATTAATAAAAAACAGCACATCTTACGGACATTACTTACAAGAAAATAAGAATAAAACCACTGGTACTCAAGAGAAGCCTAGAGCATGCTATAGAATAAAGCCAGCACTATGATTTCAGTATTCAATTACAGAGAGCTATGTTCAATAACAAAGTGTGTTTCACTTCAGATTACCATCACTTTGGTTATTGAAAGCACACTGTGCTCCACAGCTTACTTTTTTTTGGAGGGAGGAGAGGGGGTAGTATTAAAAACCTCCTTTCCTTCCTTAACTTAATCCCAGCTTGAAGGGCTAAAGATAAAAATTGGAGGTGTGCTTTCATTGTTGGGTTTTTCAGCTTTCTAATTATATACCACACTCCATAAAACATGCACTGCAGTAAAGAACCAGAGGAACTGGCAGATTGAGGCAGAGGGAAAATGTCTTAATCCTTCTGACCTTTACCACAATTTTCTTTCTCCAACAGCATACACAGCTGACCTTTTCTACCCACTGACAGCACATCTTATGGCAGGTTTCCATTATCCAAGCTCTCTGCAAATTCACTGCAGATACTACTGGTAACTCAGCTCAGTTCTGAAAGGATGTTATAATGCACAACTCACCGAAACCTTTACTGCTGGTTTATACCTGTTCCAGAAAGTCACAATGGCCATGCTTACATACCTGCCAGCTTTCCAGATGTGCACAGAGGCAAAATACCTGCAAGACAGCCAAACATTACAGATGTAGCCAGCAGAAACAAGGATGAATTGTTGCCAGATACACCAAACATGTTCATCTCGGTCACAAACTCCACTGGGTTGAGCAATGTCTCGGTCATTAGGCTGCCTGCCCAGCACACAGGAGATCTGTCTCTGACTTAGTATGTGACATTGGGAAAGTCACTAGGCCTCGATGGCTCTGCTCTTTAGCTGTAAAATAGGGGTGGATTGCATCTCCTTACTTCAATGTTATGAAATACTTTCAGACAGAAATCATTTCGAGCTACTCTGGTAACAGGGTCCAGATGGAGAAATCTGCAGAATATTTTAGGTGAAGTTTATAATTTAATTATGGAAAGACAACAAAATATTGTGGGGCATGGTACATAGGTTTTATTGGTACAAGTTGTATATGGGTATTATTCATGATTAGAAAAGCCCAGAGTGATTCCTGAAGGTCCTATCAACTGACTAGCAGCAAAATCTTTACACCCAACTGCATCATCCTGGTCTCTGTAAATTTCACACTTTTATTAAGAAAACTAAATGTTTGTGATACTTTTCTATTTTTTCCACATCTTTTTAATTGAAACTATTTTTATATTACTCCAGCTGTAAAGCCAGACTCTCTTAGTAACCATGTGTCCAACTACAAAGCTCACTGAGGGAGAGAATACAAAAAATAAAGTAATATTTTTATTCCCAAAATAACCTGAATTCTTATGCTTTTTTTCTTTTTGAATATTAGATTCAATATAGACACTTAAAGTCGAGTCTTTTGAGTGCTTATCGTATATCTTGATAGAGAACATGAGAAACTAAGCAGTTTGACACTTCAGATCCATGCAACCATATACGCCTCTGCGGTCAGCAAAGACAAAGATGCTGGGGTTTGCAAAGGAGCCAAAGGCAGTAAGACTCTACAACAAAAGAGGAGTTTTCATCCATAAAACAAAGCAGCAGTGGCGGTGAGGGTGTGGGAGTAGTATTTGCCTTTTTCACTTGGATTTGGTTTAGAATTTAAAACCCCAGGGGTTTCTAGCCTTCATCCCACTGTGGCATTACAGGGAAATGAGCAGTGAGAGAAATATGAAGGCTCAGACTGGGTAATGAATAAAAGGAAAAAAGAATGGGAGACAAGGATGTGCAGAACCACCACACTGCAGTTGGGAAGCAAGCCTCCGTACATGTATGACCACTGAAGATACTGTTTTGAAAACAGAAGTGGAATTAAATGGGATTTGAAGAGGCCTGTGATGCACCCTACCAGTAGAGAACTCCTTGGGGAACAAATTCCAGAGACAGATAGAGAAGTCTTGAATGCATCGCTCAAAATGATCACAAACACCACAAAACAATAAGTCCGATATATGTGTATCTGGCATAAGCACAGTGCAAGAATTTCAGAGGTCTGAATATAATCCTCTTTGGGTAAATATATTCTTGGCTACATAAAATTCCCCTGCAGACTTTCTAGTCTTTCTTTTGCTGTATTTTGCCACTAACAAATCATAATGTTTTGTGTCATGATGACAAAGAAAATACTGTTCATGAAGCTTTGCAAGGGGCTTCCATAAAGACAAAAACACACTCCGAGAAACAGCATTGCAGGCAAATGTTATTTCGGATTTTAAGACAACCAGAACCAGTGAATGGTTCATGTACATTTAATTTAGCTTTCTATTGACACTTGCCTAATAGCTTATTCTACATTGAAAGGAATTTACAATATAGGTATCATTAAAAAATATTCCATGCTTTGGACAGAATGACTCACATTGTGGATGAACAGAAGCATGATCAAAATCTAAGAACAGTACAAAAAAATACTATATTAAACATACTACATATGTATTTTAAACAACTATGCATTTATATGTTGCACACAGAGAGAGAGAGTGCATTGAAAGAAAATTCATATAGGTAGAATTCAGAAAGGAGTAAATTTTTTAAATCTTACACAAAAGCCTGATTTCCCCACAGAATTCTAACCTGGTTTATTCTGCAACACACAAAAGCTTGGGAAAGTATATAAGGGACTGATTATTCAATTTTTACTTAGCTAGTGGGTTTGGCTCTAATATTTCCTTCTTAATTTTTCTTCAGACTGCTTACCAAATATTTCAAAGCTCATTCAGCAATGCTAAGCAGGAATAGACATGAAGAAAATCTGTGATTGTCTTAGACTGATTTAGGAAGACAGTTTCAAATTTGAATATGAAAATCCTGAACCAATACTGACTAAGAAAATAAATAAAAATCTACAAACAGGAGACACATAGGAAAGAAGAACCTATGCAGAAAGATCAAAATCAGATTAAAAGCAGAAAAAATTTAGACTGAAGACCATGGAAATCTTCCAGAAAGAAGAAGATGCTATGGAATTATTACTTATTCTTTATAATGTTTGTCACAGAACCTCAAAACTGATCAGAAATACAAAATAATAGTATAATTTATCAGAGGATAAGAATCTCATCACTAAGGACTCTTAAAATTAAAATACGAAAGAATGGAAAAATTGAAAACAAACCTGTGGGGGGCCCCACTGATGTCTAGAATAGCATAAAATAAGTTTTCCATTTCTGAACTGTGTGTTTGTAGCAAAAGTAAAAGACTTACTCATGCAGGAAAAAGGATAGTGCATGCGAGTCTTATTATGTCTTTAAAGAAGGCATGATTACAGAAGTATGATCTTCCAGTAGTAAAACACACACATAGGAAGGTAGGACAAATCTTACAAGCACATTGAAACATTGCCATTGAATGCAGAGACAAGGTGACTGCTGTTTCAGATACATATCTTTTGTTTTTCTTTCATAGACATCTGAACATACTACCAAAATCTGAAGCATCCCTAATCTTCAAGAAACTGCTGCTCCAGGGATCCTTTGCTCATTTTCCTACCTTCTGTATTTGAATTCCTCCTTCTTCAGAAACTCAGTGGTGAGATGCTCCCTCAGCCTGTCTCTCCAAGACTTCATTTTCTAATCTACCTCTGGATTTGCAGCAATCGATTCCACTGTCTGCTGCCAGAGACCCTGAGTGCTCTGGACTCAATTTGCATCATGGAGAGAAGGTCCTTTTCAATGTCTACTATTGACAGCAATTTTCCTTTTCCATTGATCCTTCCTCAACAGACAAACAAATAACACATGCTAACACCCCCACTTGAGGTGACAGAGATGGCCAGATTGAGCACCCTATTATTTTTCACAATCCATTATTGATAACCCTCAGTGTGATTCAACTGTCTGTCCCTGAAAGGCGGCTTAAAATAAAGCAAAGCTGCAACTGTGAGAAGCTGAATAAATGGTGGGTTTTTTTCTGGAATATTTAGTTACAACTGACAGAAGTTTGCAAACATCTTCCATTTCCTCAACAGTTTGGAGCTGCATCAAAGTCATGCTCTTAAAATAAAATCAAGAAAAAATAACGACATTCCCTTGCTTTTGCATCACATACAAACTTTACATTTTACAAAACTGTAAGGATTGCATCTTTCCCCGTACAGGTGCTTAGAATAGGGGTACTTCAGGAAAGACCAAGCTGAGATTTTCCACACTGAAATCCAGGGGAAAAGAGTAAGCACTGGCTATAAGCCATAACTGTGGCTGTATCACTCTACCATCCTGCCCTCCAGGGAGAGGTTGGAGAAGCAGCAGGCTGGTTTTCCTTTCTCCATCTTTAAAAGTATTTGTTTGTACATGTGTGAGGGAAAAGGCAGAGATGAAGGGAATGCCATCTTTCAGAAATGGACCTGAAAATAGGAATTTTCAGCAGCACAATATGTTGCCAAATACCTTGTTGCTTTCTCTACCGTTATGAAGACTAGTACTTGCCCTTGCCTGCCATATTTGCTTTGTAAGGTCTGACACATACAGGCCTTTAAATAAAGGCACAGGAAATCTGGGGTTCCTTCTGTGGTATTAATTAGGTCAGGGATTCCTATTCCACTCCAGTATAGGTATCAAATTCCTGAAAGTACAGACACCAAAACTCTTAATTGCACTCATCCTTGCTCTGTATTTCCATCCAATGGAGACAAATGTTCTGGAAAAATTGCTACTAGAACAAGCTAACATTAAAACCAGAGTTTGCTTTTCTTGCTTTAAGTGAGTTAGAAATCAGTTGGCTGCTTGTTTGTCATTCTGAGCCAAAGCCAAGCACTGATCTCTCCCTCGACTTACATTAGTCTTGAGAATGCAAACAATAAGCAATCTGGGGCTTAATGAGCTTCCATGTGGGGTCAGTCTGACAGAACAAAACAGGATGGTCATTTTTGGAGCCAACCCAGTTTGAAACAGGAATCACATAGGGGGATACTAAGAGCAACAGAGAACTAAAGATCTGCAGACATACCTCATTCAAAGGATTTCAGATAGAGACTCCCTTGTGGCTTCTTTACTCCAGCTGACTGTAAGTTACTATTGCCCAGGTACTGGCACTGAGCAGCTAATCCAGATCAGCTTGCATCCCCCTTTGGCATAGCTGCAGTGGCACATCTGGGTTGAGAAGGAAAGATGGAGCCTCCTCTTCAGGAATGTATAAACATATTTGCTTTTAGAGAGATTCACTTCAAATAAAATGTCTACCATACAACACACAAAAGGAACATACCAAAAAAAAACCAAACCTCAACAGCTCTAAACCCTTTCAATACCTATTTCTGAACAACACATAATAGACTCTTCTGCTAAAACTCAGTTGTGTGAAAAGCACAGACTGTCACCATTACAGCCAAAAGTGAACCTCCTTTAATTGTTTCTAAAACATGGAAGATTAACAATTCTAGACATAAAACCACTGCACCAACTAAGGAGTCAACAGACAACACATACTAGATGAAATACAGGACCATGATACCATCTTCAACCAGTCACTCCCTCCCTTTCCTCTTTCCCAACTCATTCCACAGACCCCATTCTGGGGCTTATTTCATATTCTCTTTGTTACTCAACTTCTTAACAGCCTCCTTCCATTTCCCTGGCCTCCGCAGCCCTGAAGAGCAGAAAGAATGCCAACTCATTAACCTGACAGGCGCTCAGATATAAAGGTGATGGGCTGATAGAAAATCCTAAAGGCAGGCTAGATTAGTGTCATACACATATTTTTGGGCCATCCAGAGAAGGAATCTTCAATTATTCCAATGCACGTTAATGAGCTTTTGAAAATTTTACCTTGGCAACCCATTCCCCAAGCTGCAAAACAATGAACAGAGAAATGTGAACACCAGACAACTGAACAGTTAAAATCCTGCTTGTGATCTGCTGCAGACACTTTCACTTGGAATGTTTGAGCATAATAGTTCTGCGTAGGAAGAAAGGAACTGTTGATATTTTAGTCATCTGCATATATTCTAGTTTGGTTTTTTTAATAAAATGTAAAAAGGTGCATTTAATGATTATTCAGAAGTGGACTATTATAACCATTAAAAATAACATCCATACGGTTTGTAATCAGCTCCAGTGTCTCTCAGCACGTGTGTGGGCTGGAGATGAGCACCATGGCCAGTAGGCAGGGCCTTTTTTGGTACTGATGGGGGTGTATATTAAAACTTTAAAAGTTACTCTGATTAATTCACTTCAAGTCAGCTTAATTTTCCTCACTGCTTAATTATTCCAGCTGCTAAGATTCCCAAAAGGGAGTCAATCGTGCTCTTGAGCTTCATTATTAGTCATGACTTTTTTTTAACTAGATTGAGACCCACCAACTCACAAGGAAGTTGGTTGGGACTTTTTCACACACTGGTTGTCAGAGCAATATCCAGAAAGGTAATTTCATAGTAAGACTCCAAGTCTCACTTCCTGAGCAGCTCCTTCCTTTTAGACTACATATCTGTAGAATTCATATTATATCATTTCAGCTCTCTTAGGTACCTTTGAAATACTCTGACTTTGGACATTAGTACTGACAAAATGCCTTCATAAAAGATTTGTCCATTGGCAAATCCCCAGGGACAAGAAGAGTTGGAAAGATTTGGCTTCCCAATTAGCTTTATCTGGAACATTCAAGGAAAATCTTCCTTTCTTGCAATATCATCTATCCCACTAATGTCTGACTAGGAAAGCAGCACCATGCTTTACAAAGCAGTCACAGCTTCTCTTTAACAATGATCCTTCTCTGACTGTAGCCTGCACTTCATTGTTCTGCTAATGCCTTTAATTCTTCTTGGGTTTGTGTCTATTCTAAATGCAATAACCTGATTAGACTCCTTTCCTCAGAAGGCTGAGAGGAGGTCACATCAATCACAATAAGTTTTCCGAACACATGAAGAATGAAAATAGGTTGGATACCTCTATATTTTCCATTCTCCTACAAAGAAAATATCCATTCATATAGTAATCCTTAACACAGATATACAGCATTTAATTGTATATTACATTCACCTCCCCCAAAATGCATATGCAATCTAACTAAAACTATTCCAACTGAGAATCATATTCAAACTACTCTAGCCAAAGTAATAATGTCAAGTGCAATCTAAAAAAGGCTACACAGTGTTTCAAAAGAAAGCTTTTACATTTTCCTGTGAGTGAAATCCTCAGTTTCAAATTTGCCTAAATTTTTAAGTCAGTAAAAATAGCAGCTAAGCACTTTCTGTATCACATACAGAAATACATTATAGCATATTTTAATTATATAGAGAAGAGAAGAGAAAAAGAAAAGTGCTTGACTCTTTCTAGCATTCAACTTTCTATTTCAATCAGCAAACAGCTTTTGTAATTCAGTCCTACATACAATTTAAAAAGCTACCTTTGCTTTCCAGTTTTCTACTCATCTACGGAATCATTACAGCTACACCTGTTCTGCTCATCTGTACTACCTTCAATGTTTGAAGAATCAGACTACAAACACATTTTGCTTCCTAATCTCTGGAAGAGGCTGGCCACTACTACTTACACCATGCAACTGACTGGGAAGTGGCAGTTGCCACTGGAACCAACCACTGGAAGAGGCAAGTGTAAATTACTGATAGTTGTGCAGAAGGTTTAAAAACAATCTCTCCTGGCTTCAGTCACACTCTCTGATATATAACCTTCTTCTATTTATTATGCTGATGAGTCACATATAAATGCCCATATTGCTTCCATAAGCAGAGTTCTGATCCATCTTAAACTCTGTTGTTATCGATCTTTGGTACCTTGGCCACATGTAGATCTGGGACCTCAAACCATCACTCCAGTTAACATAGCGATAGTATTTGCTACTACTACAGAAAAGTTGGTGTATTCTTCTCAAGAAAAATTATCATCATGAACTATTACTGCAGTTTCAATGGACACAGGAATAGGGACTAGGCAGAAACAGACCCACACATTCATTTTCTTCTGTAATCAAGGGCTTAAGTGAACCTTGCTCTGCAGAGCTGAGAGGCTTCCAGACACTGAAATAATCCAGCCTGGTGCCTTTTGTCAATTTAATTATTTTCTCTGAGATTAGTACTCACAAAAACATCTCAGATTGACAGCCCTGGAAATTATGTCCTGTGTTATCTATGGAACAGATACAGTCCAAGGAGCAGCAATACTTTCAGGTCTGATTTATTTTCATTTCAGTCTTTAATGTGTCCTTCGATTTTTAATTGATAATAGTGACATCTCTCCCTACTAGGACCATTTTTTTATTTTTCTCTAAAAGACAACAAAGGTGTTTCCTTTAGCCACACACATTTTACTCCTAAACCTGATTAATTCTCCCTAAACACAGACTGTATCTTCATAAATACTGTTACTACTGTGATTGCCAAAGAATCTACAGGTTAACCAAACAGTGACCTAACTTCTAAATACAGAAACTAATCTCTCTTTAGTTTAAATACAAACATTTGTGTAGTTACATTTTAATAAGGTTTAGTTTTGTGGAGAAGGAGATCACTCACTAAATCAAAACTAGAGAAATGCAATATGGAAGTCAAGAAAAGGGAAAGGAAAATGGGGAAATAATCATATTAAGATATTGGTTTTCATACGCTGTTACACAGACCCATGAAGCCGCTTTGAGGCAGGAGAACAGCATAACTATCTAATCGTGTTGAAAGAAAATTTACAACCAATATATGCAAGAGGCAAAACAGAAGGAAGGAAGAAAGGATAATCTAGTGAGTACGCAACTAGTAATCTGCTCAAACTTGGGCCTCAGAAGAGACGTAAACATAGAAGCTGGTGTGCTGCAGCAGCCTGGCTCATGAAGTTGCCAAGACCCAACCATTGAGACAAATGTGCAGGGACATTCTGCTGTAGGCAGCAATGAGGCAATCAGATTCCAAAATAAAACGTAACATCCTAATCTTTAAGTTTGATCTAAAGCATAAGGTTTAGCACCCTTTCCAATCTTCCTGTTCGTATTAACAAGAATATACAAAGTTATAGCAATTATCTACATAAAATGTCATCTCTCTGCATCTTGCTAAGCTCTTGGCCTCAATGACACCCTTTGGCAAACCATGCTTTGTAAAACCTAGGTTCAGCTTGTTATCACACCACAGATTTCTTGTGTGTTGCACATAAAATCTTTAAAGACAAGGTTTTTCAAATGAATTTAACCACATAACACATCCTTGTAATTCAGCTGGATCCTGTTCTTATAATGGGGATAAATGCACCTTGCTATATCTTACTAATCTTTACAACATCTCCAACATTATAGATCGTAAAAGCCTTTACTATTTGAGTAATGAGTAGGCAGGTGTGTAAAGGACCATGTACTTAGTGATGAAATTAGGTAAACTGTCACATAATGGCTAGTCACCAGCTCCTTTGGCTTGAAAGAATTATGTTCTAAAGACCATTCTTTTGTTCTTTGCCCAGTTGAATGCTAAATAAGTAAAACATTAAGACTGTTTCAGAAATGACATTCACTATGATTTTCATGCTTATAGGGTCCCTCCACCTTTGCTGATAACAGCAAATCCTTCCTCCTGCTGACTTGTCAAAAGAAAGACATCATTATTATAGGAATGTAACTATGACAGAGGATCCCTGAACTACTTGTTGAGCTTTGCCTTGGACAAAACCTACAACAGAGCTGTCAGGAAGCCTGCCAAGGTAAAAACATGTATGCAGCCCCTCCACAGTGAGCTCCTTTCCTCGTGCTCTAGCCCACTCCTCCCCTGTAGTTACTTCTCATCTTGATTCTCCAAAGCCCTTAACAGGTCAGAATTGGAAGATTTATTCCCTATGGTAGCTGCTCTGACACAGACTTTCCCTCAAACCTTTAAGTAATTTTTGCACTTTAGAAAACCCATATTATAAATGTCAGAAAAAAATGCATTCATTTTGGATCAGGTGTCACTGTGACACCCATTAATCAAACACTAACAAGGTCTGATGAAGCCCTCAAGCACCTGTAGGAAAAGCATAGACTGGAAGTAAGGAAGGAAAGAGATGATGAGTCAGGGTTGCAAACTGCTCTCTTCTAGAATTTATTTGCTTGGTATCTCTGACAAAGAAGTTCCAGACCCTAATGACAGACCGAAAGACTCAAGATCAACATCCATTCATAATTCTACTTCTTAGAACAAGGAAAGACAATGCCCTCATTTAAGATTCAAATTGAACTTCCTCCTACCTGGACCTTTGTGTCCTCTTGTGCATTTGTTATGAGAAATTATTTACATAGAAATTGCTGAGACACCAAGCAAAGGAAGAAGAAATTCTTATGTCAAAGGAAAAAAGCCTGCTGCATGTTGGCATTTTATTTATTTTTTTAAACAAAGCATTCTGTGGCATGAGTCAGGTAATACAGAGTGGGAGGATCACACTCCAGCAGGCTGTGGTTGAGCAGGTGGAGCTGTGGAGACAGTTCGGGCATATGTGGTGGCTGTGTTCTCCCTTGAAGGACTTTGAGAAACAAGTTCTACAAAACTGCCTTTTCAAGGACATCTTGCTGCTAAACTTGCTTCAAAAACACTGGGATTCCTAAACTCTTTTTCCTGCTACCTATCAATTAATGTTCTCTTTCTGTATCTTCTTTTTTAAGATGAAGATAAAACCCACAGATTGATCTCACAGACTAGTTGGGAAACTACTGCTGAGAGCACATGACATCCTTGGCAAATAGAAAATATCCCAAAATGCAAAATACGTACACTATTCCCTGGACACAGAGCAGACACAGCAGTATAGAAAGGGTATTCCACGAGGGGTACTTAGTATATTCTAGTTACCTTATTTTCCTTGGTCCCTAACTATTGGCTTTATTCTAGCTCTTCTGCTATTACATTCCAGATTAAAGTAGTATCTTGTGGCAGATATGAGCAAACTGACATATAAACTCTAGACAAAGGTTTATACAAGGCCCTATATTTCTCCAAATACATTAGGAAGATTTTTAATAGGGCTGAGAAGTCCCTGGATTTAATCAACAGATTTCATCCATTTCCAGGATTATAGATAGACTGGGTCTGTTTGTCCTCTCAATTCAATTGGCATGTATAAACAATAATGCCACTGATATCAGAGAAGCCACAGCAATATGAAAGAAAACATCAGGTCCATGGTGAAGAGACCAGCTCTTGCATTAATGTAACCTCTTCAGTGGCTCAATAAATAATTTTAAATAAATAAATAGTGCAAACAAGAGACAGTAAACCCAAATTTGAATAATGAGATCTTTGGGTTTGCTGCTGTTTGAAATATTATTTATACAAACAAGCAACAGCTCCAGGTGTTCTCAGATAAACCCAGCAAGTTCCCCAAAGGTCTGTTAGCTGACTGTTTGCCTGGAAGCCACTGGATCTATTAGAGTCTTGCTGTAGCTTCCTGCTGAAGAACCCTTCCTGAGAATCTCAAATCTGGTAACAGGCTAGTCAGTAAGCATGCCAGGAAAATGCTGTGGAGACCCCGGTGAGGCCTTCATTTACCGTGCCTAGCACAGGATGCCAGACTTTTGACAGCACAGGTCACATCTCATTTGTAATGTGCATTAGGAGCTTTTGTTCAAGCTGGAGAGAAGCGTCCTCTCTCCTTCCGTGGCAGACAGCTCGGGCTGGGTGCACCGTGCTGCACAACTGCTGTACCAAGGGATGAGGGAAGATCCTCGAGGGGAAAAACAGTGATGAAATTGGAATGATTGCTAGTGGCTTCTTGTAGGAGAATGAGCTAGCAATTCAGAAAAACAAGCTTGTTAGAGGGAAACAGGAATGGCACCAATCTGCTGTAATGAGCAGGCAGTAGAACTGTGCCTCGATGTCATGCTCCATTCTGGGTCTGAGCCACATCCTGCAAAGGTTGGGGCCTTGCTGGTTGTAAATGAACACAACCCAATGATTTTTCCTCTCTTTTTAGTCTCCCAAGTGGGAACCTGCAGAAGACAAAAGCAATGCAGCACAATTGTGGGCTGACTAGAAGATTTCCATTAGCTATGCCACACCACCTTTAGTCTGTCAGGGTGAAGGAGAAGAAAGACTGGATGGTTTAACCAACTGTTTGGGTCTTGAGATAAGGCAGTAACTCACATGGGACAGGGAGTTTCCAGTTTCCTCCAGAGTATGGGCATTTTTAAAGATAATCACAACGCTCCAGAGTACCATCTAGCTAAGAAAACGTTGTTCAGGAAGTAAATCCTTGAGATGATGAAATATTCCTTTTACAGATGGGAACACAGAGGAATTAAATGACTTGCTCAGTATTATAAAATAAATCAGTGATAAAATACAAAAAAGAATCAGGTGCCCTGACGCCCACTTCTGTACATAAATCACTAGACCATAATTTCTTCTTCAATATATCATTTCCTCTTTTCATATGCTATGCCAGAGGAAGATTATTCTACATGCTACATGGAGTAACATTTTTTCAAGACTAATTCAAAACCCGTCAAGCCTCTTCTATTCCCTTGGGAAATGATTCCAAATCTTGACAGTGCAAGGACACATGTCCATGACTGGAAGTTTTCCATGATACCTACCTTAAGTTTTTCTATTCTCTACTTGTAGTTATCTAAATATCTTGTCTCTTTCCATGGTATTTACAATCCTCAAACACTAGCAGAGTTATATTTCCCTTTCTCTCTCCCAGCTATCACTTAATCAAGAAATATAAATCTCTTTCAGTACTACCTCTAAAAATAATTCCTTATACTCCCAAAACATTTTTTATTTGTTCCCCTGAACTTTCTCCACTTTTCCAATATTAAGTACTTATTTCAGTCTTTCCACGGTGTGTTTTTTGACTTTAACCCGTCCTTTCTTTCTCCTTGCTGATGGGACAGACAGCAGCAGTGCAGAGGAGATGGGAGAGCTGAATGTCTGGAGTGAGAAATCAATGGTGTTGCAAGATGTCTAGAGTTGAGGGATTACTGGCAAGCTCCTGGAGGAATCTTTCCGTATATCCTTTGGAACTGGGAGGAGTGGTTAATTTCCTCAAAGGTGAGAGGCAGAATTTATTACTTCCTTCCCATTCATTTTACCATTTTAGTCCAAGGAAGTCAGAAGAAACACGTTAAATTCCAACATTAAATAATAACAATAAAATTGTTTCACTGCCTGGCTAAATCAGCAAAAGGCAAACACCAATACCTGACTCCCTTGTGGTTTTCACTGCGGTCAGAATTAAGCCTCACAAAAATGGCAATCTCAGCAGAAATATAGAACCATGGGCTGCCACATTAACATAAAGTACAGCAGCCAGAAATTATTGCTGCCTCTAATCTCCAAACACTCAGGAGCTGAACTACGTTCAGCGGAATGACCTGTCCTCCATGATGCATTAGTGTTTGCACTCACTCTAACTCTCTCTCATGCACACGCAGAGCCTGTTCTTTTGGAGTACAGATTTATGCTTCCTGAAATAAAAAAAGCAATACTTTAACTGCCCCTGCCTGGTCTCCTTTCTCCTCCCTAACAAAATCATCAACTCTGAGCTTTTTGAGGACACTGGGACTTCTATTTTGGGTGAAGATCAAGAAACAAAGAACCCAAAGCTTCACTTAGCATCTTGCTATCACTACCCCAGAAGACTCAAGAACTTCCTTCTTCTCACTATTTCTAAAATGGAAGTGATATGAAATAGTTAAAAGCCTAAATAAGAAGCTATAAAGAACCCATATGTAAATGTACATAGTGTCACATAAAAAAACAACCTGGTGATCTTTCCTTTGAGTTTATACCATGCCTCTCTCTGACCCATTCCCTGTGCTCTATTTCTTGTCTATCTTATCTTTATTTCTTAAAAACATTACAGCTATGCTTATGAATAAGTCTTTCTAAAATTAAGCTATGAGAAACTAATATGTAAAAGTTCTTATTTCTACTAAAGGTTAGCATATTTTAATAACTGTCATTTAAACTGGCTTTAGTTGTTTTCAGCTAAACTGATGAAAACCAGGTTTAAACCAAAGCAAATGCACTGATTTAATGAAGCTCATTGGAAACAGTGTCTCGAATTAAACTGGTGCAACTGATGGCAGAGGAGAGCAAAGACTGAAGATTTACTGTTGAAGACAGATTGACAAAGGTCTGCCTAAAGTAGTAATAAGCAGAGGTTAAATCTCAGTGGTAGATTTAATTGCCACCCAGGTACTTGTAAAGTACTTAGTTGAAAAAAAGTTTCCCCTTCAGACAAAAGGGATAGTGTAGTGTTGTTTCAGATTTTGAATAATTAAAATGAAGACAAAAACAAAACCAAAACCACAGACAAGACAACACACCATTGCTGGGCAATTCCTTCGAAAGACACAAAAGCAGAACACACTCTCCAGGTGGACACGGCAACAGAAGTTTGGCTCAGACTGAGCTGACATGTGGTGTGGCTGTGGGACAGAGCATTTGGGGAAGGATACCATATAGAGAGAACTGGTGCTCTGAGTACGGAGAATGAGTTTTATATTTCATATCTCATTTTGTTTGAGAACAGAGGGCTTTGTACATTACTTTAAAATAACAAAAATCCGTTAAAGATATAGGACTCCATCCAATAAAATTCTTCTCTGTAACTGGAATAAATTACTATTGTCCAAATTTAGGGTGGCTGCTATAATGAAAAGAAGCACGGTTTTTAATAGGAAGGTAGCAGCAATAAATAATCTAGAATCTATTACTGCAATAAGAGCACACTGTTGACAATGACTGATGGCTACTACTCTGAAATCATCCTACATAAAATGACAGATTAAATCAGATCCAGCTCTATACATAAAACAACCTCGTCCACACTTTCAAACATTATGTTTTAAAAACCAGACAACAGCAACCAAAACCCTCCATGATGCCACCATGTTACCTAAAGTCTCCTCATTAACCTTCACTCTTCAGGACTGAACAGCTATCCTAAACATAGAAGGAATGTTAATGTTAAGGATCATTGCTATTACAAATCTACCAAATAAAATACCTGGAATGCAGTAGTTATTCCTCATTAGCAATCATACTTCAGACATTTCATTTAGGACTCAATATTAGTAAAGTACAGCAACAGCAAAAAAAAAAATTAGTTTAGTGTTAATGGTTACTTGATTCAGACAACTTAAACTTCAGAGCCAGGAGAAGCCTCAAATGCTTGTTTCAGAGAAATCTTCACATCTCCTCTATAAGGTATTTTAAAGCACCAACAACAACAGAGGATTAAATCTGCAAAGGAAATTGATGTCATTCAACTCTAATTTAGTGTAAAAGTCTCCATACTTCTATTTCAAACTCACCACATATTCCCACCAAAATAATCAGCTGTGAAAGAGTGAATTATGCCTATATTTAAAGTTAATATTGTTGAGGCTTTGGAGCTGTATCCCCTTGAAAAAGACATAGTCCTAACATCCCTCAGAGGCACTGCTTACAGGTTGTCCACAGCCTCACCTATCTGCTCAGGAAATATTTAAAAGGATACATATCTATAATATACACTCTATTAAAATATGCCAGCAACTATTTCAAGCACCACCCACTTCTCCCCACATTTACACTTACTCTTTCATCCCAGAAGGCACAGCATTCTCAACATTCAGGCCTACTGGATTATGTCAGAAACATAACAACTGTCCCCATGTCACCTATGTCAAAGATATCCCTTTTTTCCTCCCTCTCCTCTCCAAGATCTAAGCTACTGAGCCTAGAAAGGTTGTCTACTTCTTTTATGCCTCAACTGAGAAATCGATAAATGCTCTCAACCTTTCCAACTTTATGTTTTTATTTGACAACAGTATACAACAACAACGATCTATGTGACATGGTTACAGCAGACTATTCTTAGGTGTACTATCACATTACTGCAATTGAACAGGATACCATAAAAGAGATTTAAGCTAAGTGTTACCCTGCCTTTGCAATGAACAGTCTGCAAACAGTTAATTAAAGCAATTCACCTAACATGATATAGAATCCAAATCCTTCACCAGTTAAACTTTAAGGTGACACACTCACTCTGTAGTAAAAGAACATCCAACTCAGGTTGTTATCCTGGTTCATCTATTTTATTACCATTATTCAAGTACATGTTCCCTATTTCAACAAGCACACACTTATAGTTCTTCTAATTCTTCCTCCCAACCCTTTATGTGTACACTATACAGTGCATTGACCTATAGCGCTCTACCACAAAAAAAAAAAAAAAAAAAAAAAAAAAAAAAAAAAAAAAAA
>NW_020799101.1:23434617-23514804 GCF_003259725.1 Athene cunicularia
ATAAAAAAAAAAAAAAAAAAAAAAAAAAAAAAAAAAAAAAAGAGGTAAGGAGAATGGAGATACAGCATTTCTGTTGAGTTGTGGGCTGTTTCACTCAACATTAGACCTTAGCACTGAGCTAAGGATCATGATATGGTTCATAAAAATTAACATGACTACCATAAATACTCACCAGTAATACTTTCTGAACTCACCTGGTCACAAGCACATTAACATCAACAAGACTATTATCTTTAAATGAGTTCTTTGGCTTGCCTAGTTCCCTCCACTTAAAGACAACTCCAAAAATAAAAAAAACAGTGGTAGGCAACTCTCTTCTGCTGACCAGATACACTCTCTAGAGAGGTGTGCTGATTACCAGGGCTCATATTATGGATCTCACTGAGACTGCTGAGCCCTATACACTGTTAGTCACTGCTGCTGCTGTTTCATGTGAGCATCAGTGATACAGCCAGGAGCAGTCTGAGGAGTATCAAGAGCCTTGGGAGCAATGGTAAAGGGTCTCTGGAGCACAGGTAGCTTTCTCACCAATCTTCCCAGTCAAAGGGAAGGGGTTTGAAAGGACCAGTCGAATCTGGCAAATCAACACATCGTTCTAGGATTGGTGCCGCAGCCTTAGATCATGGCATTGAGCACCCCAGTCTAGTGGGGGTTGATGGGGTCCATCTGTCAGAGAAGGGAAAGAGCCTTTGTGGTCATAGGTTTGCCAAGCTGGTGAAGAGGGCTTTAAACTGAAGTTGCCAGGGGATGGGAACCTCAATCCATCCCACTCCTACCAGGTTGATACCAGTGCTGGTAATAGAGGCTCAGAGCCTGGAGAGGGATCACAGGTCAGCAGGAGAGCACCTGACAAGCAGCACAAAGGAATTCCAGCCAGTAAGTCAGCTTCATCAGGGGCCCGACTTAAATGCCTCCATGCAAATGTGCATAGCAGGGGGAATAAACAAGAGGAGCTAGAGATGTGCACATGCCTGTGGGGCTATGATCTTATTGGCATCATAGAGACGTGGTGGGATGGCTACTATGACTGAAGTGTTGGAATAGAAAGATACAGGCTCTTTAGGAAGGACAGGCAGGGGAGATAAGGCAGCATTGTTGCCCTTTCGCCCTCTACATCAATGTCCAGCTGGAATGAATGGAATTCTGCCTGGGAATGGATGAGGAGCCGATTGATAACTTACCGGTCAAAATTAAAGGGAAGGCAGAGACAGGAGATGTTATAGTGTGTGTCTGCTAGAGGCCACCCAATCAGGAAGATGGAGTAGATGAGGCCCTCCATAGACAGATAGGAGCAGCCTCATACTCACAAGCCCTAATCCTCATGGGGGGCTTCAACCATCCCGTTATCTGTTGGAGGGAAAACACAGCAGGG
This sequence comes from Athene cunicularia, assembly GCF_003259725.1. Lineage (NCBI taxonomy): Eukaryota > Metazoa > Chordata > Aves > Strigiformes > Strigidae > Athene > Athene cunicularia. Next base: position 23,435,990 of record NW_020799101.1, read on the forward strand.
CATAAGCAATCCAGGAGGTTTCTGTAATGCACTGATGACAACTTCCTTCTCCAAGTGACAGAGGACCCATGAGGAGAGGTGCTATGCTGGACCTTGTTCTCACCAACAAGGAGGGGCTGGTGGGCAGTGTAAAGCTCAAGGGCAGCCTTGGCTGCAGTGACCATGAAACAGTGGAGTTCAAGATCCTTAGAGCAGTGAGGAGGGCACACAGCAAGCTCACTGCCCTGGACTTCAGGAGAGAAGACTTTGGCCTCCTCAGGGATCTGCTTGGCAGAGTAGCATGGGATAAAGCCCCAGAAGGAAGAGGGGCCCAAGAAAACTGGCTAATATTCAAGGATCATCTCCCCCACGCTCAGGAGAGATGCATCATGACAAAAAGGAAGTCAGGTAGAATGCCAGAAGGCCTTCATGGATGAACAAGGAGCTCCTGGACAAGCTCAAACACAAGGAAGAAGTCTACAGAGAGTGGAAGCAAGGACAGACAGTCTGGGAGGAATACAGAGAAATTGTCTAGCAGCCAGGGATCAGGGCCCTGATGGAATTAAAGCCAGCAAGGGATGTCAGGGGCAAGAAAAAAGCTTTTACACATATGTTGGTGATGAAAGACTAGGGAAACTGTGGGCCTTCTCTAGAAGGAAAAGGGAGACCTGGTTACCTGGGATAAGGAGAAGGCTGAGGTACTCAACAACTTTTTTGCTTGTCTTCACTGGCAAGTGCTCCAGGCACACCACCCAAGACACAGAAGGCAAAGGCAGGGAATGGGAGAATGAAGAACTTCCCACTGTAGGAGAATATCAGGTTTAAGGCCATCTAAGGAACCTGAAGGTGCACAAGTCCATTGGACCTGAAGAGCTGCATTCACAGGTCCTGAATGAAACGGTTGATGAGGTGGATAAATCACTGTCCACCACATTTGAGAAGTCATGGCAGTCCAGTGAAGTTACTGCTGCCTGGAAAAGGGGAAACATAACCCCATATTTAAAATAGGAAAAAAAGACGACCTGGGGAACTACAGGCTGGTCAGTCTCACCTCTGTGCCTGGTAAGATCATGGAGCAGATCCTGCTGGAAACTATGCTAGGGCGTATGGAAGATCAGGAGGTGATTGGTGACAGCCAACATGGCTTCACTAAAGGCAAATCATGCCTGACAAATTTGGTGGCTGTATAAAATGGGGTTACAGTGCTGTCGGATAAGGGAAGAGCAACTGATGTCATCTACATGGACTTGTGCAAAGTTTCTGACACTGTCTAACATGACATCCTTGTCTCTCAATTGGAGAGACATAGATTTGATGGATGGACCACTCATGGATAAGGAATTGGCTGGATGATCACACTGAAGGAGTTGCGGTCAACAGCTCGATGTCCAAGAGGAGTGGGGTTATGAGGGGCATTCCTCAGGGGTCAGTGTTGGGGCCAGTGCTGTTTTACGTGTTTTCTGGCAACACGGACAGTGGGATTGAGTACACCCTCAGCAAGTTTGCTGATGACACCAACCTGTGTAGTGTGGTCAACACACTGGAGGGAAGGTATGAGGCTTGACAGGCTTGAGACATGGGCCCATGAAAACCCCATTACATTCAACAACGTCAAGTGCAAGGTCCTGCATGTGGGTCAAGGCAATCCCAAGCACAAATACAGGATGGGTGGAGATGGGATTGAGAGCAGCCCTGCGGAGAAGGACTTGGCAGTAGTAGTGGATGGAAAACTGTTACCCAGCAATGTGAACTCACAGCCCAGAAAGCCAACTGTATCCTGGGCTGCATCAAGAGAAGTGTGGCCAGCAGGTCGAGGTAGGGGATTCTCCCCCTCTCCTCCACCCTCGTGAGACTCCACCTGGAGTGCTGTGTCCAGCTCTGGGGCCCCCAACATAAGAGGGAGGTGGACCTACTCGAGTAAGTCCAGAGGAGTGTCACAAAACTGACTAGGGGGCTGGAGCACCTCCCTTATGAGGGCAGGCTGAGAGAGTTGGGGTTGTTCAGGCTGGAGAAGAGAAGGCTCTGGAGAGACCTTATAGAGGCCTGCCAGTACTTAAAGGGGGCTACAGGAAAGAAGGGGAGGGACTCTTTATCAGGGAGTGTAGTGATAGGACAAGGGGTAACAGTTTTAAACTGAAATAGAGCTGATTTAGATTAGATAAAAGGAAGAAATTCTTTACTGTGAGAGCTGTGAGGCACTGGAACAGGTTGCCCTGAGGGCCTGTGGATGCCGACTCCCTGGCAGTGTTCAAGGCCAGGCTGGATGGGTCTTTGAGCAACCTGGGCTAGTGGAAGGTGTCTCTGCCCATGGCAGAGGGGGGTGGAACTAGATGATCTTTATGGTCTCCCTTCCAACCTAAACCATTCTATGGTAATAAAATCAAAATAAATATAAAAGCCAAAAGTCCCAATAAGTAAACAAACAGTAGAGATCATACAGAGTCATCACAAAAGGGAAATGCTTGGGTATCTTGTGGGAAACATTTAAAAAGCAAAGCAAAGCCAATACAGCTATGCCAAATGCAGGCAGCCTGGTTGCCCGAGGGGTATCCCTGCCCTGATAATTATATATTTGGGCTGCATTGCCATAATGCTGGCTTATGGCAATCACTTTTCTTAAAAAAAGAAAAGAAAAAAAAAATCAATCAAAGTGATCTATGGCTTGACAGATCTGCAGTAAAGGCCAGCCATGTAGAAAATAGAGCAGCAGCTGCACTACAGGATCAAAAAACTGTGAGCAAACTCCATCATCGGGCACAATTATCTCAATAGACAAAAAAGGAAAGAAGCAGAATAAATACACCCAGCTCTCCAGTGAAAAACAGAAACCCAAGAGATTTGGGTTTCTGATGCAGGATATCTGCATATTATCCATTAACTTCCTTACAGACTTCTTATTCTTTTTTTTCAAACATTTGGCTCTCATCAGACTTTAGTGCTTCAGAAGGAAGGAGCAAGCAGTATGCAAAGCATCAAGGAAATCTAACCTGAGAGACTGCCCTTCACAGTCATATTCCACCCACGAGGCTCCTGGAGAAGTCATCCTGGCAAGTATTGGAGAGGTTCACTCCCCCATTCTTGTCAAGGCATAACAACTACATGGCAAGCTCAGGTGAGGTAAGTATATCATAGTATCAACATGCAGCATTCAAATCATCTCACAGAAACAGGCCCAAACCGTAGCTCCATGGACAACTACATTTTGAGAGTGTTTGGAAGGTTCAATACACAAAAAGAGCCTGGTCTTCTCTTTCTAGTGAGTCAGAATAAAGCTTCCATTCAAAGACATTGATAATTCACATACCTACACTCTAATCAACAGGAACATCTTAAATATTAAATTCTCACTTGAAGTGTTTCTCTGAATATAAAACAGCTTACACCCCTAGGAAAGCAAGTCTGGGCAGCCTTTATCCCCTAAGATAGTGGACATGAGGCAGATGCCTCAGAAATCCAACTGGCTAATGAATTTTGAGGTTCTAGTATGAACATGCTAAATAGAGATGCAAGTACCTTCTCATTCCTGAATCTACTGGAGCCAAATCCTTGCTTGAGGATTGGTAGTCAATTCTCTACAGTAACCTTACTAAATCCTGAAGAGAATGGGGAATTTCCGATGTAGCTGTAAGGTTTCTAACAGTGTCATCAGTTGATAGCAAGAAATTACAATTCCTCAAGTACAACCAGACATTGTTTTCCATCAAATGTCACCAAATTACAGCACAATTTCATAACTTCCCCTGTCTATTTCTCACACCAAGCCCTGATGACTTTTTTTTTCCCCGTTTCAACGCATGAAATCCCTAGCTTCAAAGACTGAGGCTGTGAAGTTATAAGCACCCCTAGGAAATGTCAAACACTGTTTATGGGACATGCCCACGAATTTTATGGCTGGAATGAATGCTGTGTAGCACTCAAGTATCTGTTCATTCATGCATATTTATACTTAAAAAAAAAATAATCCTCAGTGCCTTAAGAAACTATTTACAGGACAGAAGTTACAGGAAATCACATTTACTAAAGTGTTTCAGTATCTGAGCAGTGTAAATACACATACTCTAAGTGGTTATCAGACAGCCATGGAAAGTGAACACCAGTGAAGACCTCTGGATTTCTGGTGTTCCACTGATGCCCTGCTCTTCAGCAAAGAATTTTCACTTGTCTCCAGTCCCTACACACTTCTTTGGCCTTTGGGGATTGTCAGCCCTCTAAATGCATAGGAAGAGAGAAAAACTGCAGAGCCAACTACAAAGAGCAGAGGAACGAGGTGGGTGTCTGTACAACAAAGAAATACTAAGGCACTATTTGCTATAACTCTGCACTGCAGAGAAATCAAACACCCACAGCAGCAGCAGCCAAGGGTGGGGAGCAATGCAAGCTGTATGGGATATGCAACTGGGGGCAGAGCCTGAAGAACGAGGGTCTTCCTTACTAGAGACACTCAGTACAATCATCTCATTTACCTTAAGGTTTTCACTGCTATGTTTCCAGCCAAGAAGAGATTCTACTTAATCTGTTATCATTCATGAGATGATCACAGCATAAGACAGTACAGCTAAATCCTGTAGCTGCAGTAAAAGCGTAACAAAAAAAACCCAGAGAAATCCAGTAATCTAAGGACTTGTCATGTAATCCCCTCAAATCTCTTACATTTAAGGCAATTCAGTCACCTTTGACGATTCTTACTGCAATATGCTGAAAGTACTTTAGGGTTGTGATAGATAAACTCTTGAAGAACTATGCTCATACACCACCAAAACACTATCACATCAAACTGAACTTTAAAAGATACCTTCAGGTTTATAAGCACTTTTCTCAGACAAGCAGCAAGAACAGCTGGGCATTGCCCTGTTGTAGTGACACCAAGAGAGTAAGGAGTACGATTCCTTTGGCATTACACAGCCTTTTCTCCACAGAACCCCAGTGTAGAGGGTAGGTGGCTGCTGTGCCGACACAGACACATACTAGCAAGTCCTCCGGCAGTGCCAGCAGCCGGTCTCCACGGGGCCTGCAGGAAGCCAGAACTGCCCTCCTGTGACCTCTCTCTCTCACACTCCGGTACACTTCAACCAAGGCAAAATCCCGTGTTAGCTGCAGACTCACCGGAGCAACAAGTGCAGGGATACATAATGGAAGCCAACATGTCTGAGAGCAACTAGGAAGAGAGAGTCACACGAGGCAAAGACAAACAGCAACATGGTAAATAAAGTAGCTGAGATGAATGTAAGTATCACTCATCTCCAAGAGGCCACTGCACACAAATAACCTACAACTGGACACACTTAGGAGTTTAACTGTTCCTCTAGGAATATGGTGACATGACAAATTATGATCTGCCTCTGGGAAAGCACTTGTACTAATCCCTCCTCAATTCTGTGAAAGTTACATGGGTAAAAAATACAGATACCTTCTATAGATGTGCCCTTATGACAAGACTAGGTCTTTTTCCATTTAGAACAACTGCAGCAGAGAACTGAGGGTGGTCTGTACTGCCTTGACATGAACTGCAATGCATATCTCCAAATCACCTTAAAAATTATGCCAGCAAGAACTATGTCCTCAACAGGAAGATCTTATTACGGTACCTTCCCATTTCACAGCCCCAGCATGGACACTTGATATCACATCCTACAAAACTCAGCACTTAAGAGTCACCTTGTGAGGAATCAGTGCTTACTCATGAACAAATAAATATGTCTAATAGATGTATAGAAATGCATAAAAGAATGAATGGTATGCACACATGTCCAAGTCTGAAGAAAAACAGAGAATAACACAATGCAGTGCTTTATTTTCTCAAATTCTGAAACTCTCCATCACTTCAAAGAAGAGATGGTCCCTGGGATATACTGAGCCTCCAAATACACAGTAGACTTCATGTAGAAATCTATCACTAGTATACTCAATATACTGACTTCCACTGGCATAAGAGAAACAACACATACGTGGCAATAGTGTATGAACGCTTCTCTGGAAGGTCAAAATAATACTTCTGCCTGTGTTCAAGCTCTTTCTACATGTGCTGGCAGGAACTAAATGGGTGTTTGTATAAAAGATTTTCCAGAAGAAAATCCAACATAGGCATAAGAAAAGGTGCTTAATTAATTAATTAAGGTTAAAATATAATAGTACAGACAGAAATTTTAACCCTGCTTCACCTCTTCTCTAACAACGGGATGCAAAGAAATTTCAAGGTCATCAGTCATCACGAGTGTAGCTGGCACAAAACCAGTATTAGTATGAGCTGTAGATAAGAATTATGTTTTTACGACTATCATCCAATTCCTGTAGTTTTCATAGGCATCCCATGTGATTTGGCTATTTTTGCAGCCTTTTTGCATTTGCAGATGTTCTAGAAAATGGTATTTATTAGAGGAATATTCCACTGTTGAAAAGACTAACATTTCAAATAACATATTGCATAGATAATGCAAATTTGGAGAGGCTCAATGAAATGGAGAAAACATGTGAAAGAACAGATCGCTAAGAAACATCTGCTAAAGAAGTTCCTGAAGAGCATGGTAAAAGAAAAAATTCTCAATCTGTGTACGACAAGGAAGAAGAGGAATTAGGCAATTGTATTGTTTATTCTGAACCACCCTTAAATGTCAATATTAGTTTTAAGACCTTGAAACTAATCACATAGAATATCTGCATACGCTCCTCTCATCTATAACTTTCATCATTTTCTTAAATACCACTGGAACTTGCTTAGATGACCCTAAAATGTCTACAATGCAGAGACAAAGGATTCCCATCCTCGTAAACTAGCCAAACAGCAGAGAAGCTGTATGAAAGGAGCATTATATAGAAGACTGCACTTCAGAGGGCCACATCTTACTTTAAGATCTACAACATACCTGAAGCAAAATCCCAAAGCACAGACTCTGATGCTAAACCATGCTACTGCCTATTCACATGCCATTTCCAATCCACAGATCTCAAACTTTGACAATGCTAAATAAACCTGGCAGACATCCTATAAAATATACAGAAATATATATAGAAATAATTAGCCTTTACTGTCACATCTGCAGCAGGCTGACCCTCCTAGAGGAATACAAGATCAGAACTAGGAATTCAGTCTAGAAATTCTGACCACTAAACACCCATACATTACCTTATTCTATCTCTCAGTCCTCATCACAGTAGCCACACACCCAACTGTGTAGTTACCACTTCTAAATATTCTTCCAAGTTCTTCTCCACATAGCAGCACAAGAAAAGTCAATCTAACACTGAGGGAAATATAACAAAACCATCTATGCTGGAGATAGCTACTGGCAATTTCCAATTATTCCCAGATAGCTGGGCATCTCTTCATAGTGTCATTTAATGTTATCAGATAATAGCTAGTTATTTATCAAACAAACAGCTGGAATCTAATCCTGTTCTCCTAACTGAGTTTGCAAGACTTTTCTCCTGAGTTATCTCCTGAGAATTATCTCTTGAGATTTTCTTGTCCAATGGAACTGGCTAAAATATATCAGATAAGCTCAGAGTTCACCAGGGCACTTGACATTTTCTTCATATAAAGTTCTTGTGCAGAATAAGTGGGGTATTATGCAAAATAATCGCTTATGCTGTGAACATCAGCCTGAAAGGGGCACATTTCCTTAGAGTGGGCAATCTAGAATTAGCTATAAATACAATAATACAATGGACATCAAGTCAGGCTGCACATCATCAAGGGAAGAAACCATGTTAATCAATACTAATTCTTTAGCTCCAAAATTTACACACAGGAAAAGCAATCAGAAGATTCAGGAGACCTCAATTTAAGTTCTTGCACTACTCTGTCACCAGATACAATTTTGCTCAACAACTGAAACAAACTGGCAAGCTGTAGCTTCTGATAAGGCAAATGTTCACATCTCTGTCTCCAAACACATCATAAATAGCTCCCCATCACAGGAACTTTAGCAGACAGTCCATGGTCTGTAAAGACTGACAGAAATTACCTCTCCTGCATTCTAAGGGTGCAAAGCCAGAGCAGGAAAAAGGGGAAAAACTGACACTGTCACTGCTTCACAAAGGATTTGTTTCAAGGATTATTATAGAATGTTTGTTACCAGGTGTCTGAGTCCAATTCCTTTCCCAACACCCTCCATTAAAAAAATAAGACAAATATAAAACAATTAGAGAAGCATCTGAGGATTCATCATATTCTGTAAACACCTCATTTGCAACATGGTGTTTGTATTTATCTTCTTTTCATACACCCTGAATGTGAGCTACTTTTTGTAGTTCTCCATAGACTTATCGCTAACATTTCAGAGAAAACAAAACCACTTTAGAAGTTACTTGGAAATGTACAAATAAAACGCAGGAACATTATTCTCAACCTTGATTTTAGTTTCAGAGGCAAAACAGAAAGTACATTAACACTGGTCTGCATAAAAATTCTCATGAAGCCAGATTTTAGTGTAAACTAGAAAAAGACTTTCTTTGAACTCTGTATTGCTTGCATTTGCATTTTCAAACTGAAATTTCCCCTTGAAACTCCCAATATGTTTCTGTTACCTTCGGGGAACAATAAGGGAGCCCTCCTGTGGATAATGCATCACATTTAAATTCCCATGACCGACAAGGAAAGACTATGTAACCTAGGGGATAAAATGGCTCTATTTTAGAGCAAAGAAAGTGAAGTGGTAATCCACTGGAGGCTGTAGTTTAATTTAAATGGCTATTAACTTTGTTCCATTGGGACAGTTATAGTTTAATTCATACTATTTTTCTGAAGCAAAAGAAATCGCACCAAATAAAACATCCCAGGCTATAAAAGATATCTTAACGAGACAAAAAAAAAAAAAAAAAAAAAAAAAAAAAAAAAAAAAAAAAAAAAAGTATGATGGGTTTTTATATATATTATAAATTTTTAAATAGAATTATTTATGCTTCCAACTCTTGGATACATGAAGTTTAACTTCAGTGACAATATTTGCATGAGAGTATCAGTATTGCTCATATTAGTAAAGTTAGGTATTTGTTTGAGATCACTGCTCAGTCAGGACTCTCTGTGCTCCTTAGTACATCACTGCATAACAAAGAACACAATACTCTATTCCTCCCTCCTGAAACAGCAAAATACTCAGAAAGGGAGAACACAAAGATCCAAGCCTAGATTAACTCTATTGCCTGCCTTGAGTTCTTGTCTTGGACTCATCCAGTTTGATGGCTTTAAACAGCAGCTCTGCTCTCAAAAATGGCAAAATGGCCACATTCACCATCACAACACACTGTTCATCGTTGTCTGCCACTGGCTTCAAAAAGCTTATTTTTGGGAAACCAAACCAAAGAAAAAAAAAAAAAAAAAAATATCTTATTTCTACCCCAACAACTCCCAGAAACTATTTGCTTTAAAAGTTGCATAACCTTGCATTATAGACTATAGGTGCTGACTTCCATCATATCTAATAGGACTTGCAATTGCTCAGCACCCTTCAGGATGGAGACTGTGCTCTGAAGTTTCTAGCTGCTGAGTGTGTCTGCAGTCTTCAGATTTATGCTTAGCTATCCTGTGAGCTCAATTCACTTATGTCATAAGCTGGCACAATTCTACCAATGTCAGTGTATTTCCAACAGTTTATGCCAGCACATTTTTCCAAAGGAGTATGAGCTAGTGAAAAGCATAAATCAGGTCCATTAACCTCTCTGCAACAGGACAAATCTATGCAGCAGTCTCAAACCAGTTTCAAATATTTTCACTATTTCCCTTAAGTGTCTGTTCTTTAGAATCTGTTATGTCCATTCAAGAACTCGTGTGACAGCATTCAAAGATATATAGATCTCTCTCTCTCTCTCTCTCTCTCCACACACACACACACACCCCTCCTGGTATACTTGGATACTCAACCTTTCATACTCCGTCAGAAGATACTTAGAAAATCAATTATATACAGAAATGTGCCTACATCACAACTTTTCACCTGCTGCTTAGCCTCACATCCCCACTGATACGTCTTGCAATATAGGCCTTTGCAATCTCTAAACACGTTGTAATAGCACTATCAAAGGAGTAAAGCCATTCCCTAAACAGTGTCAGTTCAGCAATGCTGATGGCATTGGAGGAACTAGTAGTATAAACATTTATAATCAGGAGTATCCAAGAGTTGCCAGTACAACTTACCTAGATGGTCAGTTGCTTTGGGGACTAACAAAGCCACCATCCGGTAAATAACTTCTGCCAGATCTCTGTTCCTCTTCACTGCAGCTGCTTAGGGAAGGCACTAACCTCCACGCTCTTACTGGCATTTTAACACCTCTGTGACCTTGTGTTATCACTGCTAGGCACCAGCCCATTGCATTTCCTCTAGCATGAGCAACCAAAGCCCTGCTTGAGTAATGCCTTCTTTGAGAAGCACAGACTGCTAAATTTATCAGAGAGAGGCCACTTTTAGATTGGAAAATGGGAGACAGACAAGGTGCTTATCTTTCTTTTTCTGCTCTTTAAAATTGCTCTCTGGTTAGTCTCCTCTTATTTTAAATGGTTGCATGCAAAATCAGAGGAAAAAGAACTACAAAGTAACATCTTGCAGCTATAGGAATTCCTACTGTAGAGGACACTAGTGCAGGGACTGTACAGATACAGGTCACTTTACCAACAGGTGAGATAAAAAGCAACACTGGAAGTTAACAGAACGTAGCAATTTTTTACAGTCACTCTGGTAAGGAACTGAAGACTATTCAATACAACTGAAACTGCAGGGAGAAATGAATAATTACCGGTAGTTTGACTTGTTCAGAACACTGAAACTAATGCCCTGGTCTAGCTAAACATACTACACAGTTCTTGTGGACTGGAATAAAGGCTTGGCTTCTTCCTTCTGTTAAGGGAATTTTCTCACAGATTTTGGCAAAAATAGAAGTAAAATTCAACTGACTTTTCTATCATAAGTCTCCTCAGTAAACAGAGAACATGTAACTTACTAATATTTTTGATTCTGATCTTCAGAGAAAAACTGCTCATGGTGGAGGATTTCTGTACCTCAGATGACAAGCAAATAAAGAACAAGACATGAAGAGGTGGCTTATTTCTCAGTCTGCCATCATATAAGGCCTCATTTCCAAATCCACAGATTTCAGCAAAAAGATTTCCATTTCATTCAACTAAATTAGAATCAAATCCATAATACAGGACAGGGACAAAATGGCTGCAAACCCAATACACAGGCAGAGGTCTCAGAATTTGGTAGGTACAGAGAAAGGAAATATGGTATCGGAGATTTATAGCTACATCACAGTTTAAGCATAACAATTCTGAAAAATAGTGATTTTTCAGGCATAACATTTTCCTCGAATGAAAAAAAAAAAAGGTATTTACAAAAGCCAAGCGTATGATGAGGAATCAGACATCACTCACTGTCTAGATTAATACATCTGCATTGATCATGAGTCTGATCAATAGTAAGAAACAATTTCTTCGATCAAAAGAACAACAGTATCATGCAAATGGCAAGAAACGGGCTTAACATTTCATATTAGTAGTAACTCCTACACAGGTGAAGAAATATCTTCTGTGAAAAGATCCATTTGAAATCCTAATGCAAACAGTTATATTCAATATTGCCTGTACCAAAAGGCACAAGGAAGGTTTAAATCAAAGTAAGTAGAAGGATGCTTGAAGAAGAAAAAAAAAAAAAAATCATACTACTTCAAGATACGTAAGAGGAGAAAAAACAAGATACAAGTGAAGAAAGGAAATACCTTCATTTTGGGAGAGTTCTGTACAGTGTTAAGAAAGCAGATTGGTGAGAAGTAAGATAAATTAACTTGGAATCCACAGACACTGAATACCTGGATCCAGAAAATAAATGCTGGTATCTCGCAATGACAGGTGTCTCAAGATTTTCTAACCATTTCCCTATTTTGTTATCAGCCAAAAGCTACAAAACCCTCTACCTTTCTTAGCAGTTTTCTGCAAGAAACTGCCATGGAACAGGATTTCCAAAACTTTAGAAGTTCTTTCAGTATTAAAAAGTATTTTTGGATTTTAGGATAATATTTGAATTGAAGCACATTGCAGCAACTGTGACTCATCAAATCTTAACCTAACATAGCATGAGAAAGGAGAAAAGACTGAAGTTAAAAGGCATGACACCAAGCCAGTTTCAAAGAGCTTTGTAACTCGAGGCAGATTTCAGTGACTAGTTTTCATAATACTTTCAGCTCCCACCTTTCACTGAAGTATGAGCCAGGGTCACCATAGTGGTGATGAGGAGATAGTAACACACAAGATAGAAAGGAGAGGAAAAACAAAATAACAAGAAGATTCATGGCTGAATTTGGAGTCTTTGCAGGGTTTAATACATCTCCTTAGAAATCTTAATTGCACATCAATCTTCTTCAGCTGGAGAATGAGAGGTGAACGTGCAATTCTCCATCTTGGCAGAGGGCAAACTGGAGTTAAAAATAGAAGGAGAAAAGAAAGGCATGCTCAATCCAAACTGGATTTTGTCCCCTCTTACCATGAGAAGACAAGAAGCTTTTCCTTAGTGCTTGCCAGCACAGGGAAATTACTTCAGAACAAATAAGAATGTGACTTAACAGCATTCTGTCCATAATTCCCTTATTCTATGCCTCAAGTTCTTTTTGGCAGTTAAACTTAATCCACTTCTAACCCACACAAAGGCATATTCAGTGCAGGGTGCCCACGCAAGGAATTAGTAGACAATAAGTATGCTAAGCTAACAAGACCTTAGCACAAAGTTCTTGATCAATCTTCACTGCCAATGTCATTCTTGTTATTTGCAGAGACTTAAACTACCAAATCATGAAAAATAATTCCATGAGAATCTTTGCTCTCCACTCCTATGACTGGGAAACAGACAAGAATTCCCCTCTGCTGGTATCAGTGTCAGCCACATCCAAGCTAGTCATAATGAGTTGCATATCCAAAATAATCCAAGAACAGAGTAAAGTCTAGTCTACACTATGTTTAGATGAACCAGACACCACCCTTTTAATGGCTTTAAGCTGCACCTGGCTTATGTGGCTCCAGACAGAATGTACATTTCTTACTGTATGAACAACTTATCTGTGTGATAACAAGAACAATTTTGGTTACAAGTCTAGATTTACCAGATCTAGATGAAGATTTATGTAACCAACAGTTTATTAGTAACTATGACCTCATCTGGTTTTTATCACATGAATTCAAAATTAGTAAAGTCACTAGAGTGGAGATGAATGTTCCACACTCCAATTCTCAGACTCTCCTGCTCTCAGAGTTCACATTCTTTAAGAAACAGCAACACAGAAATACCATGTAACATGACTCCCATCCATACCAACAGTATTTTGTTCTAAGGGCACCTTAGAGTCAAGCACAAAAAAAAACAAACCAACCCAAAAAAAACCCCACCACAAACCAAAACAAAAACACCCACACCAAACAAACAAAAACACAAGCCAGCAATGAGCATTCCCAGTTTCTAATGCAGAAGAGCAGAATGTTGTAAGGAACTACTTTCCTTACAACAGTATGTTTTTATGTTCCCTTTCAGGTTTGGGAACACCTAAAAATTTCTTCACAGATTTAAGTGGAGACTGTCAGGATTAAAATTATGGACTGTCTCTTGACAGGCATGCAGTGATACACCTTCAGTCCTTTTTAAACTGTCTTTCCCTAAATTACTCATAAGACTATTGGAACACTTCAGAAAAATCTAGCTTAACTTTCCCTACTGATTTCATGATGAGACACATGCACAAAGCAACAGATAAGTGGTATTAACCCATTGCACTTTCTCCTTACAAACTGTTCTTTCTTGCTTACTAGCTCTCTTAAATTCTGAATAGCAAAGGATGGAGAAGTCTCTCCTAGTTCTAAAAATAATGATACTTAAATTGTCTTTTTCTATAAACAGAAAAAGTGTAACAGAATCGATGAGTTCTTTGGGGGAAGGAGAGGTCTTGTTAATTTTTCAAACCAAACCCAGATTTTGAATCTAAGCAGCACATTTCAGGGTCTGGCATCTCAACCATAATGTAAAACCTGCACAAGTAAAAAGATGAAGAAGAAAAAGCACACTTGTCTCCTCTGGAACTCTGCTGCCCTTAGGCATAAACCAGAAATAATCCCAGAGGCAGGATGCAAATGAAATGTCTCATCAGCGCGCAGGCCTTAATGCATTTTACCTTAAACATTTACATTAACAGATGGTCCCCCACAGTCCCATAAACTCGCTTCTGAGATCATTTCCATCTCACTCCAGGCCCCATTTGTCATTGGCCAAACAGCAGAATGTCACAAGGGGGTTGAGCCAGAACAGAGGAATGGGACAAACTGTACGAAATGATCGGTGTCACCTACACATAAACATTTCACCTTAGTTAAAAAAGGGAGAAAAATTGAAGGCAAGAGGAAATAGAAGGAATAAGGCAATGATCAGATGACCTAGTACTACAAAAGTGAAGAAAACCAAAACAAAACAAAACCACACAAAAACCCCCACACTGCTCCTTTTGGTGAGGACCCAAATGCTGCTTTTTTAAGAGGAGATGTAGCTGTGTAGTGTGAAAGTGGCCCAGGCTGGCTCATGCATTTAAGGGGAAGAGACTGACTGTCTCATTCAGATCAGGAAGTGGCATGAAACAGCCAGGCTGCTCAGCCCTCACTCACAGGAGATATAAAACTCTCAGATCAATCCATTGCTCATGTGCATGACTTCTCCTTTTGAGCCTCTAAATTCTCAGCTCTGCCACAGAAAGTGATACTGGTTTAACCAGGGGAAGAACAGAAATCTGAGCCCTGCTCTGGTAGGTTGAAAGATAACAGCTCTTGAGCTCATCTGTGGCTGGGGTTTGCTACAGCAAGGAAATAAATTTTAATTTATTTGTGTCATTTTTTTCCTTGGCCCAGTGTCAGAAAGAAATTGTCAGAAGAGAGATGCCTGCCAAAACAAAAATCTCAAGTGCAAGAGGAAAAACCACAAATCAATCTAGCTGAACTCAGTGAAGAATAAGAACAGAAATGGATAAAACCTGGCACAAGGTGATATTTCTTTATTCAGGGACTGAAGAATATAAGCAATAGAGTTTGATCTATATTCTCAACAGACTCTTCCACAGAAGTTACAGGTGCCCAGATTGTCCCATATGTACAATACACTGACTCATCTCAGAACATTCCTCTGAAGCACAGAAATATCAACTCCATTCTACAAATATGAAACTGAGGAACATCAGAGACAAAGAAAATTGTCACCTCACAAAGAATATCTATAGTCCAAAAAAAACCTGAACTGAGTCACCCAAATCTCAGGTTACTCCAGCTCTGCCCAGACCATGCAACTGTTCTTCTCCCTGTGCAAGTAGGAGGCAGGTGCCAGGATGAACTAGCAGTATGGTCTACATTGCTTCATGGTAATGGAATGGTAAGACAAAGTACAGCAAATCCATTTCTTCATCTGACAGAAGATGCCTTTGCTCATTAAAAGAAAAACTTACTTTACTCCTCTAAATTGCTTCAGGGAATATAATATACTGCACTTCACATTTCTTCCATGGATTTTATACTGTAAATTCAAATACGAGACTTACATTTTAAAATGAATGACAGTGCTCTGCCATAAAGCTTCATCTTCATAAGAAAATCCCATTGTGTCAGATTACTAAACTATATTGTTCTGTTTAAATCAGAGGAAGTTTGTCTACTCCCACAATTTTTATACTGAGTCTTTCAGTCTGAGCCAAAATGTTAGGCAATTGTGAAAAATACTGTCTTCCATTCACCAGTAATGCTACCACTTCACGCAGGTTCTTTGGTGATAGTTCACTGTCACCCAATGACTTCACAAGTCTTGCATCAGAGCATCCAGGTGCATTGGAACAGGGTTTTTCTGAGCAAGATTTAAGACCATATTCATAAAAATGTAATTTTTTTACATCTCACACTTCAGAAGACATGCACAAGTTTGCCATGCTCCTTATGTAGAAGAGGCTAGCTAGTAGAAAACCAAGATTCCTCAAACACAGAAACAGAAAAACTAAATTATACTCTGAAGATCCAGCACTTGAGATTCATAGCAGTCACATGTTCTTTTATTTCTCTAGAGTTCAACAGCAGATGCCCTGAGGAAAACCTCTGCCCCTAAAATAAGACAGCTGTATTCATCATAACCCACAATTTCTAATCTTCCCATCATTTCTCAGACTTTTCCAATAATTACCAGCTAGGATAACACAGTCCTCTTCCATTCTTTGTAGTCTGCACTGGGGTGGTACAGGTGTAAGCCTTATGGTAACACAGGTGTCACAGTATGTGCTGCAGTGCCTAGGGCAATAGCACTAGGCAGATGTCTAGGGTAAACCTCTAGAAAGCACACAGCAGCACACAACACTGCTTTAAGCAGTTTTTGTATGTATATCCTGAGGGAACACAGGTAACTTTTACTGGAGCAGCTATCTTCCTAGCTCTTCTTGAGGCAAAGGGCTTCATAACAGGGAACAAGTAAGTTGTCTCCATTAGCAGGTACTGGCCTTTGTGATGGTGACTAAAGCACAGCCCCCATGGAATCCTCCTCTGAGCCATCCCTATGTGTTACTACCACAATGAATCCAAGTCCTGGAACAAAACAAATGTTTGAGTACAGCTCTGTTCTTTGCAGAACCTTCGTGCATGCCTTGCTCTCATTTTTTAAATCATTTTGACTCAACTGTAAATGAAAGAAAGCTACACTCTGTGCTACTGGATGAGATCATGGTAGTGAGTATTTCAACACTGCCAAGGCAAATTTTTGCTCACGAATCTTCTCTATTCTTTCAGCAAGTGGCGATTTAAGCAAGTTACATTTATAGCACTGATGCTGCAAAGGAAGGGAGAGAGTGCACAGTGAGCTAGGACTGCAAGTGATGGGTCCCGAGGGAGCTAAAACACAGATGTCATAAAAAGCCATTTGAGAAATTGTACACAAAGACACAGCTGTGCAATGGGAAGGAAAACAGGTGGCACCAGCATCAGGGGCTGGCAGAGCATGGAAATAAACACACTGCCTTGCGTTACAGTACAACATTGACACAAGATAACTTCAAAAAGGACCCCTTAAAAAAGGCCTCTTAGAAAAGTCCTCTTTCCCCACTATCTCTGGAGAAGACGCTGAGGTTAATCAGCCCTCTTCTAAGCAAGCATCCCCAGAGGACAGAGTGCATTTGTCCACTATCTGTGAATTTACATGAGCTACCAAAGACTTGTGAAGTCACCTGGAGTTAAGAGCCTCTCAGCAATATACTAAACCAGTGGCATGCTCACCCTGGAATAATCTACTTAAATGAAGCAGCTGATTTTCTACTGTTCAGTTTTGCACCCTGAGCTTGAACAGGCCAGTTATCCCCCTCACTCAGTGTCAGAAAGTCAAGGTCAAGAGACAGCAACTGAAGCAGCACAAGACCCAGGAGTCATCATGCTGCCACTTTCTGGTCTGCTCATGAGAGCAGGCTGCTTCCTTACCCTCTAATTTGTTATTTTGCAGATTAATTCTCTCTGTATAACAGATTTTGAAGAGCTATGCAGCGCTCTCATCAGTGGCTAGACCAGATTTAAAGGCAGTGTGATCCTATTAAGATGCGAAGTCATGCAATTTGCTGCCATACATCAACCACCTTGGTTCAGGTTTCAAAGGTCAGAGCAGCTCCATCTGAAGCAGTGGCGAGCTCACCAGTTTGCTGATATCTGACACCTTGCAATATTTTGAAAAACACCAATAAAAATGACAGTGTAGAGCTCCCTATTTATTCTTTCTGTGATGCCAGATCAAATTGTCTGAACATACATTCAAAAACCCATCTGCACTGTACTTTGCCTCTTATGTCATCATCCACAACACACATCCTGTTTTGGGAACATAGCTGGCAATACAGCTATCGTAGTCACGATAAACACAGTGGAAGGCCCACGCTGTTCCTTATGCTTTGCAAAGGTACTAAATCTAATCTTTTTGAGAAGGATACAAGTATTAGCCAAATAGGTAAATTGGGACTCAAGTAGATGGCATCTGTGCTTGTTGTCATATATGCTTTTTTTTAATCCCATAAATTCCAAAAAGCTACAGAGTAATAACATACCTTTACATATGATTGTTCATCTGTAGAAAGAAGAGATTTATATACCCAGTCATTTCTCAAAATCACTGAGGAAGATGTCAGGTTAATCAAAATTGAGACACCAGTAAAGCACAGAGTTAACAAGAACATTAAGGAAGCATGTTAAAAATAGGAAGTGTATGGAATTACCTTTAATATCAGGTATTTTGAACCCTTCAATCTTCTCTCCAATAGCTGTCTGTATTTCTATGCCAAAATTTAAAACTTTGTTTGATAGATACAGTAAGAACATGCCAGATTTTATTATCATTAGAAAACTACTCAGTGCTATTACATTTCCAAATATTTGTGTCTTTATGAAAAATAGCATCTTCTTCCACATTGTTACTAATGACTCCGAGGTATTCCAGTGGTACAAGGTGCATCTCACATAGATCAGAAGCACCAAAGTTCAAAGCAGAGCACTTAGAAAGACAACATCAGCATATCTGGTCAAAAAAAAACAAAAAACAAAAAACAAAAAAACCAAAAAAACAGGTTTTAAAATAAAGGAGAGTTCAGGACAACTGCAGGGATCACAGCAGGAGAAGCTTTACAAATAAAATCCTCTCCTGTCGCATGGGTCAGCTCCACTGACAGGGTGTTTCCAGCTGGAATTCAGTTTACCTCATCTGCTGGAAGTCTCACCAGCCCTTTGGGGGCTCCCCCTTTTGAACCCCACAAAGCCACTGCAAAGTTTTGCTGTTAATTTGTAAACCAGATTGTTCTAACATCAGGCATAAGAAACAACCAAATTGTTAACAAAAAAAATATTAATAATTGACTCTACTGAAATTTTCCTTTAGCAGTTCTAGCAGGGAGAAAATACAAAACAAAGCTTGATGCTGAACAGCCCTGAGCTCAGGACACCAAAAGACTACATAGGCTGGGAAAAGTAATTTGAAAAGAAAGCATGGGCCCAGGACAGTACTACAGTATTAATCCTGGCTCTTTAGCAGATTCTTTTAAACACTGAAAAGACATTCAAGCACTTTGGGACAAATCTAACTCTTTAGTCTTATTTATCTGTAAAGATAAATATGGGTGTGTGAAACACCAAAACATCCAGGGTGTTAGCAGCTGGATTAATGCAATTTGGATATCCCCAGTCTGTTTTCTGAGGGCAGCATTCAATCCAGTTCAAGTTAAGCACCTCAGTGGATCTGTTATGGAAGGTATTGAGCACACAAACTCCTTCAGCACCAGTGGGAAGCCATATGGACTCATATGGACTGCAGAGGTAACAAGGCAGGTGAATCAAGCTTCTTACCTCAGTGCATAAATTCAAATTCCTCATGTATGAAAACCCTGCCCCTGCATTTTCAGGGAAATGTAGGGATAAATAAATAATACTGGATGATAGCTAATTCTTCCCAGCCTGCTGTGGCTTTGGCTCAGCCCTGCTACAAATGCTTTTCACTCATTTAGCCAACTATGGCCACAGTCCCACCTGCATTCAAAGATGCCTGGTTCTACTAATTTTTACATCTCGAATCAGTGCACCTCAGAGCACCCAGCAGGCTAAGCCCTGGCTATTGACTACTCCTTAGCAGAAAGTGCTACAGCCCTGTTTGGCCACAGTCCAATGATATCAGATTCCCCCCATCACCTCTTCCCCCCCTTCTTTATCTTTTTTTTTTTTTTAATCATAAATTAGTTAAGTGTCTGGCAGGCCCAAGGCCCTCCCCACTCCTGCTCTCCCCACAGTCTCCCCTTTGACTAACATGCCAGAGCACCAATATAAGTCTTTGTAAATCTAATTGAAACAAATGCTATTGACCCAGACACATTTGCAAGTAAATCTGGTTGGACCTCAATCAGAGAGCCATGTGTTTGACACTAAATTATGCTTAAGTGCTGCAGCAAGAAAAATGGGAACCGTGCTCTGGCAGATAGAGACACAAAGGGAGGACTTAATTAAAGGGCTGAAACATCGCCACCAAGCCCAGTAAATGAGATTCAGGACTGAAAAGAAGTGCAAGGCTGCCACTTATTATAGAAATCTAGCCCTAAGGAGATTTGTTGCCCTCCAAGAATGCTTGGGCACAGAGAAAGATCCCACACTGCTGTGAACAGGGCAACAATCAGAGACAGAGGCTAGGGGAAAGTTAACTACATTGCAGGAGACCTGAAAACGTCACCTTGTCTTGTGATTAGGGATTTTTCAGTCCAAAGCTGAAGATGAGGAAAGCACAGTTTGAAAATGCCGCTACAAGAAATTGCCTTCAGAAATGCCACAGCCTAATGTTACAAGTCAGTGTAATGCAGCTACCAGCCCTGTCCTTACCCAAATAATAACCAGCCATATATTACTGAAACAAGCATGAATTCCAGCAAAAACAGATGTTTGGCTGTAGACAGCCAAACAAATCTCCTGTAAAATAACATCACACAGCACATGAGGAGGTCCTGAGGGAGAAGGTAAAAGGCCTCCACACCAGGGCTCCCTGAAGCACAACATGTAACAATCATTGCTTGCTACAGTTCAAAAGAAAGAAAAACATTTATGTCCTGCAACATTGTGGAGGCCAGAAGAACATACAACATTCCTTAAAAAAAAAAAAAAAAAAACCACGCTTGTCCATTCCCACCACAAACGCCTAAGACAGCTCATCATTTTTATTAAACTGTGCTCACTTGGATGTGATATTTTTCAAAATTACTGTGCTAATATAAACCCTAGTTTAAACATAACTCTGTACCTTGACACATTAACAATGGCAAAGACCAGGATCTCTGACCCTCTTCTAAAACTACTATGCTCTGCATTTGAAGTCTTCTTCATGCCTTTCCCTCTTTGTCCACTTTCTATCATGGTGAAATTTCATTATCTGTAATAAATACATTCACTGAAAGTAGAAAATTGTTTCCAGCACCTGTCAGAGCACACTTGAGACTATGAAAATACTCTCCCCTCCCCTCAAGGATTAAATAAACTTGAGGAATGCACAACCAAACCTCCCAGGGTGGCATGTCCCAATGAACTTCCCAAACCTAAATCCTCTGATCCAGCCTTCCTAGAAATCAGCACAGCCCCTGCTGCTGTCAGCTGAGTTCCCACTGAAGCAAGGCACGCGGTCTCACAGATCAGTGGGCAAGTTCTGCCTCTGACGTGTTTGACTGTCACATTCATAAACACAACAAGCTATGCCAGCAGCGATGGCAAGGCAGGAGAGGGGGAATTCGATACAGTTCACAAACTGCAGTGTACAACATCCATCAGCGCAAACAAACCCAGTCCATATCTCTCCAAGCCTGGCTTCCACAGCAGGGGCAGGTAGCTGCCAATGCTGCCCTGTGTCCTGCCTCTGATTTTTTCCTCAAGCCCTGAATCCCCAGAACAGATAAAAGCAGCATACTGTGAAAAATACCGTTTGCAAGCACGGAACTACTCTTCTGCCACCATGATCTACTGGAGCATGTGGCTATGGTCTGACAAACACAGACAATCCAGGACACTTTTAGAAGCACCTCTGAGAGGCCCTACCTTTTTCTTAAGGTGATCTTAAGAAATTCTCTGAAAATAATTTCTCTGAAAAGAGACAATTACACAAGCTACACCAAATGCCCTAGACAATTATATATCAGGTACAAATAAGAACCATGGCACCTGACCCCCAGCAATGAATGTATAAAGGAATTAATTTCAGGTAAAGGGTTTTCCTCTGTGGCACTAGAGTACCAAGGAGAAGTGTGAGGTTAACTGCTTTGGCCACTGTTGTGAAAAATGTGCAAACATCAGACAGAGGACTACTCACATGAGTTCTATCAAGCAATGATCTCCATCTACATACCATCTCCCCTTCGCATAAGAAGTGCATAAGCATTTGGGGTTTTTATAAAAAAAAAAAAAAAAAAAAAAAAAAAAAAAAAGTAGTGCAAAATTTTCCTGTAATTCTTCAATGTCAAACACTTTTTAAAATATGCATATATGGGAATATTTCTCTTTCCTCTCACTGAAATGCTATTCCTGAGATAAAACTGGAGTATTTAATAGTGAAAGAGATGAAGAAAAGGATTCCACATTCAAATTGTAAAGGAAAAATTCAGGAAAGTAAAATGTCATTATGTAATCTATAGTTTGGAAGGGTAAAAGATAGCTCTTGCCAAGAAATCTCCAGGAACTTCAACCATCCCTGGAAATGAGACTCTTGGTTTCATGCTTAATAAAGAATTACATCACCAGTTGCTGGCACCCTTGGCTTGGTACCATGCCCTGGGTCAGATCCAATGGGAAGCAAAGACTGACACCTACTGCACTGCTCCAGGTCTTGGTAACTCCAGACACTGGCAGAGATAACCCAATGGATTGCAACTGGGGACTCCAAGTTAAGAAAGGGAAGAAAGGAAAGGAAAACAAAATAAAAAAAAATTGAAAGGAGAAAAGAAAGCTAAGGTGGGTACCTTGACAGATACTGATAATAACAGAAACAATAAAAAAAGTCCCTGCTGTGAAAAACTCATCAAATAGTGGTTGATACATACCATGCAGACCTATGCAGTGTCCCCACTCAAAGATGTCACAGCCCTCATCAGCTTTGCTACTGTAATATTCCTCCAGGAGAGGAGAGCTTAGCTGACATCCCGCCAGTCATCCCAATGACTGATGACAGCCTCAGGGAGCATACGAATGAGAAACTGATGCCTGCATTCAGAGGGTGCTGTCAAATCCAGATAATAAACCATGCTGCAAGGCAGCATTGCCTAAGCCTGTGTAAATACGTACAGGATCCATACATACCCACACACATTTACATATCCTTGGCTGTATCTACAGTGATGAGAGCGAGACAGCGTTGAGACTGCATGATTCAAGCAAGCCTGGGGTCGTGTTGTAAGGCACGATGTGAGCTTATCCACATGACAGCTGCACTAATCCCTTTGATCTGCAGTGACTGGGTTGCCTCGTTACTATATTATATAATAACAGAAATTAAGATTAGCTACAGTAAACAGTAATATAGCATGAAATACAGTCAGGGCTTGTTCAGTGGACATTACCAAGACAGACCCAGAAATAGCACAGCACCTGGAAAGAAAAAACAACTGCCCCAAGGTTTTGACATGAAATTACTAAGCAGGACCTACTGGATGCTACTCATCCCTAATCCTCAGACTCTGATATTTTTGCCTCAGTTTTGGACAAGTTGCATGCCAGCAAATTTGAGTCTCTGCCACTCTCCCCTCAAAGTTGGAAGATGCCATCAATCCTTGGACATTTGACCCTAGTCAAAACTGCAGAATCAGTTTCCCACTTGAATGAGCCCAAACAAGCACCTAACTATCTGCCATACCTTGCCTACAGATAAATCCTAAGGACAGAGTAAAACCACTACTCTGTATTTCCAGTGCCCATCTGACTAATAGCACTAAGAAAGCTCCAGGAAAGGGAAATGCAGTATGACATTAAAGCAATTCAGCTTCTATACATATAAATTTTTCAAAGTTTTCAGGAAAGGTTAGCACTTAGTTAAATTGTTGGCATTATCACATTACTGAAGATGCTTCTTTACCACATATCAGTGGTAAGGGTTTACCACATGTCAGTGGCTGCTGACTTTGAGAGAAACAGTTTTGTCGTCACTGCAATATTAAAAGTACTATGTTTTATAAAGAAATCCAGAGTGTGTAAATTCATGGGGTTTGTTACTGGCCAGGGCACTATGGAAGCTGAAAACCAAACTACCAATTTATGGGCTACCCAACCTTAACCCAGCTAAGCAGCAATGCATTTCATACAGTACAGATCTAACTAAACAGTCATCACTTGGGCTGTAATTTGTTCAGTGGTTTGCCAAGTACAAATATCAGTCCACCTCCCTCAGCAAAATGTAATACAATACTCAACTTTAAAGAAGGTAGAATGACAACAGTCAACACCATTTGATGGGGGTTTCTCGTCCTACTCTCTCTCTTTTCTGTACTATCTCTTACCCAGGACTTTTTTACCTGGATGAATAGTTCGCTTTATCCTTTTCCAGAAGCAAACTACAAAAGGTGACCAATGAACTATGGGGACCCTATGATTCACAGGTGAGAAGGAATTACCTTCAAAAGGCCACAGCAACAGAAAACAACAATCAGCATTACAAGTTAAGGTGATTTAGCATGCCACAGCACTGATAGCTCTAAAGAACAAGAAAGTGTTTCTCAGAGTAGGTAGAGCAGTCACCTTCCCCAGCACTTGCAGTCAGTCATTTCCCAGACCATATCAAGCAATACTCTAAAACAAAAGAAATCAGACTCCTCCTATCAGGTAAATTAAAAGTCAGCCAAAGGTCTTACTAAAAATAGTGAAATCAGAAATTTCATATTTAAGTTCATATTCACATTTAAAGTTGAATGATGGTTATGAGGTACTCACTCTGGCTCAGTAAAGCCTTGATAGTCAATACTGTCATGTAGGCCTGGACTTTCAGTTCCTGGTTCAGTAGAAGATAAATCCTGAGCAATGTGCTGAGTCAGCTGATGTCACAGCTAAACATCACTGGCTTTCAGAGGAGCAGGGCAAATTCAGATAGCAAGTTTGCACATCAGCCAAGCCATCTCACTGAGATTATGCCCACTGATTGGTATCATGGTATCAGTTCAAGAATACCTCTACTGAGACAAGCACAGTAAATTTCTCAAATCAAAAATGGTATACAGGATCCCCGTCCCTTGGCTTTGAGGGCTCCCTACAAAATGTCTAGTACACCGTCTTAAGAGCTGCCAGAACTGTACACAAGCACAAAGGAGGTTACAGGACACATGCAGGCTAGTTTGGTTTTGATGTTGCTATTGTTTCTAACAAAGCTGTTTCTCTAGAGGAGGTTCTGAATGGTAGAGCAGTTCCTGAATCAAACTGAAGGAAAGACAGCTACAGAGTTCCAGGAAAGCCTGGCTAAATTACCAAGTCACAATTACCATGTTCAGAGACCAAGGAAAGGATCAAGAAACTAAAAAAAGTCTCCTCACTATTTGTCTTAGAGGAATTGCCTGGGCATCCCAGAAAGGTATGTGACAATGCAGGCTAAAGCACATCTGGGACTAGAAGTGAAAGATGCTGGAAAGCAGCTGGAAAGGGAACATAAACAAACATAAGGAAGCCTTGCTGCTTAGACAGGATACTGATGTTAATGCCACTAACCTAATAAACTGCCAAGAACACACAGTATCAGCCTAAGGAAAAGAAAATCAGAACTTCACAATACCTTCAGGTGCAGTGTTCAACAGAGCCTGGCTCCGTGCCACCTTTGAAAGAGCCAGCACTCTTCCCCTCAACTCTGAGGAGGCTCACCTTCACTCTGCACAGATACCTCAAGAATAATATAAAACTTAGGTGGGATCACAGCCACTACCGAAAAGCTGATGTGTCTCCACAAAGCATACTCAGTATTCTTCAGAGCTCTCTCATCAAAGAGCTGACCCTGAGCAACACTGCACAGAGGGGATCTCTGACTGTGTGATCTAGCTATGCCACTGGAACGAGGTATTACTGTCATATCCATTTACCTTTGCTAGCTCCTGACAGCACTGGTAAGCTGTCAGGAGGAGGAAATGAGCTAATGTTCACCAGCAGACCCTTGCCCACTATTGCCTTCTGGACATGACAAGCCCTGTCATTTCTCATATGTGAAAAATCAGAGCAATCATGCCTCTCTCCCCCCCAGGATGATATAATAGTGTCTGCATAGATGGAGAAGACCAGCATCATCTCTGGTGTTCAGTACAGCATGCAGTATACAGATATCAAGAAAAACAATGAAAACCAGAACAAAACACTTTTTGTGTTTTAATGCCATCTTTGATGGAAGGAGGATTTCATACATGGAAATTTTCCTCACTCTGCTACTGAGGAAAAAAATCTCTTGAAGCTTGTTGGACCTTTCAATAGCTCTGCCTGCCCAAGTCAGAACTCTCACATTTGGCACCTCCTTGTTTTCTCCATGAACCTGGTACAGGGAGCTTGTGCTCACACTGTCTGTAATACAGACTCTTTCCTACTGCTAGAGTTGCACAGGCTACAGCCAAAGAGTGCTGAGAGCTGCTACTGCTGCAGTGCTGAGACTGGCATTGATCAGCTCTACCAGCTGGGGAAAGGAGAAAGCAATATGGAAGGTTGGGACCCCAAAATCCTCCTGTCAAGAGGCCAACTCTTCCTCTCCCTCATCAACAAGACTTTTCGATTTGAAGAGCCATTACCAAATTACTGCCCTCTCATGATTCATGTTCTCTCAGAGACCCTACCCACACTGACATCTGCAAGGATGTCTACATCTACATCTGGCAGAACAAGCTATACTTCCACCCAGACAACAAAACTGCAGAGGTGCAACACCTCTTACACCTTGTGTGCTCCCCATCCCTTAAGAAACTCTTGCCTTAACCAGCTAAGAGGCCTATGAGTACTGATGAATATGGTCTCTTTACAAGTTTATCAACAGTACCGCACAAATAATAATAGCAACAACAAAGTCAAAAAGAGAAGCCCAGCAGCAGCTGGCTTAAGAAGATCCAGAGAGTGTTTAGCCAAAATTATCTTAAGTACTTATGGACTACTTTTTGTTACTGCCAGTTACTGAGAACCTTGGTCCTTGATGATTCACTTACTACATTCTAGTGCACAGGTCACCTCAAACAGCCCCCAAAAGAGGTACTGCAATGTACTGAATAAATTGTGCAAAATCTCTGAATGGCTCTGACATGTAAGAAAACAAACAGTAAGGGAGCTTCAACTGACCCAGAAATGCATTTGTACACATGTACATATAGGTATGTGTATACACACTTGCAGAAAAATAAAAGGTCTAAACCCTACAACACACTGATTTAAAACAAAGATGACTGAGTAGGTCTGTTTGTTACAAAACCAAGGCAAATAATGGCAGTTCATCCAAGGATAACTCAGTTCCTCTCTTGATCCAGAATCTACACCTGAGGAGGGTGTGGGGAAACCAAAAAGTCACCCAAACCTTAACACAGTCTTTGGCTGGCTGAACACGAAGAAAATCTTTTCTCACCATCTACCACAACATGCAAAGATAAGCCACATTAAAAATTCACCTGTGTTTTCACCTCTGCTACCCTTCTGTTCAAATACGTTGTATAGAAATGATTGCCCTCAAGGGTGCAATTTAATTTTGCACACTTCAGAATTAGCACCGTCAATAGCTCTTATGTCAAGGCCAATTTTCCCTATAAGAATTTGTAAAATCTGCAGCCTAGAAGTTTGTCTTCAGCTGGGTTCTTAAATTGACAACTGTACAACAAACAAACAAAACCAAGCAAAAAACCTCACAACAGTTTAAACAAATAGGAGAAAATTAGAAAGACCGATGAACTGACTGGTCAGCAGACAGACATTAGCAAAAAGAAGAGCAGAAGAGAGAGAAAAAAAAGGGAGGGAGCGAAGAGGAAGGAAGAATAAAACTGCATTTTTATTACAATATTACAAACCCTTTGACTGCTCTAATTACACCTAAATGGAAACAAAACTTGTCTGCTGGTACCAAGTGCGTGAATAATTAACTGGAAAGGAAGGCAGCAAAGCTACAAAAAACCCAAACAATCTTAAGTTATGGGCAGGTTCTCTGGAAAGCAGGAAAGCATATAATTTCTGAGATGTGGTGGTATTTCTTCCATTTTACTCCCTTCTTGTATCTCAGTGAGCTGAAATGACTTTTCTTCTACTCATCCCCTGCCATTCTTGGCCTATGGTAAGTCTAACTCAGATTGTGATGCTTACACTTCTTGCTGCAATGTAGCACTTTGAATGTAAGCTGTCTCAGTCTATAGAATGCTTGCATGAGACTTCCAAGATGGCTGTCAGAAAATGGATGGGGTTTTTTTGAAAGAACCACCATTCAATTGTACTAGTCCTTCAGATGTACAGTAAAATCTGAGAGTTCAGTAGCCAGTAAAAACATACTTGTGCTTTCTAAATGTAGTGGGGATCCCCCTCTCAGCTCTTCTAAACAGAAAGGATTTGGGCCCAAATATCTTAATCTAACTCCAACTTTCGCAATCATTTATAAAAACAGGTACTGTGAAGTATTAAACAAAGATGACAGCATTCTTTTTGTTTTCGCCCCATACTGTCCTTTAGCTCTCAGGAGTTTCTTCTCAGAATATCAAGTGGAACAAAGTGTTAGGGCTTAGGAATTTATTTTAAAAAAGCAAACCCACCTAAATAACCAACGATATAGGAAAGAGTACAAATGGTTTGATCTTATACAGTAGCATACAAGTAGACAGGTGACTGTGCCATCTCTGGAATTAAAAGCAGCAAATTAGTCAAAGATGATCGACTAAGTATCTTAGATAAAGCTTTTATGTTCAATATAAACAAAAATCAAGCAGACGTTTCTGGAAATATAAGCAGAATGTTATAAAGAAACTAGAGGGGATAAGGGGTGGGTAGACTCATTGAATTATTAATGAGTACAGAGAGAACCTCAGATGATGAAGTATTAATCATCATTTCATCTATTTTGCTGAAACATCAAAAAAGAAAAAAAATAATCAATTCCGACAGAAAGGTACTAATAGGAACTAGTAAAGGTCACACCTTTCTATCCTGAAGTGATGTCCTTGCTGATCCATAGGAATGAAAACATTTGTTTGCAATTAATCAAGGGATCAAAAAGAAATCTTGGTTTTATTTCCTAGCATGCCAAAACAATGCCGTTATCAGTCACTTCAAGTCTTCAGTGGGCTGAGGGCTAAATAAATCTATTTTCAAATTATGGATATTTACCATAATAAACAAACATATTCATTACACAGCAGGCAAGGAGAAGGAAAAGAAAGACTGAGGAAGAGAGTTCCTTATATCTATTTATTTATTTCATCTCTAGAAGTAAAAGCTTTTTAGAGTGCAGAAATGCAATTGCTACATACACCATGATGGATTAGCTCTGGTAAGCTGAAATAAATAGCCATTCATCTTACTGCTCGCATCAGCACTGGGTGTACTGTGTACAGAACTAGAATAAAAGGCCTACAGACAACCCTAACCTGGGGCCACACACCAGGAACATTTGCAAAACTGCTTTGGTACTACAGCTAACTTTGAATGTCCTTTTGGAGCCTCAAACCAGTCCTATTTGAATCGGGTACTCTAGCATTCTTCTCACTCTGTATGGATAGTCACACAGAGAAAAGCAAGTCCAGAGTCATCCATTCTGGAAGTACTGAGGGTTTTCTCTCCACTCAAAGCACCTCAGGAGGTGTGCCCTTAGAAAACCCTTTGTCTACTGCTGTAATACAACTTCCACACTACCATCACCAAACACTGTGGCAACATTTTGCTTACCTTGCTTTTAAAGTCTCTTCTATAAACGAAGATGAAAATAAACTTACTGAAATAGCAAGTTACAGTATCTAACTCTCCTCTCACATACATAAGTTTTACAGTACCTCAGTTTTACTGATGGGGGATAGATTCACCAAAAGACAAACAGCACTTCTGCATTTACAGCAAGAGAATTAAGAGAATAAATTAGTCTTGCTGGAATCTGAACTTTTGGTTTCAGGATGCTTTGTATTTCAATGCTGAGAGCCCTAATCAATGAGCCTGAGTCCAGTACTTCATTTTCATCTTCAGCTGGAGAAGGCTTGAGAGAGCTCAGACCTTCAGCAGCTTATGCCAGGGCCTTTAAAAAAAAATTTAAGGACATTGTCATCACTAGTAATGAAGCATGTGTGCACAAGTAGAGATTCAGTTGAACAGGAAGTTCATATTGAGCAATTCAACTGTGGAAACACTTTTTCTCTCCAGACCAGCCAGGAGTGACTTACTACTCATTAAGACAGACACTCACTCTTACTTTACTGACCCCTGAGACATGTAGCAAACAGCCCCTCCCTACCTTCTTCCCCAACAGACATCATTAAACACCTTCCGGACAGAACTGTTTTGTTTGGTTTCTTGTTTCCAAAGGACCTTGTCCTCTATCTCACACTGTGTTTTATTGCTCGAGTGAGAGAAATTTAATGATTTTTTAGCAGTACAGTAATTACAATCTTGGTGGAGTCTATACAGGCAGGAGGTCACTAACACCTGAGCCAATCTGATTCCAAACATCATATCTCCATCCACCTGAAACAAATGAGAACTGCAGTTGCCTCAGGGTATTCATTCCATACTACCATGCATAGGTGGAAGTACATGTTTCTCTTCCTCACCAGTGAGCGTTTGTCAGAAACTTCTCTTTCCTATATCCCCTGTCTACAGCACCAATGATACAGGTACACTGTCCCATCTTCCTCCCCTCTGTTCTATTAAGAGGAAGAACAAAAAGGAGCTCAGATGCTACCATCAAGGGGTGTAGAAAGATAGAGGAACTTCAGAAAGAAAATCATCCTCCCTAAGGCTATAAAAGTGCTACAAAACCACATTGGGAAGCACTAAAAGAGACTTTGTTTGACACGCACAGCAATCAGAGAAAGGAGAGACCTCTGCCTACAGATAAAATTGGAAATGAGAAATAGCAACAGAGAAGGTTCCACATACCTCATATACTTGAAAAAAAAAAAAAAAGAGCCTATTTTCTATGTCTTTCAGCTCCAGACCCTGAAAAAGGTGATGGAGCCCTAGAGCCACAGGTGCTTCAGTCACCCTCTACAGTAAGAGGAGCCTCTAGTCCACATGCAATGGCTCCAGTCTCTTGACACTAAAATAATCCAGCCATGACACAGTGATGATATAGAGTATTTCCTAATGAACAGTATCCTAAATATCCTCCTGTTATCCCTCCTCCTCTCAACAGAGACTTTCAAATCAAGGATGGCATGAACAATAAGGTGTAAGACATTGACGGTTATTTACATGTAGAAACTCTGCTTAGGAGAGACAGTTGCTGCTGAGCTTGATTAATACTATTTTAACCTACAGCTATACAATTACTCAGAGGGTTTTGGTGTGTATCAGCTTCAGTTCACATATTCATCTACTGCTAATTCTATTACTGCATTTCAGCACTGTCAGATAGGTCCCATTAAATACACCTCAATACCTGTACCACAGACAACACACCGAACAAGCTCCCACACACCCACAGTCCAAAAGGTCTGCATACAAAAATCTCCAGGAGATAAATTTCTAAAACTTATCAGCCTTAGAACTGAGCATGTGCACAGCTGTTATATTGCTGTTAAATGCTTTGATTACATGAACTTTTGCCCAAAGGTGGCCCTGGGTTCCTCCCAGGAGCTGAGAACTGATGAACAAACATCAGTGAAGCTCTCAGGAAGGAAATAATTGAAAATGCTAAATGACCATAAAACCACTTTTTTTGAGTCTGTTCTTGGATTTACTTTTTGGCTCAGATACACTTTTCAAAGAGAGGCATCACATGTCTTTGGGCTGGACAATGATGAAACACTGCAACAGTTTGTAGACCCTGATTTTGCCTCCAGGTGGATATAGTAAAAGGGCAATTTCCCAGTGAATAGTCCAAAGTGCAGTCCATTTTTGACCTCCCTTTCAATGAGACACTGTACATCTGCAGAAGACAAAGTTAATCCTCCCTTACACAACATGATGGATATCTGATTGTGTCCATACAGACTAAAGAGAATCCAATAGCCATCAGAGTCTACTCCCTCATGTAACAATAAGCCTGTCATTCACCCAATAGCTTTTAATAATTATCCAACATCCATTTTATCTGAAAGTCATGTAGCTTTTCTGTATACCATCACACATCTGTCTCATTTCAACCCAGAGGTGGATACATTGCTTGAGTAAAGCTCATAAATTGCTTCAGGCTCTCTTTAAGTAAAGGTGTTAGACAAATGAGAGCTATTAATAGCATGGACAGTACCAGCAGTTAAGGCTAGCATTTCTGCCTGTCAAAACAGGGTCCTCCCTCTACCACACTGTAACATCACATCTGTCTTAACACAGGAGAAACACATCAAGCCGTCATGCTGACAGTAAAATTCAATGTGATGACCATTCAAAGAACTCACAGATTTTTCTAGGACCTAAAGCATACCCACAAGCAGCACTAAAGACACACAGGGTTGCTTCATTAAAAAGAGGGATGATCTCAGAAATATCTGTGTGCCAGACAGCTGTTAGTAAGCACAAATTGAAGGGTTGCCAGATTCTGCCAGCTGGCTCTTAAGTAGCTGCTTAGGGTAGGACACAACTTTGAGATGATAGTAATTGAGAGTAGCTAGTGTGGCCTTACAGCTTGAAAAAATAATGTTTTCCATGGAAATGCCTCCAAGTGTACAGTTCAGTCTACTTAACAAATAAACAATAATCCATAGGAGAAACAGAGGTCTTCAAATCCAAAGGACATGAGGAGGAGTGTACAAGTTCTTGCTGTTTACAGCATTTGTCTGCCAGCAGTTCCATGAAACAATCTGCACAGAGGAGCTATTTATGTTTCAACATGTAGCTTTTCTTTAGGTTGGATTTCCAACTCACGACCAGTTTTTAAGATGTGGAACACTCATTTAGCACCACATAACCCTTTTCACTATATGAGCTGTCATGGGCCACCATATTCCTTTCCCATACAAAGCACTTCACAATGAGCTGATTGTAGCATTATCCTCATATTACAGCTACACAAATTGAAGATCAGATTACTGGTCCAATTTTCAGGGGAGTTGAAAAGGTATGCTGTTCCAGGGACACAGACTGAAATGCAAACTGCGAGGAGGAAAAAATCCCTTCAATGAGAACATGTAGCACTGTTTGGGGGCTTTTTCATCCAATGATTTCTAACAAAATGACCAGAAAAGGAGACAGCTGTTATTTTGTATGATGGATAAGCATAAGAAAGAGAAAGTAAATTGGCATTCCTACATCATGTAGAAAGTAAGTGGGAGTGTTAATAATAAGCAATATGTTCCCCAAAATTTGTCTCAGGCTCTGAATGGATCACACTGCCTTGTTTTGACCTAAATGCTGAAACTAGATTTCTTTTCTGACATCAAATCCAGATCAGAGTACGTGGTTTTTTGTTTTTTTTTTTAAATTGTGAGTAGCAGCTGACAAGACTGCAATCCTTTCTTTTGCAAACAAAATGGCTGCTCAGTGATATACTGCACGCCCAGGTGGTGCATTTGAAGTACATGGTTCATTCACATTCTGTGACTCCTAAGGAGAAAATAGTTTGCATTTGTGACAGTTCCTGAAAGAATTTATTCATCATTTGAAAAGGGGCAAGTACAATATAACTCTAACCCATGGAGGCCATTTAACACATCTGTTTCATGCAATACTGTTAACTTTCACACTGTACTGTTGGCCAGTTCGATAACAAAGGACAAAAACCAACAAAGCAAAGGTACCAGCCACTGAAGTAGGACAATTCTTCAACTCCAATTGCTCCCTAGAATACATCATCGCAAAAGGAGACCTGCAGTCTTCCATGTGCCTCCAGATGCCTGGAAGCATTGAGGAGACAGCATTTCAATGCTGGAACACACCCAAGCAAGACATGAAAATAAAGCAAAGGGAAAAGGAGGTAAAATTCAGGGAAAATCAGAATTCCAAGTCTCCAGCTGAATCTACACATACATGAGTCGTATGCTAGCTTCTGTGTGCCAGGACATGATGAAACTAACAGCTAAATAAAGTGATAGGAAAGAGAAACAACCTAGTGTTGGTGTATCTAATGAAAATGCCTCTTTGTTAAAGACAGGAAGAAAATAAAGGTATGGACAAGACTGTTCTGTAAAACTTTCAGTGAGATGTTTTTCTGCATATAGAGGGCTTTAAAGTTCTATAATGCTCATGTGGGTACAACATGCTTTCAGATTTGAAGTGTCTCATTCAGAGGACACATTTTGCTTGACCTCTACCTCACTGTTATTATCTCTTAATCTTAAATTTAGGGTGAAGGAAGCAGTTGCCTTCTACTGCCTGAAAAATAACAGACACATTTGGCAAACCAAAGCACTTCCATGTAACCCCTAGAAATCATCACCCTTCCTCCAACTTCTGTGCTGCTTCTGGTGAGGAAACAAAACTGAAGAACAAAACCTGCATGTGATTTGCTTGGTTTGACTGTTTCAAATTTTATTATTTGAAGCTTTATAAAGCCATTGTATAGAAGCAAAAGGAGGGATGCTGCAGCTAAGATTTGGAGTTGCCTTGTGCAATAAATCTGGCAGCTTCACATTTTTTATTTGATGCCAGGCAGGCAATAGAAACAAGGACCACCAGTGGAGAACACCATCAAACCTGTACTCTTGCAAAGTTACTCTGGACCTGCAGTAAATGCAATGGATGTTTTAGCCTCTATTGCTTCCCCACTGTCAGTTGGTAACAAGAATCCCAATTCATTCCTAACCACCCAGTGCTTAGGGTGGCTAATGCTTTTAGCAACCCATTTCTCCAGGTCATGACAGTCCCTTTTAGTTGCAGCCCTGATATTTAGCATGTCAACTGCTCCCACTATCTAGTACTACCTGCAAACTTAATGAGAAAGATTATTCCATTCTATCACCTCAGTTATTAGCAAAAACATTAAGCAATATCAGCTCTAGCACTGACCCCTCAGGAACACCATGGTCCTATGCCAAGACACAGGCTTTTTCCTCCACCTTATTAAAGAATTAGCTCTATGTGGGGAAGACTCACCAGTGCTGTGATGAAGAGATAACAGAAACTAATTTGCTGATGAGTT
The DNA here is from genome assembly GCF_003259725.1 of Athene cunicularia. Taxonomy (NCBI): domain Eukaryota; kingdom Metazoa; phylum Chordata; class Aves; order Strigiformes; family Strigidae; genus Athene; species Athene cunicularia. The sequence continues at coordinate 23,470,684 of NW_020799101.1, forward strand.
GTACCTCAGCACACCTTTGCAGGACAAGAAACCACACAGATCAGGTCCACTTTATAAGTGTATTAGTTATCAGACACCAGTGTCAGTTGTCTCTGGCCACATATTCCTAAAAAACTAATGAAACTTTTTCCAAAGAAGTAATGAGGAGATCTGAACTCTGACACAAGCCATTAATTATAGAGTTAATAAAAAGTCCCTACATTATTTATTCCAAGCTCTGAAGCAGAAATGTCACTTTCTTAACCAACTTGAATAGGCTTTTGCTTAAAATGAACACTTGCCACCATAATATACTTATCATTCTCCATAGAAGCTTTGCATTATTTTACACTTTTCAAAGGATATTAAAATGTATTTGGAAACATCAACAATCAAGTGTCCCTGTGAGGCAGAGTCCTAGTCTTAGTTGCAATTGTTAAAATGCAGCCCCTGCTAGGATTGAAAGTGACACTTTAATTAGAGCATTCACACCCAAAAAGCCCTGATACTACATGCTGGTGTCCATCCAATCCAGAAACTTATTAAAAACCTTGTAATTCATATTTAATTAAAACAGTTTATAATCAGACAGTGAATCCCCACACTAACTGCTTTTGAACAAACGATAAAAACAACCAGTCACAGGATGATCTGGTCAATTACTGCCTTGCCTGTGTATTCTTTATACTGGGAAAGAAATGGAAAAATTTCATCACACAGAAGTCTCCAAACTATAATTTGGAGGTCTGAAAAGAATATGCAGCCTCTTTAAAAGAAAAGAGAGTATGTCTAATCTGAGACTCCTGCATCTGGGACAGCAATAGAGCTGGGCTATAGAATGAAGTCTCATCTCAGAGCCACGTCCTAGTTCAGAAAACTCTCTTTACATATTAATGTAGCATTTGCTGGGCCATCAATTTTGGCAATTCACAATGCATTTCTTGTATTTTTATTGTTCATGTATAGCGAGTACCGTAGTTTTATTTTGTTACATTTCTGCTCTGAGAAAATTTGAAGCAATAAACCAAGATTGATTGACATCGTGTCTCCATGCCACAACACTGTGCCACGGAGTCACGCCACCTGTCACCACTGCTGGCTACAGGAGACTGAGCCCTGCATCAACGTTTCCTCCAATTATCCACGGCTCAATGGCCAAAGCCCTCTGCATTCTATATTCCACTAAGGATAACCTTCTGTATAATTTTACTGATGAGAAATGACAGAATAGGGGGAAGACCACATGATTTTCAGTCTGAGTTCTAGTGTCCTAAAAGGCATCTCAACCCTCACACTGCAAGAGAAGCCTGCAATTTAAGTCTGCTGAGGAATCAGCTGAGCCAGGAAAGAATAGTTATCCCAACCCTAACCCTCATTTACAGGCAGAAGTAGATGGAGAAGCTATGTGAAGGGAGAGACTAATATAAGAGATTTGGCTCAAAGGAAAGGCTGAAGCTGATTTGCCCGCTATCAGCGCTTTCTAAAGCCAGGTCTTTACTGAAATACCATATCCAGCAACAAAAAATTATGATCAGCAAGAACATGCATCATGTACCTTGGTGAAAAGGGAAATGGACATATCTTGGGTTCCTGGCCTGTTTCTCAGTTATGTGGCAAGTGAACTCAGCAAAGTGTCACTTCCTGCCCCATGCCTCAGCTTCCCTGACCACAATTATGGGAGTTATAAGTCAGCAATTTTCCAGCAGCATTAAGAAATCTATTAATTTCCTAATAAAGGAAAGCTCCTCAAATTGTACTCCCTTGCAGAAGAGCCATGAACAGCTTCAATCCTGGTGCCTTGCAGAGCAAAGATGCAACACCCACCACCAGCCCAAGGATGGCTATATCCCACAACTCTCTACTACAAAGGGCTGTATAGAGATGTTCTCTTAACAGGGAGGGAGGGAGATGCGCTGGCATGGAACAACACTTTATTTTCCTTAAAGCCCTAAAGTGGTCAAAAGGCCTGATGGGCACCACAAAGAATTTAAAAGGGGCAAAAGCTTAAAGGAGCAGCTGGGTGCCAGCCACTCTGCAGGCACAGCTTGCAGAGCTAGCAGGTTGTCCTTATGTGCAGCCCCTGTTCTCAGCTCCTCTGTCAGACACCTCACAGCTGGGGGAGGAAAATGCTGGCTCAGACTCACTGGAGACATAATGGCAACACTAAAAAGGAAACAAGGTATTCTGCTTCAGTAAAATGTAATTAAACAGTCCTCATGCCAGCTACTTTTTCTCAAGTTCTGAAAAAAAAAAAAAAAAAAACCACAAACCCAAAACAAAAACCTAACACATTCTTAACACCATATTAAGTTTTATGTCCATTAAATTTTACCTGCAGAAAATAAAACAGTTTGTTTTCTGCCTTTTCATAAAGCATTTTTATGCTTCTAGGTCTCTGCCTGTTTAGACTCTAGGGGCTGTAAAAAGTATTCTGAACACTATTACCTGGATAAACACCCCATAAATTACAACTGATATTTATCAGCCTCGTGGCAATTTCACTACATCAGAAATAGTACAAGACTGTAAGATATGGATAAAAGATTAGCATACATAGATGCCTAAAAAAAACCCCATGTCTTGCTATTCTAGGCAAAATACATACACACATGACTTTAATTAACTTTTCCTGCATTTGGAATTCCACCAGGATACAAAGCTAGCAGGATCATTAAACCCAACCATATTTTCAGCCCAGCCTGATATTTCACTAGAACCATTCAAATCAATTTACCCAACAGAGACATTTGTCCCTGGCTTGTCATCATGGCCTGTACTGAGCGTCCTGCACTTCTTTATCTTTTGGCAGGGCCATCATAAGCAAATGACACAGAGGATGATGTATGGGAACTCAAATAAGTTATAAATCCTCCATCCCTTCATCAGCCAACAGCCTGAGTGAATTTACTCCAGTCAGCATTGGCAAAGACTCCCTCGCTACTCTCAGGAACAAGTCAGCTTTAAGATGACATGTTCTTCAAGGTAAAGTTCCTTGCTGCTTTTGGAAAAAAAAAAAAGTGCTGCAATGGGAAGGAATGATCAAAACCCACATACCTGAAAGGCAGCTATGTTCCTAAAAATCAACAAGTCTTTTCCATGTATTCAGATGCTTCTCAAAGGTTTAGAAACACGAACTAAGAATCTCTCATCAAAAATTTAAGAGCACAGTTATTCCAGTGACAAAACTTTGCTTTAAGAGACTACCATTTTAAAACCCCAATAATTTAAAAAAAAAAATAAAAACACACACGAAAAAAAACAAACCCAAACCAACCCAAAACCATGTCTGTTTGACAAGTGAACAGTTGCCTGAAGTTCAAGATAAAGAGAAAAAAGACTGAGTTATTTTAAAAACTCAGAGGAGCAGTGAAAGATATACAGAGGCTCACTCTCCTTTTTCATAGAGGTTGCCTGGGATTTCTTGGAAGGTCTTGCTGAACACCCTTGAGGACGTCACTGGCATACATGTCACCTTCACATAGCCAGAAGGATAGAAATTGAAGAGTTGAGTAGCCATTTAGATGGCTAAGGCAGGAATCCTTGAGTGACACGGTATACAGCTGGTCAGCTGGTCTAGACTAGTAGAGTGACATCTTTGCTTAAAGCACTTGACATGTCACCATCCTACATTTTAGATACATGCTAATGACACTCCTTCCTCCCTACTGTAGCTGAAGGCATCACTACTGTACCTCTTTGATTGGCAGGTATCACAACTGTTAAGCTCCTGGGCCTCCACTGCTTCTCTCCTCCTTTTCAGTGAGCAGTGGTACGTACATCAGCACTCAGCACCATTCTCCATTCAAAGGGCTAGATCTAAGAAGGAGCTTTGCATGGCAGGTCAGTCTCTGGATGTAAACGGCTACATGCCTACAGCTACTGTCGGTTCTGCAGTTCTCTCTGTAGACAAAGAGACAATTTATACCAGTGAAGCCATAGCCCTGGCCCTTTCCCTGGCATACCATATACAGTCAAACTAGTGATCAGCTGAACAGTATATGTGAACATGGATTTGATATTCCAAGTATCCTGATATGTGCTTCATTTGTGCTTTCTAAATCACAAGTTATCCAAAAGCTCCTCAATAGGCTAGTATCATAAAAATGTTCAAATGCCTTCCTGCCAAAAACAAAATATAGGCATTTTGTTCAAGAGCCAGTTAAAAGCACTCAGTTATGGCAATAAGTGCAACAATGTGTAGTGTCAAGTTCAGTGCAAGAGATGCATTGTCTCTGAAGTTTCTGTCAGACTAAGCAGGCCATCAGGCAAACTGGTGCATCACAGAGTCAAGATCAACGATTAGGTGAAGAATGGATCTATTCTGAAAGATCTGGTACAGATTTTCCTAACCTGGCAAACTGATGAGAGCATAGATATGGGTGCCCTCCACGCACCAGCATTTCCTTTTTTTCAGGCACACAAAACAAGTAGTTAGGAAGGGGGAGTGGTTCAATTCTGAGCCACAGCCAATCTGTTCTAGCATGGAAATCCAGGCTATAAATTTGCTCAGGATTTTCCAGTTATCAGCCTCACAAAAACAGCTTTCCAGACATTTTTCCACATGCAACTGCAGTTCAAAGAACAAAACATCAATACCACATAATAAGCATCGCTCTTTGTTCAGATAATGGTAAGACAAAGCTTTAGTCACTTCAAGTCTAATTTCAGTCTGTAAAAAAGTTTAGGTCAATATTTATGACCAAAGTGCCTTTCTCCTAACAAGTTCAACTATGGGGCTTTCAAACAGATGCCATTCAGCCCATCCTGCTCTGCTGCCTGCCTGCCTCCCTCCCCCGCATCCCTTCTCAAATGCGCATGCACAGAACACACAGACAGACGTATACACTCATCTCAGTCATTTGATACCATCACAAAAGCAACAGTCTCTTCTTTCCCATGCACACATCTCATTATCCATCCTTAGTATACATCTTGAGTAATGCAATTTACTTCAATGTCACCAAGAGAAAGACACTCCTCTGGGACTGTCATTACCATAAACCACAATCTGCTGCCAATTTATATGTCCTTACCCACCCCTTGCTCTAACTTCTCTATAAATGATAACAAACTGTTGTGCACCCTGGTGTTGTTGCTTAGCTTTTATATCCTCAGAAATCTTCTCCCTGCTCCTCCTCTCCCCTCAAAAATCATGGTTTACATTTTGCCTCCCTGTACACCCCTGTATCTTTCAACCCCAACATCACAGCACAGTGCTGTTGCCTGTCAGGGCCCATCTGTTCTTCCTGGGTTGACTGTCACTGTACAAACTTACTTTCCTGGTCTGTTACAAATAAATTGCAGTCCGCACCAAGCCCTGGGCAGCATCCTCAGAGGGCCTCCTGTTACTGTCAGGTGAAGCAGGACAGACCATCAGAACAGGCAATCAGTGTGATCATAGCTATCCTTTATGAATAAGCCATATCAAAGCATGATCCTACAACATCTCAACAACTGAGCAGAGTTAAAGTTGTTCAGGACATTTTAATGTCTCTACAGAGAGTGAATTCTTCTGCTTTTAGCATGGTGTGGAATTTTCCTTCATCTGTTTCTTTAACTTGTGTGAGTAGCAGTGTTACAGGCTGTTGAAAAGCTGGCATAGTCCATCCCAAAGGTGTGAAGAATTATCCTGGTAGGTAGCTAGTCAGAAAAGCACTTTGCAATGAAAAGTGCTACGAGACCACAAATACCTGTGATCACATGTTACTGAAAGACTCATGGAGTCTTTCCAACACTTTACCCCTTCTATTTCACATCTCTGAAAATTACTACATCTCCTCAATTTTGGCTAAGTTTTATTGTCCATATCTTGCAGATGTAAATGATAATGGGAGCTCCAGAGGAAGAAAGGGTCAGGCCGTAGAGTGCATGCAGTGATCTCACACTTTTGTTATGCAAAGGAACTTGGGAATCTCATTCCTTAAGCATGGAAAACCGCACAATAAGAAAGACACCAGACAGAACATTAGCCTGCTCTGACAGCGCAGAACCCATGTGCTCATTGATAGCTCCCCTTGCACAGAAAGGCCAAAAGTATCACATGGCTCCAACATTAAAATTATAATTCTTCAAGAACAACAAAATATCACAAAAGAGATTGCTAAAGGGGAAAAGCTAATGCTGTAACTGTACTTGAAATGAGTCATTCTTTGTACCAACTGATACTATGACAATAGCATTAAAAAATAAATCAATTTTTTTGCTCACTGGTGACATTTGTCCATGTTTAGCATTTCATTTAAACTGGGCTGAAAAACAAGACTGGTCCATTTTGAATCCTGGATCTCATGTAACAGTAACAGAAAAGCCACACAGTTATTAACAGCCAAGCAGTACAGAAAAGGAACTCTATAAAGGTGGTACATTACAGACAAAAAGAGATCATTCTGCTGTTTTGGGATTTCAGCAATGCTGTGGGAAAGCTTGTATATTAAAAAACCCCATGATTATTGACTTTTGCTAAGACTTGTCATTAGTTCTTCTCCTTTTTCTTGCACACTTGTACTTATTTATCTATATATATCCATCTATCTCAATATAGAGATAAATACATATGTGACTATATATGTTATGTAACTATATATTTACCTATAAAAGCTACTCATGAAGTGTAAAAATGTTAAAATTACTTTATAAAGGGTTGTACATCTACACAGACTAATTCAGCAAACAGCTCCTCAATACCTGAAAAGCACTACATACAAGAAATGGCTTCCTATTCTTCAGACGAAGGTCACCCTGCCTATATTTTGGCATAGGACACCACCATAAATGCCTTAAAAGACCACATATCCTATAGCAGTCACATTCTTTTTCCCCATCTAGGGCTTTGGTTGTTCAGCAGATTGTCCCTACTAGGCAGGAACATTTTTACACTCCAATTACTACACACTTAGCACTTGATGTGAACCCCATTTAGGGAGACTAGAGAGAAATAATCAAAGTAATCAAGCAATATGCCCACTCACTTAGGCCCTCTTCTCTTTCTATAGTCCAATGCTTCCCAATGCTTCTTGCTATCCTTACATGTTCAGGACTTTAAAGTCTTGGAAACCATTTACACTCATGCCATGTGTTGCTTACTTTTATCTGTCACTCCCTAAATCCTACTCATTTATATCAGTCAGCAGTATGTTAGTTACTAAATCTGTTATTATCAGTTAGTTCCTAACCAGTATTCCTTTTCATTAGCATCCACAGTATCTGCTCAACAGATGAGGCTCCTTTAAGAGACTTCCCTTCTTTTAATGAAGTGGCTCACAAGTAACCTTATCCTGTTTCTCTGAAAAGGTGTAGGGCCAAAATAAGGGCACCTCAGCTTATTTTCTAGCTTGTTATCCTTCGTCTGTCACTCCACAGTCCCTTAAAAAAAACCATCTTGCTGTGCTGCTGGGAAGAACTGGCTCATGCTGCAGACGTGTTTCCATGGAGTAAGTTCAGCGTTAGAGCAAACTTCTGAGGTACCCTCCATACAACAGATTTCTTCTTTGTAAGCCCTTTCAGAGAAGAGACAAGAGCTCCTAACATGTTGAAACTGTTCTGTCTTAACTGGCTACAAAACTTGCCAGGAGAAGTGGTAATCACTTGATCCATTGTGGATAAGTGCAGCAAAATAAGGTCTAAAGAAAGGGAAGGTAACTGCTGGTGTTCTATAGAAAAAGTGAAACCCTGGATTTCACCAGGATGCCAAAGAGAACACACTTTGGGACCACATCCACCCCGGAGTCCTCCAAACCCTTGAGCTGTTGCAAGTTTTTATTCTTCCTTTTGCTTTTCTTTTCCCTTTTTCCTCAAGACATGCTCTCAGCATCCAAAGGAGACTGAATAATCTTTTAGTTGCTGACAAAGACAAGATCTTCCCACAGGCAAACATTCAACCAGACTGTCATTTATTCTCTGCTTCTCTTTCTTATATAGTTTTCAAATCCTGAATGGCCCCGCAGCCCTTTGTGCTGATATGCAACTGCTATTAGCTCCATTTTGCTCATATGGGCTAGGGAAAACAGAACAAAGGTGGGTTTAATCAACTAACAGAACACACCATCCTAATTATAAGTGTGTTCATAAGTTTAGTTCATAAGCAATTGGCAGTAACAAGCCTTAAAGACACCTATTTCAGAATTAGAGGATTCAGGCCCTGGAGGATTCTGTTGTTCTTTATTGACTATAATGGGAGTTTGACTAATTGAAATATGGCTATATGGCAGGTACCTATGTAATTCTCAAAAGAGTAAGTCTATAATGTAAACCAAATCTGCCGAGTTTCATCAAGGTTTGCTTAAGAAGAAACAATTCTACCAGACCAACCAGCAGCACAAGGCACCTTTGAAGAAGATAGCAGTGGTCTGCAGCTGTTCCTGGAAATGCTGGGAGAAAATTGCCGTACTCCAAGGCTTACAAACAAGCCTTCATTTAGTCTTGTGCCAGCACTGTACAGGCACTACCACCATTATTTAACCCCTGTTTCATGAGCAAACAAGGTAACACTTGCCAGGAAAACCAGTAGCATAATGTGGATGAGTCACATTTCCAAGCAATAACCACAAAAAACACAGAAACTTTTTTAAAGTCATGGCTGTGCTTTCTAAACATGAACAAATGCCAATGCATATACAATACTGGTCAAGAAAATGAACTGAAACAGATGCAGAAGAAGGCTACCAGGGGACTGACAAGCCTATCTGATAAAAAGAATATTGAAAGAGTTTTGCTTCTCGAAACCAGCTAAATAAATGTTGAGAGGGAATACATTCACTGCAGACAAACACCCAGGGGGTAGAAATAGCTAAGGAGTGGAAATGACTAACTAAAGGACAATACTGGTATAAGAACAGATGTTTATAAACTGCCAAAGAATAAATTTAGACTGGAAATTAGACAAAAGTTTCTAATCAGCAGAGCAACAAAGCTTTTAAAAAGCCTATACAGAGAACAGGGGCAAAAAGCTGCTCTAAATGAGGGATAAAGCTTCACATATTTCTGAAAGGTATTATGAAATATGGGTCCTTACCAAAGCACAGTACTGGAGGCAATGATTCCTGAGGTCCCTTGCAGCCTTCTACTTGTCTGCATTTCACATTAAAATCCATTCATAGCACCACCAACACATGAAAAGTACAGTTCTTAAATACCTTGACCTCACAGAACAACTACATGGAGAACCATTCTGGCTGCATTCTGCTGAAGAGTGAAGCAAGATGGATTCTAAGGGAGGAACTTCTGGAGCAGCCAAACCTTAATAAGACGGACAGCTAATACCGACAGTACATGTAATCTCTTTTAGAACTCATAAAGCAAAACTCTTGAAAAATCCCAGGGGCTCCCAGTTTCAGGAAAACTTCTCAACGCTTTTCTGCATGCCAGACAGCTCTCCTGATGACCACCAAGCACTGGAAGGCACACTTCCCCCTTCTGGCCACCTTTATCAAAAGACCAATTATTTTTCTCCTGCATTACTTATTTTTACTAAGGTTTTCCATAAAATACAAGGATGGAGATTAACAGCATGGTAGGAATATTGTCTTTATCCTTTATGAGTAGAATAGGATACAGTCAAGTCTTTTGCCAGGCCATATAAATTTATAAAAGTGTTTGATCTTCCCAATATGCATACATGCCAAAAGTGTTACAGGACAGCAGGAAAGTAATTTTCATGGACTCTGAGAAGTACTGCAGAATTACATGGCTCAAAGTGTTTGCTTCATTCCTAAGTTATGGCTACATCATGTTTAACTGTCTGCAGGCATGCCATATACAAAATTTTATCATTAAAACACCAAGGAAAACAGAAAATGGGAATTGACCACAAAGACTATCTCATCTATCAAATCCCTCTTGATAACCATTCTTGCAGGCCATATCAGGGCAGCTGAAAATATTCTAAACACTGAAGACAGAAGTGTTTGGAAAGCCCCAGACCCTCAGTAGATGTTCTCTGGGACACTCAGTCAACAAGGCCATGAAGAAGCTATCTGGACAAGAGGGTTCCTGAAAAAAATGTGGAAACCAAAAAGGGGGTTTTGTAGAACACAAACTTCACTGCTTCTTCAGAAAATCTTCAGATAACAAACATTAGAGAGAGTGTGTGGTTTCAAGTTGCAACCCTGTCCCACTGAGAAAATCTGAGGAGCTTCTAAATTTACAGAAATAACCCTAAACTGACTTTACTGTTTTATATCATGGTACATGCAGAGGTCATAACGATTACTACTACACGCCTTCTTTCCACAGACTAAGACCATTTTCACATGACTGAATGTTCTGGTGATGGGAGGTTTTCAACTGCATGCCTGATTAAATGCTGCCTCCCCAAATTCTTGGATGACAGGAATTAAATTTTAATGCACTTAATCCACTTGACACTTTTTCATAAGGCCTTTCCCCCCTCCATCTCATGTGTTATAAATGACCAATTACCTAATCTGAGGTAATGCTGGCTTTGGTCAAGGCTAATGAAGACACAGTGGGTGAGATCCTGCTTGCAGCACAGAGTCCCAATAGGAAAAGATTAATCACTTTCTAATTTATAATCCCACATTTCGGCTCCAAACAGCGAGAAGGCAGAGAAAGAGGCATCCATCACATTAACCAAATAATACAGCAAATGCTTGGCACTTGATCAGCAGTAGGGTACTCTCCTGACAGGAAGAGGAAGACTGCAAAATGAAGAGCAACAGTGGCTCTACAAGGTTACTTAGGGACAAGATCCCCGCACAAGAAGTAGGGCAGGGAAGTACTCCCAGCTAACACTTTGGATTTGTACTTCAGGAGAGAGGGCTGCATCAGCCCTGAGAAGAAAGTATATTATACTGTGTTTTATATTACCTTTTCAAGGAAGTAAAAATATTGTCTCAACTCACGTGTATGTAATCAGCTGAAGGAAATCAGAAAGGAATAGTCTCAAGCTATGTAGAATCAAACAAACCGCCAGCTATTTACTCTTACTACGTACTTCCAGAGCGTCAGGAAAAATTTAGGCAATGGTGTAGTGCTATCCTTCTCTCTACATTCAGACAATATTCATTGCTCTCCAATGTTCATTCACAAAATAACTCTTTCTCTTCAGTGAAGTTAGAATGTATGGGTACCACAGAGCCAAAGGGTTTATTTGCTGCATCAACAAGGCCTAACTCTGAGTGGCTATACCTCATTCCAGAGATATCTAGAAATAACCTTCATGACAGCGAGTCACTCCATTACTAAATTCTTACTCAAAGAAATAATAATTTATTTTGTGAACTGAGGCAAAGGGATTGATGGTGGGAGGAAGGGAGACATTCCTAGAAAATTTGCCTTCTGACTGATTACATACTAATGCTGTGTAATTACTAGAAAGCAGTACCAGAAGGGATAAGGAAATAATCTGCCTCTTCTATCGCCCTACCTTTACCACCAGAAATCATCAGACCATTAAAAACGGAGCAGATACATAGTTGTTTGGGGTTTGGGTGTTGAGGTTCATTGTTTGGGGTTTTTTTTAACTGCTGGGTTCTTCAAGGGGTTGTTTTAGCACTGCCTTAATCATCACTACTGTCAATGACCATTAAGTTTCCTTCATTTAAACAGTGCAAATCCTTCCTTCTCATCCAGAGATGCTCCCAGACAACTGAGAAATACTTCAACTGTGACACAGAAGGATTGCTCCTTTACTCTCTTTTTATATATGTATATTCATGCCTCCAGTCACCTTCCTTGCTAAATCTTCTCAGCTTTTAAGGTCCCTCAGCGTCCTTGCCCAGCTGATAGAAATAGTTTCCTGTTCTATTTATGAGATAACTTACAAACTCTATTCATGCAATCAGGAACAGTTCCTATGATGTCAGAGAAAAGCTGAAATAGAATCCCCCAAAACTGGTAACAGGTTTTTTTTTTTTTTTTTTTTTTTTTTTTTTTTTTTTTTTCAGCTGTGTTTAATCATATTTAGCCTCTCATGGTGCTGGAGTAAGCAAACATCAAGAGGTCCATTTAGTTTGCAAAGTAGGAGGACATTCCCATGCAGTCTGAACTTAGCCATTTTTAAACAGTTTAGCTCTGTCTTTACCAGGCTTCTTTACTGCTGATCAGTAAATATGCAGGTGAAACATTTTAGGTTCATTTCTTCTGAAGCAGAAGGGCAGACAAGAGTAGCAAAAGAATCCTCTACTTGGACTCTGAACAGGGAAGCAAAAACTCAGATGGTGATCCTCCACAGCTGCCTTCTGGAGTAGAAAGTACCTGCTTGAACTGCAACCAACTCTAATAGCTAAGTGGCAAATTGTGAAAAAACATGGAAGAAAATCCGTACAGAAAGCTAAAGTGGCAGGCAGAGCTTTAAAATTTTATTTGACTGAAATCTTTGCAAATCTGAGTGGTGTATCTAACACTAACATTAGGCACAGGAGAATAAGAAACTTAATTACAGAGTATGAAATTGCTTTTTGAAAGAGTTTTGAAAAAAAGCTTTAAATTAGGCTTTTGGAAGCTCCTGTCCAACAACTGTTTTCAAATTCTTTTCTAAATGCTTAACCCTTTATTTTATTAGAATAAACTTCATTTTTCTTCTTCTTAAAGCTTATTAATAAGTGTGTCTTCAGATTAACTGACCAACACTGAGCATGCTGTTCTAAGAACCAATGAGGAACTTGCACAGTATGCCCATCTAAATTCAGATATACATTTTGAGGTTCTCGAGCTGTGTCTGCAATGACACCAAGCAGCATACAGAAGACTCAGAAGGACCTAAGATTATACCTACTTGTAATACAAAACAGTGTAGTTCAGTTGAGCTCATGGACAGATGAATGGCTAAAGCAACGACACTAACACATGAATTGCAGCAACCCAGGAGGAGGCCTCCACAACTTCCCATGATTACTAACAAGGGAAAGCCTTAGTCAGAATTTGCTCCTACAGGTTGCAGGGGACAGAGTTCTAACTTCCATGTAGAAAGGAAGCAGTTAAATAAGTGCAAAGACTAACATCACATTAAAAGAGAAACCTTGGCTTTTCTCAGAGAGTCCAGCAGAACTCTGCCATGGGAGATTTCTTGGATCAAAAGGGAGCAGACAGCTTTACTGCCCAGGCCAAAGGTTCAAGGCACAGGAGGACTTGTTTTGCCCTACTTCATAAGACAAATAGTCATTTGCTCTAAGAAGGTTTTTCCTTTACTGTGATGTGTGAAACAGAAGATAATTATCAGGTGGATTCATCAGAGTGATTCAGAAATGTCTTTGGAGATTACTTCAGCTGATCATGCTTGCTGGAGTTTTTATTGTTCTGGTGAGCAACTGAAATCATAGACTTTCTGGTACCAAGGACCTTCCTATTGCAGTTAGGAAGAGGTATTTCCACTAATAGGTTTACAAGTTTTACAGCTTTCTGAGAACATCTGAGCTTAACCTTTGTTTTCTGTGAGGACTAGCATTAACTAAACATCAACCAAGTCAAAGAATGCAAAGGGCAAATGCCAGAGCTCATAAACAGTGGCGTGGTCAACATTTCCTATTGGATTCCCTATAAAAAGAACCTACAGTTTTCAGCGCTGAGTAACATTTACTTACCTGGGCAACATAAAAAGCTTATTCAGCTTTTGACCTCTGCTGTAATCACAAGTCCTAATGAGAGCTAAAAGCAGAAGAATTAAAAGCAGAAGAATTGTTCTGTAATTGAAGCTCTTCCTCAAGAACTCTTCAAGATCTCCCTCCAATTCCCAAAAACATCCCTCAACATAAGCTATCTACTTGCCATCAAAGTGTAATGATTTTTATTTTCTCAGAGCCAGATTTGAACCACAGGAAGATATGTAACTAATCCCAAACTAGATAGTCCCTGCCACCTTCCAACTGCCTTTTGAAGAGGAAGGTCCCCTTGACATGAAACAGTCTCACCACCTGCTGTAGTTAGCAGTTCCTGGATTGAAAATGTGTATAAGGCACCAGCAGCAAATGCCAAAGGGAACCTAGAGCCCTTAAAAAACAACCAACCACACACACAAAACCCAAACAAGCAAGCAAACAAGGAGCAAGGGAAAGTTTGCTTAGTACTTAACAGTTTAAAAACTCTGTCCCTGGAGAATTCCATTCCTGCTCTGATGTGTCTTCCTACTGTTTAACTGCAAGCTCTGTCGACTCACAGCTGCGGCTCTGTGCTGGTCCTGGGCTGCCTTCAGAAGGCAGCACAGAGAAAAGAAGAAGAACCCTTTGCCCCACTCTCTCCCCAAATAGCAAAGTCAGAGAGAAGACAGCAATAAAGAAGGAAGTCGGAAGTCTGCGTTATACCAGAGGTGACAGGGTGAGCCAGGACAAAAGCTGTACTTGGCTGATGCTATTCTCATTAGATTGACAGGCCCCATACAGAACAGACCATGCTTTGTAATCTACCTCACCCATGCCCCTGCTGGCACATCCAAAATGCACTTAAGTTCCTGACACATAATCCACTCTGGTCTTCAAAGCTCAGTATAACCCATCTGTAGTAAACATGAGCCACTAAACAGCAAGAAGAGTTCAGTTATTTGCTAACATGCATATTTTTGAAAAGGGCAAAGGAAATGCCACATTGTATGCAGAAAATACCCTCACGGTGATATCCATAAAGTCTTGGTCATACTTTTCAACACCCTATGCCTTGAAGCCGTAACTAGTGCACCAAGATAAGATATCCCCAGATAAATTTCTGAGGACTTACAGAGAAAAAACAATTATCAAAGCCCAGCTTTTATTTTTTGCTAAATTTCCACAGTAAGAGAGGCAAGACACTGACTGAGATGTGATGAGAACCGCCACCTCTGAGGTTAAAAATCTCTCTGACATTTACCTGACCACACTCAGAAGTGTTTCTGAAGTTGTGCCTGGGTATTAAAATTTGAGTGAGAAGTCAGAGAACAGCTCTGAACATTGGAACAACTACTATCAACTTCAAAACCTTGCCAGAGGTATCCAGATAAGAAACTGCTCTTGCCCTGGAGAAGATGCATGACATGTCATTTACATGCCACAGCTCACGAGGATTAATGGCTGTTGGCAGAAACTGAAGCTCATGTCCAGAATGTGTCCTGAGCTAAGTGAGCAAGATACAATCCTTACACAATGGTGTAATCAATTGAGTTAGGTCCTAAAGTTCCCAAGTTGAGTGAAATGTAACAGTTATGAAAATTTTAAGATGTGCGTTAGGAGTCCTGTTGAAAGGTATTTGGGTATTTGAAATAAAAAACTCTTACTGAGCTGCCCTGGAGTTGCAGCTGTTCTACATTAAACAGGACCAGTTAAAAGGATTTTAAAAAGTGGCGAGGGAAGTTGGTCTCAGCCTCATTTAGGCATGGAAGGATTTTGTACCTCTTCTCTACTTGTCACCTCCACACCACTTACAGGGATCTGAGACTAGAAATTATAAATCAGGAATCCACTCTCAGTCAGCAGAAAATAAGGAAAGTGCAAGTTCAAGCTTTTGGAAAATGCTAAGAACAAAAGTGGGAGGACAAGTGAGGTCAGACTGTTCTTTACAGAAGCAAGAGGGAGTGAGAGGCAGAGCTGTGAAGACACTGAACACGTATCTACAACACATGAAGGTATGTGTGGTAATCAGGAGGCTAAAATGGGAGGCTCCAGTAACACACAACGGATGAGCAAGCCTTTCACCCTAGGCACCTGTAAAGAAGGAAGCTGTTCTGCAGAACAAATGGAAGTTTTCTATCCATGACTTCAAAAATAACTAATGATTCACTTCTACCACTTTCCACACTGACATTCAACTCATTTTAGCAATCCAAGGCAAGCTAATACCCTGGCCAGCTTGTGAAAAGTGACTTTTCTTCTTATTCCCCAAGAGTGTCTTTCCACCTTGTGGCAGAAGCTCGGTGGACTTCAGCCATTTCTAACAACAGCTTCCTAATTTTTTCAATTTCTTGCTTGCAAGGACAGTATCCCAAGACCAGTATTTCTCTACTCCAAATCTAATTGAAAGCAGGAGAAATAAAAAACACAAGAGCTCCCAAAACCACAGGTTCCACATAAATAGGAAAGCATATGGGAGGAGAATGAGGAGAGCAAAACTTCAAATTATTTTGTTTTTAGTGACATGATAAGTTTCAAAGGCTGAAGCCCTGGAAACATTTTGCACAAGACCTAATTAATTAATGAATGTGGAACTAGGAAGACCCCTGCAACATGCAAACAAACATATTCATAACTTAGCAGGCTATCAACAAGGAATGACCACAGATAACAAGACACAGTTTCAGCTCTACTGTTTGCTATTTAGTAGGGCTGCTCTGAAACTATGGCATCTTGAAGTAACCTCCAGAGAGTTTCCTAAGCTCTCTTAAGCCATGGCAAAGCCACAGGACTAAATAAATATTGAGGAACACATAAACTTCAAAGGACTATACAAAGCCTTAGGTGATTGTGAAAAACCTTTTTTTGAGATTAATTGGGAGAGGAGAAAAAGGCAGAGGGAGAGACAGAGATTCTTTCTAAGTTCATTTCAAGTTTTCTCATTCCAAACACCCACTAAGGGCCTGGCAAAAGCCAAGAGAAGGATGCCTGGGGTCTGTGGGAACACAGCACCATCTTGTGGAGCGAAGAGAAGTGTACGAAACAAGGAATAAGTATTTCAGCACTTCAGACATCTGCAGCTTGGCTTTTTGACAGCCTGCTCTTCTAGCAGGTTAACAAATCTATCGAATTTGTGCTTTATAAAAAAAGTTCACTGCAGATCTATAAAGAACAAATGAACAACAAAAAACTCCCTATTTTTATCTCTCAAACTCATCACTGTTAACATAAACAGTGGGGGCCTCTTCAGAAATAGTGTGGGCAGACAACCATCTGTACTGAATGCTATTTGCCAGCAGGCCTAGCGCAGCTGTGAGCACCCTTTTCTTTCAAGTCTGAATCTCCTCTGCTTAAGGTGGGCAAAGAAAACAAGTCTCCAAATATTAAACTTGCCAAGACTAAAGACATATACTTCCATCTATTCAGTACTGGAAAAGGAAAAAGCCCTTTTCCATTCAGAAGGAGGAGTTGGAGGAAACACAGAAAGACAGCTACTCCACCCTTCCCAGTATTTGCTTCCAGACACGGAGGTGTGCTTACAGAGCATCTGAGAGTGAGCAACTTAAGTTACCCAGCTGGTTTACATCTTACTGATCATAAATAAGAATTTCCTGGTACCAGTGAAAATATGAAACCATTTCTACTTCACTGACTGAACTCAGTTAGAAATTAACATCTACAACAGAAAGCATTTAAATTTCCTGGCTTCTAAAGGAAGTAGGCAAACGCAGGAGTGTCTGCACAGGAGGATGTAGCTGATCTCACTTTCTGCTCCATCCCAGGAATTGTGCTATACCTAGTTCCACTTTAGCAAATACTTCCAAGTTTATTCTTTTTTCATCCTGGACTCCAGGATGAAATTTGTTTAAAACAGGAAACTTTATGATATACTATCTGTGCATTTTGAATAACTCCCATAATGAATTTAGTACAGGTCTCTCAAGTGTGATATTTAGGCTAAGTACGTTCTCTGGTGTGCCTAAATAAAGTTTAAATTACTTGATCTATCAATCTTCCATACACGTGAGCCATCAGTAGCAATTCCACAGCCAAGTGGGGATCACAATCACTGCTTCTGAGAACTTCTGCTCATTCACACATAGCAAGAGCTTGAAACCCAGGTCTGCTCAGTTCATTCTGCACTGGTAACACCAATCCAGCGTTACAACAGCAAAACAGAAAAATAAGTCTTTGCTGATGTCAGCAGTAACACTGCCTTCTATAACGTGCAGTTGACTTAGATCCATAATTTAAACCCCGGTGCGCAGGCACTCCTCATGACAGTCTGCATTTCCAAGTGAAAGACACCTGACTGCTGAAGTCTCTAGCAGTAAAAGAAATACCCGTATTAGCCTTCTGCAGCATTTTGTGGTCTTCAATTATGAGAATATGTGTGACAGATGAACTACTAAAGACACAGATGCTTCTAAGGGACCTACAAACTGTATGATGGATGGCTTGTGATATTGCTATCTATCTTCATCATTTGCCTGAGATCAGCAGGGCAGAAATGTAACAGACAGAAGGTCATTTAGTGCAATCTGAAAAAGAAAAAAAAAAAGAAAGGAAAGAAATATGACAGATAGTTATGGGAAGCCAGCAAACCTGACACCAGCTTTGCTGTGGCCAAGAACTGCAATCAGGTTTCAGACCTGAGACAAGAGGAAGAATAGAGCTTCAATCACACTGCCAAAAAAAAAAAAAAAAAAAAAAAAAATATTGCTTATATTTGGCAGGTGTATTATTAAGGCCAGAGTCTAGGCAAGACACTCTGGTCTAGGGGTCAGTTATATTATCTGAGACTGTTACTCAATGGACACAAGCACAACTACTCCCAGGTTGATGCTAAAGGCATTTGAACAAAACCACACTACTCATGTAATTTGATCATTCTTGGGGTTTTACTGAAAATCCTATTACCTTCCACAATCAGAGAAATTCCTTTGCAACCCAAAAACTCTAAGGACAGTGAAAGGCAATTGAAGTCCCACACTCCACTCCCAGTGGTTGCACAGGCCTTGGATGTCAGTATGCAATGAAACACCTCCACAAAGATAATCAAATCTACCAAAAAATGCTCCCTCTCACAAAGCTTGTTTCACAGGTACCAAAGCAGCCAGTTTCAATCTGCCCCTCAGGGATCATTATTAAGATAACTGTAATTAAGGTTTTGCATCTAATCCCCAATGTTCCACAGCTGAGATTATTATACCAGCTCCTGGGTAACAAGATTGCAACGTAATAAAGATATGTTCCTATATACAGCTGAACTCCACTGGAGATCAATAGGTAGCCTTCTTCCAATGACAGGCAATAATTAGTACATTAGGCAGCCTCGATAGTGAACAAGAATCTCCTTCAGGACCTCAGATGACTCCTGCCTTTGTTTTTCTGTAAGTAATTTCCATTGCAAAAAACAGGAAAACAGGATAAGCATACAAGATATCTCTCTCTCTCCCTTATTACCACAGTCTCCACCCTTATGTAGCCCCAGACCTGAAGGCTCAAAAGCCAGCAAGAGGAAAAAAAAAATCTATCACTGCCTGCATCCCTCTGCACATCGACGTTCTCTCAGCTACCTGAGCCCTGTAAATATTTTATGACATACATTTGCCCATGTTAATGACTGTAATCTTAAAGGTAGCTTTCAGTAAAATTATATAAAAATATATGTAAGTCTTAAATACAAAACAAATAGGCATATTTGATATATGGACTCAGAATCCCACACCACATTTTGATCTCCCAATACTGGCATAAATCTCAAGTTATTTCATTGAAATATCAAATAAATTATTTTGTATTTATAAATAAGTGTTACTGCAAACAAAGTCTAGTCCATAAAACACAAAGACCAACTTCAATCTCCTTATATCTATTCTCACCCATTAATGCAGGCTCCTCTTTGCAAACTGTTCTCTGTGTAGGCAGCCTGAGAAATAAACAATAATCACCTTGAGAACCCTACAGGAATAAGAAGGCAATACAGTGTGTGCTACAACATACAACTCCATGTTGTCTGGGAAAGCACTACGTGAACCCTATCCCATCTCATTAACACCATTACACTCCACTTATCACACATCAGACTTAGGAGAAATGGCTTGAAAGCACAGATATCTAACTCGGATACTGCAAAGATGGGAGAGCACACAAAACATGGTTGGGGAGAAAAAATGTACCGAAGACTACTGTAAGCCAGAGCTTCCAGACAGGACGTTAGGCCCAACATGAGAATTACATTTTCATAATCCATAGTGCCCATTTCAGCAAATTTGTACAGAAATGGAGGCAACAATCAAAGCCACCTGTGCTTTCACCTGGATTGGTGACTGGGGTATCCCGTTGCAGATCAATACCAACAGCTGCACAATTAACAGGCTTTTGCAAGCATTTTCCCATCTCTGCAGAAGTACAGGTACCATATCTGCATACCATGTGGCACCCAAAACACCTCATGTTGATGAAACCACAGCTGGTGAGAGGTTCATGTAGAGTATTTGGCCAATACAACTGATGACAGAAGTTTCATAGCATTTTATATATATATATATATATATATATATATATATACACACATACATATATATATATAGAAAGGCACTAAACACTTAAAAGAATGGTCCTCAAGCTCAGGGTGACTTTTGCCTACAAAATCCAATGCTACATGCATTTGCCATCAGCTTCCAAATTCAGTAGTGTACCATCTTCTGTGGAGAAGCTGATATAAGAAGAAAAGAATCTTTAAAGAGTGAAATTGATGGTTGAAGCCTATTCCTGAGTTTTTACATTTACGGCTTCTTAAAGCAAATATGAACACGTGCAGAATACTACAAGGAAAAAGCTACATTTAAAATTAATCAAATCCTTGTTACATTTGACTATTTAGAACACTTAATTTATTACCTTATATTTAGTAGAAAGATGTGCTTAGAGATCATCATTGGCAGGTAGAGCTTGGGGTGACAGAACAAAGAGAAACTCCTATTTTGATGTACCACATTTCTGTTACTCCTGTCAACTTACATCAATGTCTTATCAGAGATCACACCCTGGGTGTGTCATTACTGAAAGAACAGTTTCAGAGGCCAGATCATTCATTGGGCAGAATACCCAGGACATTACCACTCACTCAGCTACCTATAATATGAAAAGCAATAATTATTGCTATGACTACCAGATAGTATCATATCTATTGACTCAAAGAGAGCAGAGATCACAAGGAACAAAATTATGGCAAAAGCCTTCTGTGACGTGTTTATGAAAATGGCATAGATGCTGAGCAGTGTCAGGAAGAGAATTAAGTAACTGCTTGAACTGCTCAAAGGTTGATAACAGAAGCTGTAATCACTGCCACCTGTAAAAAGTCTCACTCCTTCCATCCTATTGAAGTCCGTAGCACGGCTGGACCATAGCTTAATGTGCTGACAGCAGCCAGGTGTGCACAGATATCAGTGACTGATTGCAGCTCTCATCCTAAATGCTCCTTCTGCCAAGCTGTTGAAGCAATTGTAATTAAATTACTCACTAGAGACCTAGCTGCATTTTGGGGATCACAAAAGGATAAAGTTGGCTAGCTTTCACAACTGAAAAAAAAAAAGGAAAGGCTTCTGTCAGGGCACCTTGAGAAGTGGAAAGGTGCAGAAGAAGCAATTCCAAAAAGCACTTGTCACTCAAATTCTCTCTTTCTCACCCAAAACAGGGACACTCAGTTCCTCCCTCTGATGTTGACAACACTACCCATACTGGATTTCTCCCAAAGAGACATGGGGCAAGCAAGCTCTTGATCTGCAGCCTGATCTAATGTTTTACAGCTGTTACTCAAGGAAGGGGAAATGCCTTTCAGTACACAGCAAAGCAAACAACATTCTTAAACCACTCAAGTACTAAAGAAATTATGTAGTGGGTTATTAACTAAGCATCAGAAAAGTATATGGTGCTTTAATAAGAAATAGCACTAGAGCCTTGCCCTAAGGATGTTACACTTCTTGGAGTTCAGAGCAAATGAAAGCAAACAGTGATAAGAAGGGTAAAAGCAGGGTTCACAGCCCAAATCACAATGGTACAAATTACAACATATACTAAAGTACACAGTTGCATTTCCCTGACCTTTTATCCCAATTCTCAGAGCACAAGGTCATTCAGAGACAGAAGAGACCAAAGGCTTAGGGTAAGAACTGAAAATGAGCCATCAGCCAGAAAACACTAGTTACAGTAGAGGGTAAGTAAAAGAGCACTGAGTAAGCAAGGGCAAAGCATGAGGAGGGAAGTAAGAAGGCGGCAGGGTGCCTGACCTGCTGTAATAAAGTATGATTCACTCAAGATAAATCAGAGGTGACTCTTGCTTCACATAGGGCAGATGTCTCTGTAGTATCAAAGGCAAATCCCTAAGCGTGCTGATATTTAAACAGCTGACTGGTTTAGCCATGCATGACTAATGAAGTCTATGGAGATTTATTTTCTACACACTAGCAACCTCTTGCTCTCTGACTCAGTAAGTGATAAGCTGGGCACATTAGAAATGAATGGGTGATAATTAAACATGAACAATGAATAGGGTTTCTGTAAGTAAATCAAGCTGAGCATGCTGGCATTGACATTAAGGGAGGTCATGAAGTCTGGACAAAAATTGGCTCAGATGGTGAAAAACACAAAATACTAAGGGAGAGGGAATGGGGTCCATCTCTCAACTGGGGGTCTGAAACCTTCCAGGGAGAGAGCTGTAACTGATCAGTGGCACAGGCAAAACAAGAGTGGAGTGCAAATGGCTCATAAGAACATCAGAATAAAGCCATCACCATACAGTAACAGTTACTACTTTAGCTATTTGCCCTGCTAGTAGTCTCTTCTAATTACTATTCTGCCACACACTTTAAGCAGGGGTGAGGGAAGCTTGGTTCTGTCACAGTATTTTTACAAGCTAGTCTAGAATATCACAGAATCATAGAACGGTTTGGGTTGGAAGAAACCTTAAAGACCATTCAGTTCCAAACCCCCTGCCACAGGCAGGGACACCTTCCTCAAAGCCCCGTCCAACCTGGCCTGGAACACTGACAGGAAGGGGGCAGCCACAGATTCTCTGGGCAACCTGTTCAGTGCCTCACCACCCTCACAGTAAAGAATTTCTTCCTTACATCTGATCTGTCGTCTTTCAGTTTAAAACTGTTACCCCTCATCCTATTGCTACACTCCCTGATAAAGAGACTGTCCCCATTTTTTTCTATAAGTCCCCTTTAAGTACTGGCAGGCCACTATAAGCTCGCCCCAGATCCTTCTCTTCTCCAGGCTGAACAACCCCAACTCTCTCAGCCTGCCCTCATAAGGGAGGTGCTCCAGCCCCCTAGTCAGTTTTGTGACACTCCTCTGGACTTACTCGAGTAGGTCCACCTCCCTCTTATGTTGGGGGCCCCAGAGCTGGACACAGCACTCCAGGTGGGGTCTCATGACGGTGGAGGAGAGGGGGAGAATCCCCTGCCTCGACCTGCTGGCCACACTTCTCTTGATGCAGCCCAGGATACAGTTGGCTTTCTGGGCTGTGAGTTCACATTGCTGGGTAACAGTTTTCCATCCACTACTACTGCCAAGTCCTTCTCCGCAGGGCTGCTCTCAATCCCATCTCCACCCATCCTGTATTTGTGCATGGGATTGACTCGACCCACATGCAGGATCTTGCATTTGGCCTTGTTGAATATCATGGGGTTTGCACGTGTCCACGTCTCAAGCCTGCTAAGGTCCCTCTGGATGGCACATCCCTTCCCTCCAGCATGTCAACCACACCACACAGCTCAGTGTCATTGGTGAACTTGCTAGGGTACGCTCAATCCCACTGTCCATGTCACCAATGAATATGTTAAACTGGCCCCAACACCAAGCCCTGAAGAATACCCCTCATCACCCCACTCCACTTGGGCATCAAGTCATTTACCAAAACTCTTTGTGACCATTCAGCCAATTCCTTATCCATGAGTGGTCCATCCATCAAATCCATGTCTCTCCAATATAGAAACAAGAATGTCATGCAAGACAGCGTCAAAAGCTTAGCACAAGTCCAGGTAGATAACATCAGTTGCTCTTTCCTTATCCATCAGCACTGTAATTCCATCACAAAAGGCCACCAAATTTGTCAGGCACAATTTGGCCTTAGTGAATGGCTGTCACCAATCACCACCTGATTTTCCATGTGCCCTAGCATAGTTTACAGGAGGATCCACTCCATGATCTTGTTGGGCACAGAGGTGAGACTGACCAGCCTGTAGTTCGCTGGGTCATCTTTATTCATCTTTTTTAAAATGGTTCCCTTTTCCAGGTAGCAGGCAATTACTGGACTGCCATGACTTCTCAAATATGATGGACAGTGGCTTAGCCACTTCATCCACCAGTTCCCTCAGGACATGCAGAAGCATCAATCCATTTAGGTACTTATTCACTTATGGGGGGGGGGGGGGGGGGGGGAAGGGCAGGCATTAGTGGAAGAGGGATGGGTCTGCTCTGACATTCCTGACATCTCACTTAAATACATGTGGCAGAGGTCAGCTTGTCTTCCTCATTCAATCCAAAATGCTCTGTGCTTTACTCTTAAGTATTGGTCTTAGACTTGTTCTGATAATTTTGATGTCCTTCCTTTTATATCAAGGAAAAAAAGATTTTTTTCTGCTGAGTAAGCTTCACTCATCATCACAGAACTGAAGTTATCAGAAGCTGTTCCTGTGTGTTCTGGGTTTGTGTGGCAGGGTTTTGGGGAGCAGGGGAGTGGTCTACAGCACTGACCCCCTGTGAGAAGCTCCCCCACCTCCAAGTTGGACCTGCCTCTGGGCAGGGCTGAGCCAGTTAGAGATGGTGGCTGCACCTCTGTGATAATGTATTTTAGGAAGGGAAACCTGAGAGGGGGTTGGGGGACTTTGAGGAGGAGTTACAAGGAGGAAACTTATGCAAACACTGAGGTCACTGGAATGAAGGAGGAAGGGTTGTATGTGCACCATTGCAGAGAGCCCCCCCTGCATCCAGTGGTCAGACAGCAGGACCACCCTCCTGCCACCCATGGGGATCACTAGAGGAGCAGAGATCCACCTGCAGCCTGTAGAGGACATCCAGGTGGGAAGCAGCAGCCCCCACTGTTGCAGTTTGGCACTGGGAGGACTGCAACATGTGGAGATGACCCATGCTGCAGCATCTCAAGAATAATGCATATCGTGGGGAAGACTCACGGTGGAGAGTTTGTGGAGGACTGTCCCCCATGAGAGGGATGCCACATGGAGCAGGGGTAAGAATGCAGAAGAGTGCTTTCCCTCCCACCCCCTTGGAGGAAGAAGCAGCAGACTGCACTCCCCATGCCCTGCCTCAGTGCTGCGGGGGCAGGAAGCAGAAATACCTGGAACAAAACTGAGTGTGAGAAGAAGGGGGGGGGGTTTGGTGTTTTAAGATATGGTAACGCTTCTCACTGTTCCATTCTGTCTGTTAAGTGTCATTATTGTTAGTGGTTTGAATTAAAGTGACAATTTTTGTCTTCCCCTAAGGAGCTGGTCTTTTGCCCGCGACTGTTAATGGGTGTGACCCCTCTCTGTCCTTATACCCATTCCTGAGCATTTTGATTCATTTTTCTCCTTCCCAGTGCTGGAGGGCTATATCTGGGCTCAAACAACAACACTGTGACAGTGCTAAATTAATGAACAGAAAAGGAAAGTCATCATGACCCTCTCCCTCTAAACCTTCCCTCCTCCTAATGTCACTCACAGAAAGACAGTAGAAGCGTGCAAGTTATGCATCCCATGGAAAGGAATCTTGGAAAAATAAGACAACTTACTGCACAAAAAGAAGAAAAGCCCAGAATATTACCTCTCCCCCAGTCAAAAAACAATCACCATTTAACCAATCACACTAGAAGGTTGGAGGATTGCTTTGCTTATCAACAGGCTGTTTGAAAAGCATGCAGACTGGAAGTGTATGAAGATACACACAGAGAGGACAGACAAACATGGGCTGCCTTTTCTTTTTATCAATCAAATGGAAAATTTGTTTTTAAACCAGGTGGATATTACAACCTAGAGTTCCTAAATAAATGAATAAAGCCAGTCAACAGTCAGCAGATGGATTAACTGTTTCAATAAAAAAAAAGCTCTTTGAAAAAGTGTTTTATACTTTGCTTGCACTAGTCATTGCTGCAGGTATTGATCTTTTACAGACAAACAGCCTCCATTAATACATACTTGTGTTAGCCTGGCAATTTCTTTTGGAAAGCTTGACCCTCAGTGTTACTCATCTGCATGAGGCACTGAGTAACAAGCAGTGTTTTCCATGATCTAATTCAACACATGTATACCATTCCCATTAGCTAGATTGCTGAAACCTATGTCTCTTTGTGCAGAAAATAAAATGTCATTATTTGACCAGATAGACAAAAACATAAGTTAAAGAACCTGTAAAGCTCTTCATATGACAGCAGTTTAAACCAGTGCCACATCTTGGGTAACCTAGAGTCTCTAACTGTGATGTTTTGATCTTGCATCATAGTGAAGAACAGTAACAAGATGGAGTTCACCTCAGATGCAAGACACAACATTGTGGGTTAACTCCTAATTCTGATATCTTATCTGCTCAAAGTTACACACTTAAACAGTCTAAGCCACAGTTTGACACACCAAGGTTATTTAATATTCCTAAGTATCAATTGCAGTATATTAATGTTGATTTCCTACATCTTAAGAGTAACAAACATATTCTGCGAATACATTGAAAGCCTAAATTTATTGAATGTGATGCTGGACTGATCAAAACATCTCTAAAGACTGAAGAATGAGGAAACACTTCAAAAAATTAAGAACAGATCTTAAATGGCAAAGACAATGAAACCAGTACATCCCAAATAGTACCATTACTTCTAATATTCCTACCTCTCTTTATAGGTGTTAGTACGGGCTAATATGCAGGGCAGACCTTCAAATTCACTTTTCTATAAAAGACATTCTAACATACATTTGAGGGCGTGGGGGTCTGTGTTGGTTTGGGTTTTTAACATTGTACAAGAAATGAAGCATATTAAAACTGAGCTTCTGCCCCCATAGCTTCCATTCATTTCTTATTCTGAGGAATCTTGATTCCTACAGTGTGAAGACCATCTATAAAAAAGCTACACCACAGCAGCTAAAAATTAAGGTGTATCATCATTTCCACTAGGAATTTAAATCTTTGCCTTGTTAAACAACACTAGTGAATGTACAAACATATCTCTAGATGTACAACATGCGTCTCTGCCACCTCTGCTTCTTCACCTTTCAGAAACAAGTTACAAGCCAGTTGCATCTGAATTGTAAAGCTTAATGACCCACTCCTGGGACAAAAATGAAAAAGCAAAAACATATTGTCACACCAAGCTTTCCTGAGTATTGATAACACTAAATTACACTAGCAAATAACCTATCACACTTACCAATAGTTAAATGGGGATGATCTAAAAAGAGCATCAAGTATAACTGAAGAGAACACTAGATATGCCATTTACCTAACTTAGAGGCACCGAAATATTCAAACACATGGAAATGCAAATTTTCCAGTGTGGATGCTTGAGTTGATTAACAGAAATGGAAAGACAAAATATATTTATTTTCATTTGCTACCATTTCCATGATGTAAATGTAGACCTCTTCTGTGGACTTCAATATTCCATATTTACATCAGTGAAAGACCGCAATTTGCTCAAAAAATAGAATAAAAAATAGCCATCTACTCAAGTAATAGAATTAGACTCCTGTCACAAAAAAAAAAAAAAAAAAAAAAAAAAAAAAAAAAAGATATTATACTCACTTTTTGAAGATCCTGGCTGAAGTCTTCTTGTGTTCCAGGAAGAATCCACATGACTTACCTTTCCGGACCAGTCTGAAACCCACATCCTCTGTAAGCATTTCTAAATAACCAGACAGGCCTGACACTAGGTGGCTGGATACTACACTGCCCACACAACCGCCACTCATATCAAACCCCTGTCTCTGCTCTGCATGGTTTCCAGCTGCCAGCTCCAAAAAGCAGCAAGGAATTCCCAATTACAGACACAGGAACCTGGCTTCCTGGCACTTCAAAGCCTGCTTTAAATCATTAGCAACAGCATAACAAGGGCACTGTGACATTCTGGAGCTGCAAAGCCCAGCACATTAGAAACAAAACCGACAGTATCAATAATCTGTTCAGAGATTTCCTGGACGTGTACTTAACTGCAACCCAACAGGATTCAAAGTAGCATTTCTTTTACACAACAGGTTTATAATGTGCTAGCTTAGCAAGTCTAAACTGAAAGACTGAAAGTGCAAAAATGGGAAACCGGGTATTCCAACTGACAAAAGCAAACCAGAACAAAAATGCAGCAAATTGGAGCCAAATCTTGTGGCTCTAATATGAAGTGATTTTTCTGGACCCAAAGGTGTCATTCTGGATTCTAAAACAACCCAAAACTAGATGTGGCATTACAGCCTATAAATCTGTGTCTGTACTACCCTTCTTATACAGCCCCTGTCAAAGCACAAATGCTGATAGACCTTTCCAAACTCTGTCTGGGAGAACTATGCTGGGAGAAAGGGGAGACCAATACAGATAACACCACATATGTTACAAATGACAGAAAAACAGGCTTTTTGGCCTTCAGAAGAAACAGACTGTCACTACATGTTAAACGGCTTGTTGTATTTACCATCAATTCAGCCATATCTCAAACTTCTAGGGGAAGGGTTGCAGATAGAGCAAGTGCTGTGGCACCAATATTGCATGGACCTTTCTGGTACCTCGATTAATGTCTACCACAGACACCCTCAATGAAAAGCAGCAGCTTATGCGATGCAGGTGCTCAGGGTAGACCGTAAGCCTTTTCTGGTCTAAAAATTTACACACACATTGAACCAAATTAATGAAACCTTCTGTTACACTTACTATAGCACTCATAACATGATCCTTTGTTCTCTGCCTCAGAGCAAGGAGGGAGAAGGGAACTAACTATTGCCTTAAATAATAGAAGTGGGGAGAGAGTAGAGCTGAATTGATCTGCTCCCTCCAGGCAGGAGCAAAGGCCACATCAGGATGAGCACAGAGGATGTCTGAAAGCTGATTATCTGCCCCCTGAAGAAAGACTTCAGGGTTTTGTTCAATTATTTTATCAGAGATCTTAATAGTAATTAGCTAAGAAGAACATCCAATCTTTTGAGATGAAGCAAGTCAATATGCCAAGAAGCACAATACTGTCACTGTATCTTTAACTGACCACCTGGTTTTAAATGAACATTCTGGCAAACAGTACCCAAATTTTCATATTAGCATACAGCTAGTAATTCAGTAGAAGACAATCAAGAATACTGTTCAGCAGTTTTACATGGATTCCATGTCTTTGTCACCAAGGTTTGAATGAAAACCTCAAAGTATAATTCAGTACAGAAAACATAGGCATTTTGTACCTATATATTACACACAATACACACAATTCATTCCTGCTTTTTCTAAACCAGGAATTCCATTAACATCAATTATGATAACTGATCTGGATTCCAACACATACCAAATTGCATATTTTCATTTTAATATGGAAAAAAATATAACTTGCTGTATGCTTCAAAGAAACTTTCCAGGAAACCAAGGTTGGCTTTGACACTGGGAAAGTTGTATTTCAATTGAAAGTAAAGCTAATCATGTGTTCTCTGTGCTCCCATCTATCAGAATTCACAGCTCACCAATCCAATGGAAAAGCCTACTTACGGTCATTACACTGGCTCC
This sequence comes from Athene cunicularia, assembly GCF_003259725.1. Classification (NCBI taxonomy): domain Eukaryota; kingdom Metazoa; phylum Chordata; class Aves; order Strigiformes; family Strigidae; genus Athene; species Athene cunicularia. Next base: position 23,499,936 of record NW_020799101.1, read on the forward strand.
CAGAATATGAAGTCATGGAGCAATCACAGGTGAAACCTTCCCATTGCTGATTACAGATGCCCTGATTCGCACAGGAATCTTCCTGGCAGGTAGTGCTTGGTCCTAGAGAAAGGGATGTCAAGAAAAGGGTGAAACAAAGCTGAGAGAATCATTTTAGGCCCCGAAAAGCTCCAATTCATCATTACCATTACTGTTAGGATCCTCATGCAGAAGGAAAAAAGCACTAACCAAACAACTTTCCATTCTTGGACATGCAAGAAACTCAGGTAAAAAGAGCACAAAGACAACTGTACACTCCACGACAAAACAGCAAACTAACATAGAGCAAGAGGGAAAACAGCAACATATTCTCTCTTAGGCAGGCCCAACTTGTGTTCGGCGCTTGCTCAAAGAAATTTACTGTAAAATATGGTGTGATGCAAGGATAACAAACAATGCCACATTGTCATGCTTTCCTGGAAGTTTGATCCCCTTGTAGAAATGAGCCCATGAACAACGTCTCATCCTACACAAAGAACCGTAATATGTGGATTCAAACCGAAGCTTTGAAGCCTCAGATGGTTATAGCTTTGCTTGACAGGTTAAGGAAAAAAAAAAACAACAAAAACAAACCACACACCAAAAAAAAAAATCACACAAAGACTCTGATCAGTCATATTGCATATGTACCTATGGAAATATGTCAATAAAGTCCTCAGAAGAGATTGACATTAGTCCATGATACTTCTCTATTCCAGACTAGTTTACACTGCCTTTGGAGGAAGCAAAGAAGGAAGCAGCTACTACTAACAGAAGAGCCTTTCACTGCTCTTTGATTTGGAGCTAACAGCTTCAAACCTACTCAGATAAACCTTTCAAAGACACAACGCAAGCAACAGGTGAAAAAGTGATCTTAGATTAGATGGACTCAATGACAGCTAGTATGTCATCCACAAGGAGGTAGTTGCATTCTGAAACACCTGAGAGTAGACGTGAAGCTGCAAGCCATAGATTTTAAGACCATAAGTTTAGAAGTTACTTCCTGGGGAAGTATTTTATCTTCAGCATTTTAGACAAAGACATTGCTCCTATTGTGCAGTACTTCAAATAAAACGTACAACTATATTTGAAATACCTACTATTCTATATCCTGCACTTGTTGGAAAAGAAGAAGAAACAAAAGAAAGACAGTGAATAATAGAGGATCAACTGGCTAGGGTGCCTGAGATCAGTTTGTTAACCACTTCCAGTCTAGGACAACAGCATAAAAATAAAGCAACAACTGTTCTACCCATGCCAGCATCTTCTGTTACAGTCTTTGTTAGAAACAGTAATTCCATGAGGCTCATCCTAGCCTTCATCCTTACTTCTTCATCACATCGACACCACCATCTGTACTTTATAGATGAGATAGGACACACCAAAGTGGAGACAGAATTTTCAGATATTTTAACCCAAAATGAAACCTCTCAACCTCCATCTGACACCAGCCAGATTTCACTGAATCCCACAGTTATACACCATCTTTGATATTCAGATTGTGCATCTGGGCACTTCCACATTTACAAGCCTTTGTAGATCCCACATCTAACTGGAAGCCCCATGTCATGTGATGTTTCTTCCACCAATTCAAAGGCCAAACCAGGAATGGACCCTTATAGCTTTAGTGCAGAGTTCCTGCTCTTCCCACCAGAACATCTTTCCCCACTGTAAAAACAGAATGGGTGAATTTCAGTGGCTTTTTAGCTATCCAAGTTGCTTTACATCTCTCCTGCAATGAGATGGGACACATGATTATCAGTAGGCAGAGTTTAACTGAACATTAATACAGACCTGAGTTTTTCCATGATCTGTTATACTGTTAAAAAAAACAAAAGCCAAAAACCTCTAGGTAGAAGCATAAGTGTAGATAACAAAAGCAGACAAGAAGAATCCCTGAAAGAAAATTCACCTATTGAAAACAGGCATCAACAGCAGCCACATCAAGCAAACTATGCATTACCATACTTAAAGAAAGTTGAGCAGCATTTTTCAGTGCTTTTCTCCTGCCCTCCACCTCCTCTTTCTACCCACCTGACTCCCATTTGCAGCTGTTATGAATCCCAGTGGTCTCACTGGCACAGTGTGAAGTCAACAGATCATAGGCACATGTATGTAAACACCTCACTCCTGCCTTTATACTTACAGAAGACATGGATACAACTATATAGATACATATGCATCAGGTTGAGGTCTGATACTTGCTTCAGACTTACTCTGGCCCAGGAAAAGAAGGGATGGCATTTAACAATCTGCAATAGATTAGTAGTTGTCATTTTGCCTAAAATGTCTGAGTTATCTGAGGCTAAGGAATAAGAAGCTAATACCTTTCCGTACCTTACTATCCCATTATCTAACCTTTAACCCTAAATATGAATGCCAATACTCCTAGAGGTATAAACATGCAAGTTTATACATATATTTACAAAAGAAAGCAGTTGTTCTATGCAAACTCGCTTCAGCATCAACTCTAAATACCATTAAATAGAAGCAAAACCAAACAGAAGTTTCAATGACAGTATTTCTCCTCTCTCCCTACACTCTTCTGAAAACACCTTAATCAATAATTGCACTTGACAAGAAGCATCATTTAATAGGGCTATCCTTTGCCTAGGTGCCACAAGAGAAAGGACCAGTACCCTACTCAAGGAGTAAGACTGCAGGATGTCTAGAACCTGTGGCTTGAGGTACTCATAGTGAGAGACTCCAGAGAGCCAAAGGACTTTAATTTATGACTAGTAATGTGGTTTCTGAATTGTATTTTACAGAAAACAACTGTGAAGATAAAACCAGTACTTTCAAAGCAGCTGAAAAAGAAAAGAAAACCCCAATGATGAGAAATTTTGAAACCCTGAAAATACCATGAGGAAGCTCAAAGCCTGATCTACTGTCTTTAGTCAGTTGTGATGGCAGAACATAGAAGATGGGTATTACACTTTGCCTCACTCCTTAGTAATATGGGCCATTTGCATGGTAAAAGGATCTTTGTCTCAGAGTTCATCTACTCCCGCTGCTTACAATTCTTGCCTGATGTCATAATCCTCCATCTGTAGCAACAGAATTTTCTTCAGAGCATCTAACAGGGATGTCACAGGGGATTAGGATTTTGGATTAGGGAGCAAAGCAACAGAAGCACAGGAAGGCTTATAAAACATGAAGATTGTGATACCACACACATGCCCTTTAGTGCTAACAAATAAGAAAAGAGAAGACAACAAACGGTTTATATATATATACAGCAGTAGAACTGGTTCTAAATTATCAATGCCATCAGGGTTCAGGTCTATTTTTAATCTCGTTCCTTTGGCAACACTTACAGCAGTCAAAACATTTAAAAGCAAAGTTTTAGAACTAGTCTTCACATAATAATCAGAGAGTCTTTTGATAAGTCACACTATACTTTCAATTAATAAAATATGCATGCTAACTTTAAATTTTCTCCTGAAATTTCCAACACCCTAACAGCACTTGCCATTTCCATTGAGTGCATTTTTGTTCAAAGGCCTGGGGTTTTGTTGTCTGTTTGTAGCTGGGCTTGGTGCATTGTCTTCTTCATGCCACATGAACACTGGAAAGGGGAGTGAGTGGGCAGTAGATACAGCAGAAAAGTGGAGAAGTGCCCAATGCAGAAAAGCATCCCTGCTAGCAGAAGTGTAACTTGCTCTGTCTCCTCCGGTCCAGACTAAGTCTACTAACAGAGAAGGCTCCTTAGGAATATGAGATGGCAAAGCAAATTCATCAACAATGTCCATTTGATCTTTATTTCTGTATATCTGATTTTTACTGGAACAGCTCAGTATCTGAGGACTTGCTGGGTCTGAGATCTTGTTGGGTCTTCCTCCCTGGAAAGGAGTCCCATATTACACTTTTCTTCCAAGTTACCTAGCTAGATGTATCGTTTGTTTATTAGTTTAGCCATTAAGTATTTGAAGAAAATCACCTTAGAAGAGCACAAGTAGCCAGATCTCTTATCCATATGCTGCTTGAGAAAATTACTTTGTCTTCCTAAATCTTTCCTGTAATTTCAGCTGTATGGTAGGTTTCTCTTTGCCCTGAAACTAACAAAATTGAGTTCTATTGCTGCACATTGCTAAAACTGCCATGTTTCATCACACAGGTGGGCACATTTCACTGGCAAGAGAAGTCATTCCTGCTGTGTCATTTGAAAGCTCTTTGCAGAGAAAGTAATTCTAGGAATAAAAGACAGCATTGTGTTTATAATTCTTCCAAGTTACATGAGGAACCAGTTTCTTTAGGATTATAACACAACTGCCTCATGCCTTGATCATAACTAGCAATAAGCATTAAGCTAAGCAAACCATTCTTGGTCTTGCACGTGACACCTTTCTTCACACATCGAAAATTCACTCTTACTGAAAGGAATCTACTATCTGTGTTAACATTATTTTCTCAGGAAGATGCAGGTCTGCAACAGGCATGGTTCAATGGCACCATGGTGCATTTTCACTCTCCAATCCCTAAATGCTCTTTTTCCCTTGTAACTTCAAAGAGGTTAGAAAGAGACACACAAGACATTTTAACTGTCTTAGCAAAATAAGTTGATTCTTTTGTCCTGCAGTTCCTAAATTGCAAATGCCATCAAGCACTGAAATATCTCTACCACTACTAGCCAGAAACTATGGTGGGCAATTTATACCTATGATAAATCTACAATCTACTTCTGTCAGCATTCCTCTTTCATAACCATCAATAGTCTGCTTTTTTAAATTCAACATGCAGGCCCAGTACAGGTCAGAGAGGCATCAGGTCTTGGAAACCACATGCACTAGGCAGAATACAAAACTATTCCAGGACTCACTCTTAGTGAAGGTTAAGGAGGAAATGAAGTTAATCCATCTAATTTTTCCAATTTTAGGATAATTTAGAAAAAAATAATTTTCTTCTGAGTAAAAAAGTGATCAAAATTGAGACTGAATCTCATGGAACCATCACTTCACTGGACAGACCATATCTCATATGCTGTAACTGTCAAATACCAACTGGCACATTGACACCTACTTCGCACAAACATAAGAAACTAAAGTATATTCAAGATTCAGCACGATTCAAAAAGTTAGATCCTGTATTTTGAGTAATAGGTGATAGAAAGCAGGAATATCACAGAGTAACTTTAAGTGAGCAAACTACAACCAAAAAACCAAAAGGGATTTTCAAGGACTGCAATACCAGCTCTTCAATCTCTCTCATTTTCAGATTTTGTTAAGAACTCATCATCACCTAAATATGGTTAGACATCTAGCAGGTTCCATATTTAAGGCTACCCATTGTTAGAAATAACTCAAAAGCCAGCATTCTGTAGTCCTCTAAAAATACAGATGTTTATTCCACTGCCTCAGCAGAATCTGAACTCTTCATTCACCTGATGTCAATTATAACGCTGAGTCCTTCTGTTCCAAATATGTGGCTGGCTTAAAAATTTCAGGGAGTAAGACTAGTTAAACTAATAAATATGCAATCTCCCACAGAAAGCACATTTACCTCAAGGTGACAGGAGACGGGAATCAGCAGCAATGGCAATAAACAGAGGATGGATCTACAACATGGTGGCGTTTCTCTCCCCTCCATGAAACCTGGCATGTACCTATCTTCCTCTCTTTCGTCATCTTGCCACTCTCCATCTCTAAGCAACCTAAATGGTCTTAAGATCTCTAAGCAACCTAAAAGGTCTTGAGCAATGTGCTCATACACGTGCTGGTGAGGGAAGAACACAAAACCAAAAAAATACCCCACAAAAAAACCAAACACCCAACCATACAACAAAAAGTCAAGTGCACACAAGGGAGTATGCCTGGATCTGAGATGCAACAAGGGACAGGGAGATGCAGATGAAGTAGAGGGAATAAACAGTATTCAGACATGCAGACACAGAAACTAAAAACAGAAATGAAAAACTGAAAGGACTGTGTGTGAAAAAGAAAAATACAGTCAATTAGCAAAACAGCCTTCTCCACTGCAAATCACACAGTACAAAAGTACCAGGCCTCATGGCCTATTCTAAAATAGCCAAACCTATTTAGCAAAGGTTGGTTTCCTGAAAAGCCAATAATCCACATTAGGTACTCAAGACAAACATTTCCCCTTAGGCCTCAATGATTATCAGGTGTTTTCATCTGAAGGGCAAATACTCCTATAGGGTTAAGACCTCTGTAATAATATGAGCTTGACCTGGAATAATCTGCACAGCTGTGACAAGCCTTTAGGTTCTGAAGACTCTGGAAAACTCAAAACAACAAACAAATCTGTTTGTTTCAGAACCTCCTCTTCACGTTGCATCCACTTCAATGGATATCAAAAATCGCGAAGGAACTACTGGACATCTATTCTGAATTCCAATGGACACAAAAGTGACCAGAGAGAATAACAGTGGCTGCAGCCAGAGACACACAATACTTCCTGATGTCTAATCAAGTCCCAAATCCCCTGCCACAGTTTTAATAGATGGCACAGAACACCTTAATCCTAAAGCTATTTACTCCCCAGTGTACTTCCAGGATGCTTTTTCTTCTCACACCTGTCCCAGCCCATGTATTCTTCCTAGTCTTTCAAATATCATTCTTTACCCCTCTCATTTATATAAACTTCAGAAATCCCCTAGAGGCAGTATCTGACACTCTCTAAATAACTAACCTCTGTAAAACAGAGTACTTCAACTTTTTACAGTTGGGCATAGGCCAGAGATGCCAACAAAACATGGTCACAGGTGATGCTCCACATGCATAGAGCACAATATATCACACTAACTTCTGTCTACCTCTAGGCTGTCAAATCTTTCAGATTCAATGTTTCATACACATCCAATGGCTAAAATTATCTCAGACTGTCAGTATCTCTACCTGCTGGGTAAGAGGGTGCCTTCTAATATGCTTCTGTCTATTAACTACTGCTACAGTGATAGAGTGCTTACCCATTAAAATTTCCTTGGTTCCTCCAAATATATTTTCATCCTTTTCTACTGAGCTGTAGAATGCCAAACCATACCTAAAACCACAGATAATATTATGAAGCAAAGGTAATTGCTACCTGCCTACACCTGGAATATGGAACAGGACTGTTTTGAATATAGCATTAGATCAGGTCAGCAACATTACCAGGTCGTCATGGTTAACATGGTGAATAGAAAAGGGGTTTATGAAGTGCAAGATCAAAGTCACAAAAACTTCATTCCAATGATATGTAAAATGTTGGGAAGTCCTGCCACTATCTCAGAGTATAAAATAAGAATACTATGTGTTTTCTGCCACAACAAAACTTCAGACTAAACCTGTGGTTTAGACCTAAAATTTCAAGATGATTAAGCTGATACCATAACAGATACCATCTGTGGCTACAGGACTGTTAAACAGAGACACATTGTTCAATGTGTCTGACTTCCCCTTACACCCAAGACCATTTTTTCCTTTTCAATTAAAAAGGAGGAGCATTTTCTTAAACTTCCACAACATTCAGGTATAAATTAATTTGTACTCTATCTTGCAGTTGCTCTAGATGAGTTGGGAAGTATACTTTACATGAGAGTAATCACTATCATGTTTAAAAGGATAGACTTTCAGCACCAAGGAAAACATCTCTCTGGTACTAGCATCAAAGTCCTATCAATTGCTAATAAGCAGGTTTCCCTCACTTATGCCCCGAGGAAACAGGGTATTTGTATGTAATTGTACCATTAATCCTTCCTTCATTATATGCCTCCTAAGAATAACATTCAACAAACTGGTTTTCTGTCAGCACACTTTATCCCATCATCTCAGTAATTCAAGTGGCACATTCTCAAACACTATCTGGCCTCTCTGAGCCCTCTTCCTTGGTTTCTCCGTTTTCCCCCCCTTTTCTACTGAAGCTACTCTCAGCCTCTTAACGGCTTTCACTTGAGTATCTTCAGCATTTTAACACCATCCACACAGTCCTCAACCTTCTGGCAACCCCAAACATCACTGATTTGATTCCTTCTTACTTATCAGGCAATAGTAATAAAATTTGTCAGTAAAAATTTCACATGAGGACCAACATCATGAAAGAGCCTTATCTGCTTTACAAAAAATAAGAGACTATCCAGTAAAAAGGTCTAAAAAAGACCTATAAGAGGTACAAAAATTAGCAGATACAAAAGGCTCAGACATGACCACTCATATGTTTGATCAATTATGAATTGTAAAATACCATCTAACTGTTAAGGTAATTTGTAGTTAATAGATTTTTTTTTTTAACTAAAATTCCAGAAAGATATTTCTGTGGAGGTTTTTTTTCAAGGTTTAAGTTAAAAAAAACTAATCTCCTAGTCTCAACTCCTTAAAATCAGTGCTGAAGAATCCAAATCAGCTTTTTGTTTTGTAAAGATCTGAGGGCCTTCTATGTCTTTATACACAGCACCTATTTGCCTAAGCAATTATTAGACATTTCAGGAAATCTATCCAGGCTCTTATGGATATTCAGAGATTGATACAGTCAAACCCCCTAGGGTCAACAAAAACACCTCCACTGTTTGCCATGTCCTTCCTCAATCCAGATATCCTCTCCAGGGGGCTCGGGTTTGTCATTCTGTTCCTGTCTCAGAGGTGTGACTGCATCCATTAAAAGGCACCAAATGTTACATAAAAGCATCTTTCAGTTCAAACCAGTAATGGGAAGAAAAACCTTCTCTACCTTGCAGGTCAGCTTTGGTCAACTCAACTTTGTTAGCAAAAAATAAAAAACAAAAATAAACAAAAAGCAAAACCAATAAACAACATGTTCATATAAAGGCAGATAAATCAGGGTCACATCACTTCAAATAATAACAAATGGTATAATCATCACAGCCAACATGCAGAATCAATACATGCAACAAGGACACAGAGGGACACAGCTACCTTAACTCAACAAAGCAACAGATAACAACACCACATGTAAGAGAGAGGAAATGCATTTCATTCACACAAACACAAGGTTACAGAACTTACAGATAGTAGATAGAGAAGTAAAAAATATAATTCTTAACGTTAAAAAAACTTAACATTCTTAAATCTCTCAGCATTTACTGTTAATTTAAGAAAGATTTTGTCTTATTTGAGAAATACTTAGAATACATTTAAGTAAAAAAATCTATTTGACTTTCAGCACATTAGGCAAAAATATTTTTCTTTTGTTTCTACATTCAAGCTCCAGATCTGAACTTAAATCTTCTGTCTCCCATAAAAGCATACACTGCCTGGGTTTTTGTCCAAAGTGGATTTATTGCCAGGAACCATAGGGGACTGATAACTCTGAAAGATAACAACCTCTGTTTATCCCAAGAACTGAATTTGACACTGGATGTAAACAGACAGTAAAACCTTGCCCCCTCACAAGCTGTTGCCTGCTCATGGAATTCAACATATCCTTAAGAAAACTTTCATCAACAGGCAAAGAGACATCTCAGGCATTAGACCCATATAATCTTTATCAATCTTATCAGAGCAATCTACAGAAATAACAGTAGTACAAGACCACTCTTTCACCTAGGTGGGAATGATCTTGTCATCTGTGGTCAAATCAGAATCCACATGGCAAAAGAGAATCATGAATCTACCAAGTCTGACTGACCAAAGAGCCAAGTACACTTAATGAAAATTGCAGAGCACTAAGAAGCAAAACAATACCACTGATGGTCTTCCATTTAAGCACAGGATTTTTATTTTATTTTTTTTTTTTTTTAATGGAGTCCAGTTCACGAGGAAACCACATAGATTTCTGATGTGTTAGACCTTGATTCTAAGTTTTCTCTTTCAGCATGGAAAAAGCAGACAACAAAGATGAGAGTACAGGCAGCAGCACCTGAAATCCTTGCCACTGAAGTTTACATAATTCTATTGTCAGCACAATGGGAACAGCAAAACACCAAATCACTGACCTCATTGCTCAAAGGATGGGTATTTACGAAGTGCATACTCACCTTCAAAACCTTCTGTTCTTAAAAAATTCTAATATCACAGCTGATACTGAAGAGAGATTGGTAGTTCTCCCTTTCTCCTTTTACATTTATAACCCAATAAATTCAAACTGGCACATACAGATGCCATTTCCTGTGGTTCATAGGAAGTTTTATGTTTTGAATCTTTACTATTGTTTTACAGCCCTCAAGATGGTAATCACCTTCCCTTTTGAGCTAGTCAGATTTTTCTACCAACTTCTGGAACTGGTCTCCTACACAGAGCCATAAAATCTCCAGAGTTCTTTAAACAAAATGCAAAAGAAAAGGGGGAGGAGTGGAAGAGGAGGAGGATGCATTTCTCCATGTATCATCTTCAACATGTATTCTAACAAAGTAATTTCTGCGTAAGAAAAAGCACTTTTCCTAATTGCCCTGCTTCTCATCATCTTTTTAGCTGAAGTGGAGCAAAGCTTATATTTGTTCCATAAGTCCAGTAGCACTGTGACAATGGAACTCAAAAGCATAAAGAACAGGAGAGCTGTCAAACCATCACAGAGTAAATTAACATGCCTCTCCTCAGTCGACAACTTTAGATTCCACAGAGAAAGGGAAGTATCTCCAGATTTGAAGTTTCACTACTGTGCAGATGAAGGGTGAAATCTTTTCTGACATTATCCTGCTGTGAGATTTTAAGCATGAGATTAAATTTTCTTTTTTTTCCACAAACTGCTTAGTATGCAAAACACACTTCTGATTATCAAGCCTGTACGTGTCATTCATGCTTTTCACGCACCAGTGAATTCCAAAGGTTAACTACACTATTTCAAGGAAAATAACATAAAATTATGATTTTACTGCAGAATCCGGAAGAAGATTAAATTAGGACAAAAAACCCTCCCAAAACATCTGGAACAGTGTCAGCCAGTTTAATAATAATCACTCCCCTTTGTGAGAAGCTGTTATGAGGAGTGGAACAGGTAAGGAAAGGTGAAGAAGAGAGGAAGGAGCCATATCTCTAAAACACATAGAAAACTGCCTTGTAAAAGAAATACCACCACCATTGTTAAAGTTTGTTTGGCTCAGGACAGGATGGGGAGAACACGAGCATTTAGAACATGCCGCTGAACTTCTGATAGCTCTAGTGCCCACAGTACGCAGCATAAGGATGTCCAAATAAAGGAAAGAAAAACACAGAACATACAGCAAATTAATAAAGAGGTGAAAAAACACCTCAAATGCAGGAAATACTCCAATATTTAAGGCAACATCTTTAAACTCCACAAAAGGTTAAACACCTGCTTAACTTCTTCCAGGACCAATGAGGAAAAAGCAGTGCATCACTCAGTCTTGACTTCTGTAGATTGAATAAACCAATCCTTTCACCTAGTAGTAAGTCCAGGAATTAAGTGCTCAGCAAAAATATTTGATTGGAGAAGTCTAGAATCAAGGAAGAACTAAAGTTTAAATTGGTTTACTTTCAAGGAGGGAAAGAAGATCACCTGGAACAACAACTTCAAAGTGCAAGAATTGAATTTCATACTCTCATCACAAACAGAATAGCATGTGCCTATTTCATGGGCAGGCAGAGCAAGGCCCAAAGTAGGTGGCAGACTCGTCTGCAAGATTCCAGTAGAAGTGGGCCCCCAACATGAAGTCCTTTCTGAGAAATTACTCTGTCTCCTCAGAGTGTTCGGTAGCCTGATGCAATGCTGACACAACGACTGTTTAAGTCTTAACCACTTCCCTACCTTTTGTACCTTTTCTCTCAGACCCTCTCACACCAACCCCTTTTTTTCTGGTGGTTGTACAGAGAAGGTGTCTCTTGTTACATAAATGATGGTGATGAAAACTGCAGCTAGCATGAGAGCTAAAGATACTCTGTGGAAAATTAATAAATACATTGGTATAATGTCATTATCCTGAAACTTCATTCTTCTCACAATTATCTGTAGCACATCAACCCAGAACAGATTTTACACACCAGAGAGGAAGAACATTACTGCCTTTGCCAACTACCTTCCAGGAAAACACAAGCTACACCTACAGATCTGACCAGACCTTCAAGATCAATGAAGAGTTGCCTATTGTTCCCAAAAAATCAGAAATGCAGCAATTGCAGAAGAGCAATAAAAATAAATCAGACCATCACATGCAAAAAGAAGGGGCACATGGTTTGGAGCTTCAACATCATGGACACATTTGACATTTCAGACATTCCTGGGTTCTCTTCTTCCAGATAATCACCCACAAAATCCTTTGCCAAAAGCGATGGTCCTACAGGACGCATCAAAACACAGAACAGGTCAGTGTGGCAGCCTTATCGAGCACACTGGTGACTGAGCAGCAGACTTCAAAAGCTGAAACTTAAGTTTCTGACACTTCACCTAAAGCAGGATAATAAGGTTACTTAGCTGTGCTATCCTAAACAAATCTCACCATAGATAAAGGAATTATAGGAATGAAACCGATAAAATAATAGATAAGTGATAGTTTTTGCCTTACTTGAACTGCCTTTTTGTTTTTTAGCACTACTATATACTTTTAAACACCAGCCACTTTCAGTCTCAATGAAGGATGCCTACATTTCAGTTAATAATTCCTATATATGGCTTAAGAATGCTTTGGGATTCTCCAGGTCCTAAAGAAAAAGCTCTCTCATAATTATATTAAAAGTGCTTCCTGCTCTAATAGGAGCACTGCCTTACCCATCACTGGAACTCACCTAGTTGTATAATGTGGTAGGTTTGTGCTTTGGTGCACAGCAAGGGTTAATTATGATTGAGCACATAAGAGGAACAATGTGGCCAAGGAAGTTCAATGGCTTGCTCAAAATGAATAAAAGGAGGTGGCAGTAGAACCAAGACAATAAAAACATTATTTTCCTATTAAAACTTGTGAATCTTAATTGATGATATGAAATAGGGTAGTGAAATGCATTAAAGAGATAACAAATGCAAACAGGATGCAATGATGTCACCCATTTGTCATGGTATTGGTCTGTCTTAGTTGGGACAGTGCTGTCTGCTGACCTACATCTCACATTCTACTATTCTCCAGGCTTCCTTCCTCCACACATCCTTTGATTGTGTCCTGAGATCAAACTGACAGTTTCAGAGAAAACATCTGCCACCTTGTAATCTCCTCTGCTTCTGAAAGCAAAGCTGCAACAAGAGCATTAGCAGAAATCTCTCTCACACCACATTTGGAAGGCGAGATTCCTATGTGGGGATGTAATGACATTTCTTTAAGCGTGCATGTTCTCATCATGTACATGGTCCCACTGCCTTTCACGATGAAATAAGGACATCTCCTGGAAATCAACATACAGCACAACTATTCACCCAAAAAGCCTGCGATTTATTACAAACACATTTAAACATCATGAGACAGCAAGAACTGATTAGGACTTCAGCCCTTAAAATGTTGTTAAGACTGCACCCAACTGAACAAGGACCATTCAGGAAGATTACATGGGCACTGCTTTGCAAGATCAGGTTCTTCTAAAGGCAGAATGAGGGCCATCATTGACCTTTCCACCCATTTTTTTAGGTTTTAGGGTTGTTTTAGGTCTCCAATTTTGAATCTTGTTTGAAGGGCTTTAGAAGAGACGGGGAACTCACATTCCTGACATCTCTAAGTGTGAACCAATCTCCACATTGAGGCAGTGGTTGTCCCAGTACTGGACTAGCACACAAAGTGCATTGCACATTATATGTTTGGGGAGCAGCACTGACATTACAAACCTCAGTAATAGGACACTAAATAAAATAACTACACTACACTGGGTACAGGAGAAGGAAACACCATAGCTCTAATAACAGTGCAGAGTCTTCTGAGAATGCATCATGACTGTTTCTGAGCCACATACTGAACAGGTTAGTGTAACGTGAGGTCCTCTGAAGAGCTAGTAGAGATAACGGGAAGGCTATATAACCAACAGATTAAGCTAATTTTAAACAGAAAAATTACCAAAAGTCACCAATATTAAAGTTTTCAGTGGACCATGGATAATCAGAAAATATATTAAAAAAAAAAATAAATATTTCCTTTGAACTTTGTAAACAACACAGAAAAGGTGCATCTTTGGCATTTTGGCTCTGCCACAAATGGGCAAAGCCACAAATTCCGCTACATTATGCTCATTTCCACGAGGAACATGGTTAACAGACACTATGAAGTACAGCAGAAGGACAGAAAGGTTTTCCAGACAGCAGAGACAATGTCCCCAGTGCTTTCATCACAGGCCCACCTCCACAAAAAGGAACTCCTGTTTCTTCTACCTTCCATTTCCCCTGCCTCTGCTTGGACTTCAAAATACTTCCATGGGTCCCAAAAAAGGGTGCTCTGAAGCACAAGAGAATTGAAGGCTCATAACCTCTTTCAAAGTATTCTAGGAGGACTGTAATGTTAATAAACCACTGTGAGAAAAGTACTAGTAAATAGTACTCCACCCTGGTACCATCCTTTCCACTACTGGAGCTAGCACCTCATAGGGGATGGAGTAAGCAAGAGAACAGCAGCTAAACCACTTACATAGCTAGATATCCTGAAGCTGCATTTGGAAGACAGAGGTGTAGTGAAGGATGTCATGATGAAAGCAAAGTCATGAAATGGACAGTAAGGTGGACTAGCAGATGCTCAGGGACAGCAACGAAGTAAGTGGGGAGTGCTTGAGAGAGGAACTTCTCCGAAATCAATTATACCTTCGCATCCACGCTCAATCTGCCCACTGCGGTGCAGAGCATCATTGATTAGATCAGGCAGACGCCCATTCAAATCTACAGATGCTAGACAGCCCTGAAATCCATCACGTGAGGCCACTAGCTTCGGGAGGTTGCTATACATGCCTTGAGCTAGGCCAGCAATGTAGAGATCACCTAGAGGATAAAGGGATAAACATACAAGAATGAGGAATTACATACCTTTTAGAGTATCTTCCCACCC
>NW_020799101.1:23514854-23528583 GCF_003259725.1 Athene cunicularia
AAAAAAAAAAAAAAAAAAAAAAAAAAAAAAAAAAAAAAACCAGAAAAACACAGTTGTAATTGCATCCTATCTTGGAAAAACTGTAGGAAGACAATAATTTTATAGAAAAGCAAAATATGACAAACTATATTGCTACAGGAAGTTGCCAAACAGAGAAAGAGAAAAATGAAATTGAAAGACAAAATCAGCAAATTTCAGATTTACTCTTCCGTAATGTGTGGTTCCTGCAAGCTTTCGCTCATTTACTGGTTGAACTCCCCAAGAATAAAGGGGGGAACTGTCAGTCTTTTATAATTTACCTTTAAGATCCAGATTTTTGGCACCATTGATAACCTGAGTGACCACCTTAGTGTCCACTTTTAGGCTGTGTGTGTTACTGTTATCTCTGGTGATGACGACATTGTGCCATTGGTTGTCATTAAGAGGACGATCACTGTTGCCTTTGATAACATTAGGTCCATTTCCAAGGTCAAACACATAGTGTATATACCTGTAAACATAACAAGAGCTAGTTAAAAGTGTGTAAGAACTCCAGCGCTGACCCTTACTCCTGCCAGAGTTTATAAATTAATCTCAAAAGTCATGAAGAGAAGTATCTCTGAGCCAGAAAGTTCTAGGTAAGCCAAAATATTAGACACAGATTTGAAAACATGCAGTATTTTTCTTTCCACCAAGTGTAAGGATTAGTATTTTGAAATTATAACATTTGGAGTAATCAGATTCTAATTGTAAAGCATTCTCTTTTTCACAAAGTTCTCACAGATCCACAAAAACTTTGTCTGTGCGTATAATTATTTTTAAAAACTGGTAATATCAATAAATGTACTGGGAAGAAACACTAGATATGCTTATTTGGGGCACATATTCCCCAGATTCATTCTGAGTTTTGAATAACTCGCTTAAGAAATTAATTGGGAAATTCACTCAAAATATTTTACTAAATTTCACATGAGATCCTAGGCTTATTCGAACAGCTGGAAAACAATTACCAAAGATTTCAGCAATAAAAAGGACCCTAATGAAGACTGAAGTCATGGGAGTGTTACTCTGAATTATTTATATAGTTCAAACACAGAAATCTACCCAAGGATAGAAGAGAAATATTTTACTTAGAAAAAAAAAATAGACAACAAAATTCAACTCTCAACAGAGTACCAAGAAGCTCGTGACTCTTGCTTTTTTATTACTTAATGTCCCACTTACAGAAATTCATGTGAAGTTAAAAATGAAACAAATTGAACTACAGTTATATCAAAATAAACAGAACTAGTAAACTGTATTTGTGGAAGACACATCTACTCTGACTAGTCAAGTATAAGAGATCAAAATTTCTTCAGCTAACAAAAAGAAAATTTTTTATAATAAGCAATTGGTCTTGTGAAAAGAATATAAGCATCTCAGAAGCAAGCTGAGTTCAGTTTTCCTCCAGCAACACCAGAGAAATACAAATTCAGCACCCATATGCTCTTTTTTTCCTTCAGTGGAGATGGCAAAACCACAAATCTGTTACAAGAAAAAAAATAATCAAAGGGGGAAGAGACACTCAGAGCCCCCAGCACATTTCCTCCTCTTCTGGGCTATTATGAAAGGTTAACAGAACAAAACATTACCCTAACTAGATCCAAAGGACTTAAAACATTAACGTTTCACACTGCAATACTGACTTTCCCTCAGCCACAGGGGAAGTCAGTGATAAAACCAGGAGTCTTAAGCTTCAGTGTTTATGTGTAATTGCTTTGTCATAAACCTCAAACAGAAAACATGCATATGAGGTGAATTTCTCTTTATGTAAGCACTTTAAACTTACCTTTAAGTAAGTTTATCTACAAGTAATTTGGTAGAATATAGTAGAAAGTCACTTACCCCTTGACTAGTTCAACTGCAATGAAGTCATTGCCATCACCACTGTTAAAGAGGATGAAACCATCAGCTGAGGTGGTCTTGAATTGAAAGAAGAGGTGCATGGATGTATAAGCCTGCAAGGTGGCCAAGCTCAGGTAGCTGCTCTTGGTCTTGAATGTCACAGGGTCAGCTATAATGTTGCGTAGACCAAAGCGTGCCTTCAGCTCACAATAGTCAATATCGCCATTCTTGCACAGGTCAATGTAGAGCATCCCGTTAAACATGAGGCTCTGGAGGTGGCCAATGAAGCTGGAGGGGATGACAGAGATGTACCGTTTCTCTGTCATGATCCCTGTCTCAATGTTGTGGAACTCCAAGCGGGTGTGGTCACCAACCATTGTGCCTGAAGGACAGAAACAAGGAGGAACATGCAGAAAAGCCCAGGGATCAGTAACAGGCTATATGGAGCCCTTCACCCTCCAGTTTCCAGACTAAAAGGAAAGGAAAGGACTAACTTAAAGGACTAACTTAAACCTATCTGATCACTGTTCAGCAGCTTGCATAAGAAAGAATGTATAGTGTCTTGGTAGTGAAGCTTGAGTGTAGCTCTTGCCAAAACCTGAAAGAAGAGAGAAGACTAAAGGGCAATGGGCAGCAAGCTCTGTATTTTTCCCTGTGTTTCAGACTTTCATGTTTGCAAAGACTAGGTCTCTTCCTTACACCTACAGTGATCTGTTTGATCCAACAGTCCATCTGCCAAACTCAGACACTTCTGATTCAACTCGTACAAGTGTGCTTCCTAAAAACACCAAATAAACATGGATTAATATGAAAAGAGCAGAACAAAAATTGAGAACACTCATAAATCTGCTAATATTTATTCTGTTGTTCTCTCCTGGTGTCTGATGTTACTTGTTTTAAAAGCAGGGCAGGAGGGAAACACACAAGAATGCAACAGGCAAAAAGCCCTCCATATATTTAAATCATCAACCTGTCACTTGTTAAAATCTGTCACAATGTGACAAATAGCCCTGCTCATTTAAAATATTCAAGCTATTCAGTATACCATTATCAGGCTACTCTTGGAGAAAAATTAGATGTTTCAGTAAGTGCACTAGGCATCAGTACAGCCACAGAACCCACACAGACAGATGAAATGTAACAGTATGCTAAAAGATTAGTTTGACTACAAAGACAAGTTCGGCAACATCAGAATGAAAACCATTACAAACAACCTTATTTTAGTCCTTTATAGTTCTTAACTAAGATTATTTAACTATTTGATCACACAGGCAAGTATCATTTCTACACAGGCCTTGTGCCAATTAGTATAAAACAGGAATAATAAATTCATTAATTACTCAACATTAAATTGTTTTCTCATAATTCAATGTACAACTGTTATTCATACTTTGCTACAAATATGCTGTTATTCTTTCATGAAATTTTCTGCAGTGCTATATTGAGTTTGCATGGTGAGGTGCTGGCCTGTGGTGGCTGCAGGGCCCCTGTGAGGAGGGGCCGGGGATGCCCCATGCTGGACACGGCCAGTCCCAGCTCCAACGGCTCCACCACAGGGCACAGCTGAGCCCCTCAGTCAAGAAGCCGGTGTCTGGGAAAAAATGTGTTTAAGAAAAGGCAAAATGCTGCCCATGAGTGAGGAACAAAGGCAAAAAAACCCAAACCAAACCCAACCACAAAAAGTCAGAACCACCAAGGTCAGAAAAGGAGTAAGGAGAGAAGGCGATCCATGCACCAGATTGAAAATTCTCCAGAAGACCACAGCGGAGCAGGCCCCCAACACTGCAGCCCATGGAGGACCCCCATGCCAGAACAGGTGGATATTTCCTGAAGGAACTGCAGCCTGTGGAGAGCCCACACCGGAGTGTGTTTTCCTGACAGCCTGTGGAGAGGACCCAAGATGAAGTACTTCAACAAGAAGGACTGCTGCCCATGGGAAGGACCCACACTGGAGCAGGGGAAAAGTGTGAGGAGGAAGGAATGGTAGAGAGGAGCTCTTACAAATTGATCACAGCCACCATTCCCCATCCCCCTGCACCACTGAGGGCAGCAGGGAGATAGAAGAGACAGGAATGAAGGAGGAAACCTAAGAAAAGGAGGGGGTGGGGAGTATGCTTTACTTTTTGTCTTTGTTTCTCACCATGCAACTTTATTGGCAATAAATTAAATTTTCCCCAAGTCAATCTTGTTTTGTCCATGACAGTAATTAGTAAATGATCTCCCTATCCTTATCCTTAACCATGAGCCTTCTCATCCTATTTTCTCCCCTGCCCTATTGAGGAGAGGTAGTGAGAGAGCAGATGGGTGGGTGTCTGGCGGTCAGCCACAGTCAACCCACAAGTTCAGCAGCACAGTGTGCAAATTATCCTCAAATATTCACTCCATCTTTTACCACTCCTGTAAGATTAAGGATTATTATGTTTAATCTTATGTACACAAAGCTAAGGAACAGAGAGATTAACATATAAAAAGCTTTGGATCTCAGAAAGGAAGTCTTTGGCATCCACTTTAGTGGAATATGTAACAGCTTTGGAGCACTCACTGGTTTTGAGGATCAACACTTCTAGAAATCCCAAATGAGTACCTCCCAAAAGGACAGGTACAATCAGTGATCAACTGTGAAAGATCTGACTTCAAGTGACTTACCCAGCTTTCCATAGGAACTCTTAAGGTACAGAAGTCAATTCCTCTGGGCTGTATTCACATGCCCTACACAGAGGTCTCTCTCCTCTTTTTTCCCATGCTATGCCTCATTCACCACAAACTTTTCCAAGGGTATCTTAAAAACAAACACCTCCTTTAATACAAAGGCCTATATCAACCCATTTGCTGTATCAACCTTTCTTAATGTAAGCAGGGAAAAGGTCATTTGGAAAAGGACAACAGCAAATACGAAATTAGACAACATCAAAATGTATACAAACATAGACCTATCTACTTTCCACTTTTCCATACGTTTGCATGTTTCTCTACTTAACCTTGTTGCTAATATAATTACTGAACAGGTAAAGTCCTTTGTTCTAGAAGGTTTTCCAAAGGAAACAGCCACACTACCTGTTGGTCCCTCTGCCTCCAATAACATTCTATCATGCTGCTCTAATTCAATTCAGTTTAAAAGAACAAAAAGGACAAAAATATTTACTTTCATACTAGTTTTGGGAAAAATTGACACCTGGGTAAAGACCTGAATAAATGTTTCCTGTGTGCTTCAGACAAACAAAATTTAGCAATAATTTCCTGTTTGATTGCATCTGCTGGTCAGTTAGCATATATACACAACTCTTGTTTAGGCACTGCAAGAGGTATTTCTGACTCATTAGGATTATACCTAGGAGTCATACTGATCACCATAGATGAATCCAGGACAAACCCCATGTTAACTGGAACTCACAAGTTTTTTCGTGTTCTGTGCTACATCCTGAAAACTTCTAGCATTTTTCACCTAAACAGTTCCCAGGCATTAAAAGACAAAAAAAAAAAAATAAAAATTGATAGGTATTTCAAGACTTCTACTATTCAGAACATATTCTTTTTTTCTGTTGGGAGATGGAATGAAAGCTGAAAACATTTATAAGAGACTTAGATGATACAACCTGACTTGTGGTGTATAGTCTCAGATTAAATGAACTGACAGTCTCTTTCTTGCTTAGGTCCTCTTGAAACACTGAAATATTCCTAAATCACCTCTCACAATCATGTACAAAATGGCAATTTTTCAGTTTATACTTTGTCCAAACATGATCAGTTGTTGCAAGGACAGAAAACATGCTAAGTTGTTATTAGAAAAAAATGTTTTCAATTATCTATTCCAAATAGGAAGAGAAAAATATTACACAAAAACATTCATTTTTTCACTTTTTCCCAATTTTAGCAGTGGATCTAAATTTGAAGACAATTACACAAAGACCACTGGCATGGAAGGCTTCAACTAAAGCAGATACAGCTGACAAGCTTAAAAGCAGCTGAAAAGAGTCATGAGTTTCTGCATAGTCCAAAAGTATTGATACCTGGGCAAATGTTTTTAAATACTGAAACAGTTTTTTACCAGAAATAATAGTGCTTTAGTTTGAGAAATGCCAGTTCACAAGAACTGAAATCGTGTATGGGAAAGTTTGTTAAGAAAAACCATCTCACTTCCACTACTGTGATTGTTAGGGGCTGTTTCAGTTTTAGCAAATGAAAATTTCCGATTTTTTTCTTAACCAGAAGAATTGTATTTTCTTAAAAATAGAATAAAATTTTTAAATTACTTTAAAAAAAAAAATCCTGCTTCTTACATCAAAAGATAAGAAAAATAAATGTAGAGATGTCAAAGACCGAGAGCAAGAAAATGCCTCTCCTTAGCCATTCTACTCTTAGATAAATGCAATGAAGTTGTTATTGGAGTAGGAAAGAAAAGCCAGGCCTGTGAAATCTGAAGTACACTGAAAGAGGGAAACCAAATATAGGGGGCATTAGAAATAGAGTAAGGGAGGTTAGAAGAGGTGAACACAGAATTTTAGAAAAGGTAAAAAATGAGAAAACTGGGACTGGCTTAAGAGAAATAGGAGAGTGTAATCAGTGGTAGTGCAGAAAGTTAGGAGACGTTCAGTGAAAAGCTGAAAAGGACATGACAAAACAAGAAAATACATCTCTCTTCTGATTCTGAAGAAATCACGGAGTTAAATCCAGTATTTTCTGATCTCATTAGCTGTCAGCCTCACCTTCGGAGTTCTCTACTTCCTCCGTTGTGCTCTGCAGAGAGTATTGTAACTACTACAGCAATCAGCAGCTCTTTAGTTCAAGTGGTAGAAGACAGAAAAAATTCCAGCCTCCACTGCAGTATTTGGGTGCTAGCAAGATGCTGTATGGAAGAACCTAACTGCTATAGTTGCATCTCATTTATCACTGATGCTCTGAGGCCTGTTCTGAGTCTGGGGGGAATGCGAGAGGAAGGTTTAAGCAGCCAAATGCAGCAGAGGAACTAGATTCTGTTTCCCCCTTAGGTGTCCTGCAGGAAGCCAAGTCAGCCACTTCATTACTGATTTTTCACAGGTGGTCATTAATTGTCTAGACCTTATCCTCCAAGTAGCAGGGTTGAGCTAATTTATAGGATCCAATTTACAGACAAATTGAATATCTGTGCATGCAAATGACTGAAAAATCATGCCAAATGAGCACAAAATACATCCAACTTTAATCTGGTGCTTTGTCTCCAAACCTGTAAAATCAGAAAAATACACCTACTCATTTAATATAACATAGACATGGGAATAAATTCAGTTACAGCTTCTTAGTTCTGTATAAACATATTGATGAGTAGCACACAACACACATACAAAAAAAACCCCAAAACAGGTCTATATTTAGAACAAAATTAAGTTGGCATGCACTGTTCCAAACATGCAATAAGAAAGAAGGCAGCAATCAAGCTGTTTATTTTTACTGGGGGCCCAATTTAGACATCTGATCTATGTCTAAAGACAGCAAAAATCCTGTGGAAAAAATCTATGTGACCACATCACTGAAGACTACATCATCTGCCCAAGGAAGTGGGATGCAGATTGCACAGAAAATCTCAACTCTGGCTTTTCTGACTTTTTAGTTTGCCATGATGGCATTCTTTTAACAGATATTTTTAGCTGTAATGCATCTTTAATTATGTAATTCATATACATGTACATATGCACATCCTATTTTGGTATCGTTATTATTTACAAACTCAGTTTTATGAAAAAGAGACAAAAAAAACCAGATGGCTTTTTGGTGATTCAGTTGGTAATGCAAAGAGTGCCACCTCATGGTGTTTTCTGAAAAAGCATATCCAGAAGTATTCTTAAATGCAGAAATAAACTGGATGAAACATTTACCAGCATGTTTCACTAATTCATAAAGCTACCTCTTAAATAAAATTTCATTTTCCTACAAGCCAATACTGACTAAGACTCCATCAGTTCCAACAAGGAGAGGGAAAGATTCTTCTTTCTTATGTCTCTGATACTGTCTTGCAAATTCTCAGCCTATACAGCACAGCATATATTTACTTCAGAAGAAAAACATATGAAGCAATTTTCCTGCAAACCCACTTCTTTGGGCTTATTTCAAAATCCTGACTCATGTCTTTCCAAATAATCTAGTTACCACATTACTTAAAATTAATTGCATACACACAGTAGAAAAGAACCTTTTGCAGAGATAGGAAATATCATTCTGACACTGCCTGTGGCAGTCATTCCTTCCAGTTGCCTTTCAGCTAGAGCTACTCAGAGGAGAGGACATCAGGATTCGGCAAAACAGCATGGGTCACAATTACATGAACATACCCATATCAGAGTTGCATCCAGGGTTACTATTCTTTGCAATTCTACTATCAGCCTTCAGACTGCTGGAGTTTTCCTCAAAAACCCAGTTAACTGCCTATAGTTATATACAGCTATATGAATTTTAGACATTCAAAAAATAAAACCAAAGATTTTGCAGCTCTTGCAGCTGTAGGAAATGGACCAGAAAAGTATCACCTCAATTTTTTAATGGGGGGAAAAAAAAAAAAAAAAAAAAAAAAAAAAAATCAATCTAAAGTACTTTAATCATTTCAATGCAAATCTCATAACTTGGTAGACACCAGCTTTCCTGAATGATTGACCTTTTCTTCCCCCCCTTCAACTACATTTCTCTATAGGAAGAAGCAGAAGCTCAAAAAGCAGTCAGGCAATGCAGGAAAGGAAAAAAAGAAAAAAGGAGGAAAAAAAACCAAAACTGACACACTCTATACATTATACAATATGGTATATTCTAGTGAGTTAGGGTCCTCCCTAACCTCTAAAATGAAGTGGGGAACAAACTTCTCTGTTTTTCCTTCTGGATGGCTCTGGGCCATAAGCACAAGAACTTCAAGGGAAAAAAACAAAGAGCAGGAGACAGAAATCCATATTCTCTAACACATGTATCAGATGCAGGTTTTCCATCAAGGAAAAGTTTGTGCAGACAAAAGGTTTAGAGAGCATTAGTTTTGATTCCATAGCATTGGAAACCACCACATTAGCAACTCAGTAATGAGGTACGCTCAGAGTGTACCCCAGACAGAGCCTGGCACCAGAGTGCATGCTTGCTTAGCACCTCTGTATTCTTGGGCATATGGAAGTTCATCTGTCCCCCAATCTCACATTTCATATACACATAGGTGTCACAGAAGTTCCTGATGCCGGCTAAAATGTTAGTCTCTTGAAATGGAACATTATTTTTCAACATAGTAACACTATACATACCAAAAGTAGCAGGAAGGAGAAAAAAAACAAACGAAAACTAAACAAACCGGCCACAAATCAGGAAGAATTGGTGTAACAGCAAAGAAGAGACTGGTAACAGAGATACAAAGATAACGATAAAAATTACTCATACATCACACTTACCCTCAGCAACATCATCATCCACCATTAACTTCAGGCTCTTTCCTCGTCGAACTACACGGACAGTGTGCCACTCGTTGTCATTGAGTTTCTGCCCAGCATAAAGAGTTTCAGGTCCTTTGCCTGGGGATGGTGATAGGTACGACAGTTAATGCCAGACCCCCAATTAATTTAGCATTTGACAATGGGAAAAGTCACCAAAATCAACCTGGTGTGATACAGTCTAGTAGATTGTGTAGGTGTATTATAACCTGTAATCAACGCTCATAGCTACAACCTTCCTATCTCAGAGGGAAGTGTCAAGGTCACAAACTCTTCCACTCAGTGAAGTGTCTTCCACCGCAGAGCCCAGAGGTTACATGCATTTAAAACAGAGACAAAAATCTCTCTTGTGCTATGGTATTCCATTTCCAAACGTTATATTTTACAGGGCACTGGAGTGTTAGAAAAACAAGCTGGTGACAGAAATGCCTCTAGAATGGAGCCACTACAGCAGAATTTTGCTCTCTCAAAACTCTGGATTTACAACAGCCCCAAGGTGCTTGGGATTCTTTTCAAAGTTAATCACTCAACACTTAGATATCCAACACCAGGCTGGTTTCAGTCCTTCAGTCTCAAAAAAAACACAAAAACCAAAAACCCACAACAACAAAAACACAACAACGAAACACCTCACAAAACCTCAAACACCCTCCCACCCCCAATTTTTTTTTTTTTTTAATTTAAAACCAGAGAACGACAACCACTCACCAACCTGGCTGATTGCTCTGAAGTTCTTTGGCAAAGCAGCCTAGCTATACAGTGCTTTCTTTGGCCCCTTAACTACAGGTCAAAAGGGAGAAAGGAGCCCTTTCTTCTCCAAAAGGTAAAATCACAGTTGCCCTTGCAAACAATGCTCCTGGGAAAATAGCATTAGTGCTACCCATATTTGTCCAGTTTTGCTGCTCACCCACCACAGCTGACAGGTAATTCTTTAAAACATTAATTGTTCAGATTACAGTACTGGAACATCTCACTCAAATGGTAAGTGAAATTGAATAATGGTGTGTGCTAAATTAAAAGCATCCATGGTCATTTCAGTACAGTACTCGCGTGTTTTTTGACACAGGTATATCAGAGAAATGCCAAATAAGGACAGCAGAACTTGTTGCACATCAGGTCTGGGCCCACTGCCCAAACTGGCAAAAGGGGAACCCAAGAAAGAAAAAACAAGACTCACTGAACAAATTAAGAGACAGGACAGGGACAACAAGAGGCATTGCTACAGCTCAGTTTACTGCACTGGTAAAACTAGTATCAGATTGGCAGATTATTTCTCTCTGTTCAGCACAAGCAAATCAATCTTTTTAGATAGCTCACAAACAGCATTTATTCTGCCCAGTTTTCAATGGACTAGTTACAGAACATAGAATAAAATGTTGTACATATCTTCAAGTGAAATTCTGCATGAGGGAATGCATCCCCTCTGACCCGTGTTGTGGTCTAGACTAACAAGTAAGAGTAGCCTATTCCATAGTGAAACAGAATTGAAGGAAGCAGTAGGAAAAATATCCAGGGACTTTACATAGTCCACAGTATGCACACTGCCTAATCAGCAACATTACTGTAATTGTTTCTTACTGAGGGGGAATGTCGGCAAAGAAGGTAGTGTCTCATTCAGCTAGGATATAACACGTGTAGTAGGGGAATCATTGAAAGGAGACCAAAGCAAAATGAATATTCTGTTATTCTCCTTAAAGGATCATGCAATTCATGTTAATTAAAAAAAAAAAAAGTTTAATACCCTTTCAAATAAAACCCACTGCTAGCCAATTTTACCATAGAGCAAGAGGAAAAAACCCTTTTTCTACAGTGACCTGAAAAATAAGAGAGTCATTCTTGGATTAAAAAGACAGCAAATCATATATTGTAGTTACAGAGAGTATCTCCTTAACAGGAGAAACCTGCATCCTCTGCAGTTCCTCATACATGTGCCAAAGTCACACTGTACCACGAATATAAATCCAGCTGTACAATGCAGCTAGATCACAGCCAGAAAGCTTAAGTTCTTTGGAACCAGACAAGCAACACTCTTTTAAATTGAGTCCAAAAGTTATGCTAGATTTACATCAGTGAGTGTGTACATTTTATCCCAGAGCACATATCATAAAATGATGCCTCTGGATGGCCAGCAAATCAGTTACTATAGTTCCACACAGTCACTTTCCATGTTACTGAAGTTCATGTAAAAAAAAAAAAAAAAAAAAAAAAGGAGGTTTTAATATTTTTGTTCACTCACAAATCTTCACTTTGTATGCAAGAATGAGTATTAGCTTCCTTTGGTAGGGTCACACAAATAACATTACATACAAAAATTCAACACATGAGCATGATCAAAAGCATTCAGATAGATTTTTCAAACCAGACATACTAGAGGGTTGTTTTTTTTTTAAAAAAAAAAAAAAAAAAAGTGTGAAAAGCCCCATTATTTTACTCTATTACTTTCAAGACATTTACACAGCAAGTGAGTTGACCTGAAAAGGAGCGAAATTGTGCCCCTATTTCAACAGTCAGTTGAATTGCTGCTCCATAGGTAAGCTCCTACTCAATTCCAAATGGTTCCAGGAACTGTGTATAGAGGGACTCCCACATCTGGATGCTAAACTTCATTTACATGAACATGATTACTACATATGCTGCTACTATATAGGTATTTATGTGTGATCAATTTTTAAAAGATGACTTGAAGATTCCTGAACCAACAGTTGCAGATGCTGGGGAGAACAGAAAAGAAAGGGGTCATGTGTAGCAGAAGGATAATGCTCTCCTTAAGTACCATCTCCTATCCAGTAAAGCATTTATGTGATCTTACAGCTAAACACACAGAATCTTTAGACCAAAGTTGGTAGGTGTTTTTCCTCCTTTCAAGGTATCTGCACCTGCATCACACTTCACTAGGATAATCCAGATGTAGGAGGAAGCAAAGCACGTTAGCTAGACAGAGGAAAACAAGTCAAAGATTTGTATCTTCCCTTTATGTGACAGGTTTTTAATGATAAAAGGAACTCTTCAGCAATGTTACGAGTTGGTTGCCTATAATTTATAATATGATGAGATGGCAGTTGGGCATTAGGTAATTTCTGCAATTTATTTAATTTTTATCAGTGAGAAAAGACAATATAAAACAAACAAACAAACAAAAAGAGTAAGAAAGTTTCTACTGTAGCAATAACTTAATAGTTAAGTTGCCAGAGCATCACTCCTGGTGGTGTCTCCAGCCTTCTTGGCCATTCTATTCCCTTTCCTATTATCCCCTAAGGAACTGTATATCATACAGAACTGATCATTGCCTCTCATTTTCAAACTCAGATGAGGCAGACTAGTATGTGTTCCTTTGCTGCTTCACAGTGCCAAACGCTACTTATTCAGAAGCAAAAACATCTCTCTCTGGACATTTGCTGAGCTGCAGTTCAAGCTTCTTGAGCAAATATTACTTAGTTCAGCTGCAGTGACTCCTCCTCACACTAATCCTTTGACACCTACTCAAAACCTGTGTGCATATTGTTCACAAAAAAACCTAGTATATGCTTTCAAACTTGGAAGAACTCCATCCAATCTGCCCATGATGTACCAGTCATTAACTCTGTATCAAAGGTGCACTGCTGCTAATTAATAGCTTGGCCCAAGTAGACTAGATAAAAGTGCCAAGAATAGACATGCCAAAGTATTAAAGAAGAAATCAAAAAGTAGTTCATGTCTTTCGAAAATGCCAAGTTGCTTTCCATCTGGCCCCCAAGAACTCACTTGTTTAGAACAAACAACTGGTCAGAGGGATGTAGTTAAAACAATAGCTCTGACAACCCCAGCTGTTATCCAGCCTCAGTGGTTAACAGCACACAATTTCCCTCCTATGACAGGCAAAGGAGAAAAGGAGTTAATCCCCTCACCGGTTCCTCACAGGTGGATCAAAAAGTGTGCTCCTGCCCTTGGTGCTGACTGTCATTATTTGATCCATTTATATGATTAAAATGACCTTCATGAAACCAGGCTATCTTCATTATTGCATATCTTATACATTACAGAAGAGGTCAGATATTCACATTTACAGAACAGCAGAATAGACAACCAGAAAGGACACCGCCAGATTGATGAGAATGAAAAAGGCTCTTCCCTGTTACAATTACAATGATAAATAATTCTACAGTGATACACTAATGCTTGTTAGAGAAGATCCTCAGTAACAATAAAATGATTTTTTTCTTTTTAATTAAAATGCTCAGCTGCCATCTCAGCTTTGTTCAGTGGCAAGATGCATTTTTGTGTCTGTTTTATACAGGGCAATCTCTGTCAGGAATGCCAACAGCATCCCAGGGCAGGGAGGGGATGGGAAGGTTGTTTGGTTTGGTCTGGGGTTGGGTTTTTTTTTGGTGGGTTTTTGGTTTTGGTTGGGGTTTTTTTGTGGGTGTTTTTTTTGTGGGGTTTGGTTGGTTTTTTTTTTGGGG
>NW_020799101.1:23528633-23560080 GCF_003259725.1 Athene cunicularia
CAGGGAGGCAGCGGAAATGGTGGCATTGGCTGTTTTTACTTAATAATTTTACAAAATGACCAGAGAAGTTGTGATTCACGGTGAAAAATGTGTGTGCACAGATCTGTGAAACATGACAATGAATCATAAGACAAGCTAGACAGATTCTCTCAAAGCTTATAACAAACTGATTCACCCTATTTAGACATTATTCAACAATTCCATAAAGAATATTCAGCTGCAACTAGTACAACTGGAGAGTGGGATTCTTCATTGTAGATCCAACAGTGTGGCACAGGGAAGGGAGGTTATGAAGCCAATGGCCCACCCGTCTCGCATCCCTAATGATATCAACAATGATTCTGGAATATAATTGTCTTGCATATACAGACTATATATTTAGTAATATACACGAAATATTTATGCCAAGTTACACAATATGGCAGATTTTTTTTTTTGTAGCTGTTACCATATTAAACACAGAATTCTCTTTCCCATATATCACCTTTTCAAAAAAAGAGATATTCTAGGTTCAAAGATATTCAGCCACAATTTCTACAGGCAAGTTTGAACAAGGTTGGAATAGGGGTGGGGGGAGAAATGAGTTTAAAGACAAAGACTGTCAATTATGCACACACCTTTATGGCTTACTGATATGTAGTGAGCTCCTACAAAGGATGGGGCAAATACTGAAATACAAGCATGGCTCAAAAGCAAAGCTGGGAACTGCTCTGAAAAACTTCAGTATCTTTTTGTCTTGGTTGAATACAAGCCAGTAATGCAATTTTTGTTGGGTCTTTTTAGGCAGCACTAGTACGGACAAAGTATTTTAGGAAAGTCTTTTTCTTGACCTAGACCCACTGCCCAACTCCAGGAGCATTGTTAATTGCCAGGAAACAACTGACAACCCCAAACTCTCAGTACATTGCAGACATTACATAAATATCCCAGTCAAATCAACACATATACACATACATACAGATTTGTTTTGCTCATATACAGGTTTCAGAATCCTCCTTTTCAAGAAAATGTTAGCTGCCAACTAGGAAAAGCAGTTGCACTTCCCTACAGATAAATAACTTCCTTGAGGACCTTACCTGCACCAACCTTTCCGTTTCCTCAAGGAACGGGATCACCTCCGTGTACTACCCCATGTTAAACAAAATATAACATACACTTAACCAAACAAATGCTTTTAACAGGGTTTACAAAAAAGTTATGTTTACAGCTTTATAGAGTAGCTTCACTAGGAAATCAATCAAGCTGAGCATGACTTATACCAGCCTATCCAGAAGCAAAGTTTAATTATTTACATTTGTATAGCAATAAAAAAATGCATACACTAAATCCTTTAAATACTCACAGAATCAATTAGCCTCACAAGTGCAAATAAGCATCTCCCCCCTCCCCAAACTAATGAAGTGCATGGAATTAACTCAGCAAATAAATGAAAAGTAGCAAGACCACTCTACTAGTTCTCTCAAACATATCCCAGTCTACATAAAAATATGACAAAAAATAAACTAATCTGGGTTTAATGGTTTGGATACAATCCATTTTAGAATGCCTTTTTAAAAAAAAAAAAGCTCTTAGTTAAAAAAAAAAAAAAATTGTTCCTTGCTTTTGCTATAAATACCTGTAGCACCATATTGAATGACTTGCTTTCATTTACAGACACCCTGGCTGATGGCTGTAATAAGATTCAACATGGATTCAGGCAGCATTCAACATGATTGCAGCTTGCTTGTTCATAAGGCTCTGAAACAAAGTTTAGTGCAGAATTATGTTGTGTGTCTTTTACTTGAATTGAATATAATTCGTGATTAAGAACAAAAAAGGAGATGATTTGATTGCATATGGTAGAGGTCAAACCTGGCATAAATTGCACTTGTGTCTAGGTTTTTCCATCAAAGGCAGTGGATTATTTTCCTTGTTTGTCTCCATTTCACTGCTGCTGAATTTTAACACTTTTAGAGACTACATAACTACTGTGTATCTCAACAGCAGAATAATTTCTAACAGGTAAAAGGAAAACATTTGTGTTTACAGAAAACTGATCCCCCCTAAAAATCTTTATATAGAGGATTATAATTTCAGTGAAAGGACGTTTCTATTCTGAAGGAAATTTTATTCTAATTTAGAAAACATTCTAGAAATATTTTCTATGAAATAGAAAATATTTCAACTTCAAGCTAAATTTAAAAGTTTTCAGCGTTGAAAAATATTTTTTTTTATTATACATTCAAGATATCATTCATTTTTAATAGTAATAGATGGTTTCCCATTTTTACTGAGGGAGCTATTTTCACTTTTAAGGAAAGGGATTTTATTTTATATTCACAACCAGCAGGGAGGTCAAAAAAGGACATGGAAGTATGAAAAAAAAAATCAAATATTCATGCTTTTAAAATTAAGATTTACAACAGTCTGATTAAATTAATTTCAAGGTAATTTCAGTCAGACTGGCTCAACCTTTGTTTCTGGATGGGGCTGTCATATGAAACGCTTCACATTGACTAGAACACCATGTATTTCTGTTCCTGACAGATCAGCATAGCTTCAGCATAGGTGTAAAGAACTCAGAAGCTGCTATATTGTGACTCATCTGCAACTTGCCTAAGGAAATATTTGTGCACATTAGATTTTCAGAGAGTAAAGCTCAGGAAAACTCAGTGTAAACTAAGCAGCAAGGTAATCACAGGAGCACCTTCTACTACAGGGACTACAGAGAGCAGCCACTAGAGGGAAACAACCACATTCACTAAAGTTGCTGCTTAGACAGCTTATGTAAATACAAAGGAATTACAGTACTGTGTTGCTTTCCAGAGTTTCACTTGATGATACTTTTTACTTTGAAGATGACCTCACTGATGAATAGATCTAGAACTTCAACCCAGATTCACCCCCTTAATAGAAATACCTGTTCACTTCAGGTGTGTTCATTGAATGGATGCAGTTTGCCACCAAAGAAATGGCTCAAATAACATGTAAAACCAACTATTTAAACCAACTATTACAGAAACAGTTATGCACAGACTTCTGCAGACAACAACAGTAATTAAGAGGTAAAGAGATCCAATTTTAAGACAACTTTACATTTTATTAGCTTTCCAGTGATGCAGTGCTAATCGTAGTGACATGCAGGCATGACAAAGCTAGAGATTTAATTCTTCTGTTTATTTTGGGGAGATATAATAGCACAGGTACCAAATGCAAATGGGTTCTCTTTAATCCCATCGATGTATCTTACTTGAAACATAGATGGACTGTGCTACTAACAGCAATACAACTGGAGTTTCTCTTCCTATTTAGTTTCAAATCTGACCATAAATGCCACGAAACAAGTTGATTAATCATAATGATAGTGACAAAAACATTCTGGAGATGAGGCTAAGGCAACTGGAGTGAGCCATATCATGTACATATATAATGGCAATGAAATAATTTGACTGCTTACTGCCTGGACAAGATTCAAACTACTTACACCTCAGAGGCAAAAAAAAAAAAAACTAGAATCAAATGTATGAGTCTAAACCAAATACCCCCAAAAGCTCTTTGCTTCTGTTTTGTTAGAAAGTAACTACATTAAAGCAGGCTGAGAAGCCTGTATCATCCCATTTGGTGAGCCTTCTCATGCTCTGACTGACTCTATTACTTCATTAGAAGGAATTATTTGAATTTTGGAATTATCTGATTATTGATTGTGCCTTTTTTTTTTTTTTAAGCATTAAAGCAGCTACTTCTCATCTAAGTCTGAAAAGCAATGAGATCAGAAAGCAAGACAAATCAGTTGAGAAGTGGTAATACAGTACTTTACAGTAACTGCAGATGTGTGTCTTTCAGGAAAGGGTCAGAGGCTACTTTCTAAGAACAGGATAGCACTTTTGTCCCCCTCTTTCAGAACACAGAAAACAATGGCAAAGAAATTACTCCTCCTCTTAAAGACACATTTGACAGACAGTTGAGTTGGAAGAAAAATCCAGATCTTTGAAACTCCAGTCCCAAATATTGAATTAAAAAAACAGACAAAAACTTGTTTAGGGCACACTGCACAATCCTCACTAACAGCACAGTGTAAGAACAGAAGACAGTCCTGCTACCAACACTTCTTTATTCAGATACCAAGGGCAAAGACAAGAGGCATCACACATTCAGAGAACCTAAGTTTCTCTCACATTTAAGGTACCTTTCCCTTGCGGTACCTGAGTGCCTGAGGTGTTACAAATGCACACAGAATTATCTCCATGGTTGCTAGGACTATTATGTGAACTAACTTCAAACTCCCTCTAAGAGCGTAACAGTTCGCATCACAGAAATTATGTCGAACTATGACTACAAAACCAGCAAGATTCCAGTCTTCTGCAGGGAGTGAAAAACATTGCATACGCTCTTGAAGTTTAGTTCTATTTTTGCAATGCTACCTCCTTTCTGGTGTTTGCCACTCTCTTCAATCTATGGTGCCAGCTGAGTAGTTTAAATCCTCCCATTGCATACATGACAGTATTTATAAGTCTAGCGAGAACCCCATGTGTACTGGGAGCGAGAACGTCACATACATATAAATCATACTATTAACAAATACAAACAGCAAACAAAATTTGCAAGCAGAGACCTTGTAGTTTCAGACATTACTGGTAAACTGCATAACTAGTAAGGCACACTGGTTTCCTTTGCCTCTGAGAAGGTTGGTAAGTGGTACCTGGACCTGTGTGCAAGAGTCTCCTTACTTTGCTTAAGGAGCTATCAAGGAAGGAGCAAATGCTTCTGGAAAGCTGAGGGATCATTAGCACAGACTAGAGTGTTTAATGTTAAATGCATTTAAAAGCTTAACCATTTCAAAGAGGTGTCTTTCACATGAAATAGAATAGACCTTAGCTGCCAACTTTTGAAGAGTCATTGACTATTCTCTGGTTCCTTAAATAGGAATGGTTAATACAAGATAGTGACCATGTGGCAACACAGATGATACTGTCCTGACTCAAACTCCTCCTGACATTTCATAGATAGAGCATTTGTATGTATTTTACCTATTTAAGGTAAGCCATAATTGAGTAATGGCTATACATTTCCAGGTTACATACCAAATAAAAAGTATGACCCAGTAAAAACACGTTATGGAATGTTTTACTGTATTGACATATACAAGGACTACAGACATAGGACAGTCTCTCAAAATGCAGCCCTGTCCTTTCTCCTCTTGAGCTGTAAGTTTAACCCTTCTATTTGGCCACCTTTCTCTAAGCCTTTCCCTTACATCTCAGTGTTTACAGAATTCCTCATTTTTTCAGGACACTACAGTGTTAATGCATCTTCAAAATAAGGTTGGGGAATACTGTTGACCACATTTTATGAAGCAGAAACTAA
The DNA here is from genome assembly GCF_003259725.1 of Athene cunicularia. Taxonomy (NCBI): domain Eukaryota; kingdom Metazoa; phylum Chordata; class Aves; order Strigiformes; family Strigidae; genus Athene; species Athene cunicularia. The sequence continues at coordinate 23,533,977 of NW_020799101.1, forward strand.
GACAAAGTTGTGTTGCCCAAAGCATCACAGCAAAAGCTTGGTCCCTCTTGAATAAGTGTTTTCCTTTCCCTTTAGCAAACTTGGCAAAGGTGGATAAAACCTGATTGGAATTTGGAAGCCAGATCTGCACTGACCACTAACTTTAAAGATTAAGACACCTCCAACAGCCACGAAGCTGGTTAGAAGTCAAGCTGCAAATAATTTATTTATGCCACTTAACCCTTCTATTTCCAAAAACCTCTCAGCAGTTCATTTGCATACTCCCAAAAGAACTGGGACCCTGCTAGCAGAAACCCATCTGAGTCATAGCAACAGGATCTGTATCCACCAAGGAAAATCCTCCTCAGATGCTTTACAGACACCATCGATCTCCATTCTACTGGTAGCACACACCGGTTCCTGTTACCTGAACCAAAAAACCCAGAAGAGAATGATGACAAGTGGTATGTAGACCTACATGCAAGAGACTCCTTATTCAGTTTAAGAAGCTACCAAGGAAGGATCATCTGCTTCTGGAAAGCTGAGAGATCAACAGTGCAGACTTATAGTTGAGGATTTACAGATAAAGATGACATCTGAAGCAAATATTGAGAACTCCTTTGAAATTTAGATTTTAAAGTCACAGTTTTCATGTCAGCTAACAGCACATAAAGGAAAAAATGCCCTGGGAGAAGAAAGGGAGAGAATGATAAAGCTAAACACACAGCTTTAAACATATCCATACCTCTCTGTGCTCCCAGAGCTCCCAATGACAAACAATCTCTACTATCCAAACTGATGCCATCCCTCTTCGCAGACATACCTACCAAGTCATTCGATTTCATGTGCCTTTATACAAACCCTCTACATTAGTTCTAGTATCACTCAAATTATATAGAATTACACCAGAGAATTAATTGGAAAGAATCATCCTAAAACAGCCACAGACCAGGAGCGAAAGAAAATTGAAAGCCATTGTGGTGGCTTTACCAGTGGAAAGCAAAGTGGTCGCTTTACAGCTCCCAAGAAAAATTGATGCCTGTGATCAGCCATCTTGGTTACAAGGTTTATCATTCTTACACACCACATTTAAAATAGCAGTAGTAGCTAGAATTGTGAAGTTTCTAAAGAAAAAAAAAAAAAAACACACTATTTGTATTGGGATTACATATTAGTTCAAGCTGTTCCAGAGACATTTAAGCAATAAGGTTGTTTGACTATCAAGCAACAGTGTATGTTGGCCTCTGGCAAGTTGTAAAAACAGTAGAATTTGATTAATGGCATAAGCTGGTCACAAACATCTCTCTAGCAGTTTAATTTTCTGCTGAATGCTTAGTGACAAGCATACTTCATTTTCCATTGCAAGTGTGGAAAGACATGCTCTTGCTCTGAGAAAAATGTTACTTCTGGTTGTCTGTTAGAAGACACACAAAATAACACAAAACCCTCACAGCCTCTTTATTTCCTTCTCCAGGTGTCTGTTAGTGGAGGGAGTGGTTGTTACAGGGGTGGGTAGATTATACCCACCTCTCTCCCTATGTATTTTTTCCCTACAGTGTCTTTATTTCTAGATGGTGAACAGCTGGTGTCCTGCAATGTTGAGCAAACCAGTATTTCTCCCATGTCTATTGTTCACAAGAGCACTATGAGAATTAATCCATTCATGTTTAGAAAGCATTCAGATCCTATACTGAACAAATGCTGTAACACCACTAATGTTTATACATTTCATACCATCAGCAAATATATTGTTTAAAAACCATCACAGCAGAAGAATATTTACAGATTCCCTTTAAAATGTGGATCTATAGATTCTAAAATTAGTGCAAGATTAATACCACAGAAACTATAAGAGATCATCAAAGTCCCAAGGGTCTATCAGCTGAGGAGAAGAGATTACCAGGTCACAGCACCAGAGTGCTAACACCAGCCATGATACAGATGATCGTGACAGCTATACAGGGCAAGAGTCTTATGCTCTATATAGTTCCTTTGATTTCAAGGGCAATAAGCACTCCCCTCAAGAAGGGGTTTTGGTTGGAGGGTGTGTTGGGTTTTTTGTTTTGCTTTTAAATAAGGATAAGGCACTTTAGGATGATTCATTAACTTTTGCAATCCCATTGCAGAATCAGTCAGGAAAACCAAATGGTATCACTTAGTTCATCACAGCCTCAAGAACATTAATTACTTGGGGAAGGGTTAGACTCAAGGCAATAGCCAAGCCTGGAGAATGAGGATTAGGCTTCAGAAGGTTATTGTTCCCAAATCTTACTGGTTCTTCAAGAGTCAGGTTTTTATAGAAAAAGATACTTTCCTCTGCAATTATCATATTAGTCTGGTCTCACCGGGGTCTTCTAAAATAAACCACTGTGTAACACTCTTGTGGGACCATGGGTCAATTTTGGGTTTTGTGTGTTTGGGGGATTTTTTGTGGTTGTTTGGTTGGGTTTTTTTTTTCTTTTTTTTTTTATATGCTTTAGATACTGGTTCCTAAACTACTCCCTCTCACCGGTTTGTGAACTTGTATCAAGTACAGCATTTCCAACCAACCGTCTTGAGGAGGAGTTAGATGACCTATATGAAACAGAAGGCCAAGAAATTTTACCCAGCTAGTGTTTATCACTGAATGGCTAAATGTACTTTTAACATGGAAGAACACTTAGAAAAATACAGTATAGTGTAAGTATTTGTGAATCTGCATGCTTCAGATCTACTTGCTCTTCTCACTGCTTGAGTTTTAACATCTAATTCTCTCCAATTTCCTTACTGGTGACATGGACTAGCAAAACACCTCAGTGCCTAGAGGACTGTATTGGTTTTGACATCTTCCCACCACCCACCTGGCCCGTATCAAAAGGTGAGAGGGAATGAAAACAGCAAAGGGCACAAGTCTGAAATCAAGCCCCCCTCACTGCTCTTCCAGCAACAAACAGCCCCAAACCAGCAAGAGCCTCAACCCCGTGCCTTCTGACCACCTCACGCGTTACCATTCGAACTCGCACCCAGCGCTGCCTGGGCAGAAAGGCCCCGCCCCGCGCCCCGCCCCGCCGCCCTCTAGCGACCGCCACCCGCCAGCGGCTCCGCCCCAGCCTGGCCAAACCCCTCCCTTGGGCTATAAATGGGGCACCGGGTTTCTGCTCTGTTGTCTGGGTGTTTTTTTAACGGGTTTTTTTGGGGGGTGGAGGGGGCGGAGGTGGAAGAGAAAGAATTAGGTTGAGCTCTGGCTTTTTCACTGCTGAAACTGAGTCCCAACCTGAGAGCAGTTAGGTTTCAATAAATGCAGTCCGCATGAAGTCAACGGCAGCTTGATTTTCAGAGGTGCTGAACAGGAACTATATAAAGCACATCACTTTGGAAAAAAAGAAAGGTACATAAATTCAAAATTTCAATAAATGACAGATCTCTGCTATAGTTCACCTTCAATTTTATAGAAAGCACCATCTTTCATTCATGCCCAAGTCCGGTTTTAAAGTTGCTCAACATCTGTATAATGCAAAGAATGTTTAATATCAAATAGGGAAATGAAGCCTTACCTATAAACCAAGCCATTTCTACAAGCCTGCAGGCAACTGGGTCACTTTCAATATCACTTAATGTCACTGTAATAATTTCAAGCAGGTAGAGAGTAAAAGAAGCACCAAGTACTACTGTGAAGAGTTGAAATTAAAGGGTTTCTAATTTCTCATTCAACATCACTAGCACCACAAAGCAAAATAGTGTCTAGTTTCATACTGATGCTGACTTTTAATGATGTGTCAAATGCAAGCACATGGTTTCATGCAAAGAACAATAAAAAGACTATTTGTATCAGAACACCAATCTAGGACAACCATCTGGATGAGCAAATTTAGTCTCTTACATTTATAGTCAACTAAGCAATAGCCACATAGTCAAAAATTATGCACAAAACATCTGCTCTCTCACCAACAAAGAAATATTCCTTCAGCATATAAACAAATGGAATGTGAAAACACACCTTTTCTGTGAATTTCCCTTTCCATAAGTCACATCTGATTATCTACTGAATAATGCTAGCTGACAGAACATAATACCCTCTATTCCAGATTATGACATTAAGGTGAATACTTATACTATACACAAACGTGTGCAGAACAAGAATTGGACCAGAGAGGTACTGCCAGAGCATGGATCATACTTGGCATCTGAAGAATACAAAGAACAGGAGGCTTTTTTACTCAGTGAATAAACTGGAAACAGAGCAAAGAAAATAAAATCACTTCAGGCCAATCTGAAATGAAAATTTTTTTTTTTTTTTTTTTTTAACCAAATCTTGCCCTCCAAAAAACAACCCAGAAGCAATTCTGCATAGAGTTTTTGAAATTCAAAGCTGAAAAGAACTGAAGTACTCAGTCAATACTGCCTTTGCTGTGGTATTCAATGGCAAGGTTTGCTCTCAAGCCTCCAAAGTTTCTAACATATATAAATTAATGGGACCAGAAAGGCTGCATCCAAATGTACGGAGAAGCCAGTCACTGTTCATACAAGAACACCTTCAATCACTTTTGAAAGGTTGCAACTGTAGAAGGTCTGAAGTGACAAAAAAAAATGACAAGAAAGAAAAATTTTAAAAAGCTGGTCCTGTTTGGAAAAACAAGTTGGACTGCAGACTTCTAGAGACCCCTTCCCAACCTAAATTGTTCTATGAAAATATTTTGTTTCGTTAGTAACCAGAAGTTTTTGTTTTCACTGACTGTTAATAAGTAAAAGTCAAAGTATTTTTACATTAAATGTCATAATATTTTTATGTTTGCCATTTTCTTTTTCATAAACACTTGCCAAGTTCAAACTAAATTCACAAATAGATGCAGTCAACATAAATCTGCACTTTTCAGCTAATAAACTGTTCAAATTACAACACAATCTAGATCTACTTGGCAGCTGCTTTCAGCAATCCTACTGCTGAAAAAATACAAAATATTTGTTAGAAAAACTTCTATTCAGAAAAAAACACATATAAAATTAAATATTTCAGGCAAAACCAGAGGACTAATGTCCCTATTTACCAATATTTACTTAGCTAGCCTTCTGACCAACATACATAAAAATATTCTTAGCATCAGACATCAAATCCACCACCAAGTCCATATCATCACCCAGAAAGACTGGTCCTGCTTAACTTCGGGTCTACGAGCTTCAGCTGACCAGCAGCTCTTTTGTACAATGAGCAGTGACATTCTGCAACACACTAAAGATGGCTTTCTTTTCCATCTAAGTTATTCTTTCTGAATTATTCTTAAAATGGTATGGATGTTTACAGTAATGGTCCCTAAAGAAACAGGCATCACTGGCCTTACCAAAGTGACCTTAATTCTTTTGGCCTTCATACTGACAGATTTGTCAGAAATTATTCCTATGCCCCTCATCTGTGTTCATTGCAGAGATGGCTGAAACAGCCCGATCACTGGCACCATACCACAGAGTAACATGAAGGAAATAAGTCTCCCCTGAACAGGTAATCATTCTAAGTCACCCACATTCTCTCCGGGTGCCTCTCATCACAGCAGTGATTCAGCACAAGCTCTCCTTCATCACAGTTATTAAACATGAATACTGTAATCCACAGGGCCTCTCACAACAGGAGGAACCCTGGACACCACCATTTCTCCATAAGCCCACACACAGAGAAACATGCACATGACCAGACAGATTTCCTCTGAAAGACAAAGTGTGAAGACACATTTCTCCTGTACAAATCTCACCTCGAGAAAATACTGGGAACTACTTGTAAAATCAAATTGCAAGACTGTGCAGGGAAATATCTAAACCTCCTTACCAAGGCTTTGTTTGTGCCAGTTTTCAATTTCCTTCCTGACAGTGTCAAACCCCTTATTAACATAACAGGATTTGTGCATGAGACCACAGCTAAGATAGGAGGCATTTATTCTGTTATACCTAGAATTTACTTGCACTCAAGGAAAGATTATTTCTTCTAGCTGCAAGATTGACACTAATGCCACATAATCACTTCTCTGGCTTTAGGCCAGACCCCTGTGTTACACCTCTCCCTTATATATTCGGTTAACATCCCATTTCATGAGACGAGAACTACAGCTAAAACTAACACTCTGAATAGGTCTAATGCAGGAGAGCTGAGCATGCACACGACCAATGTGATCAAGCAATGCCCGTTTATTACAACTAAGAAAGCCCTTTTAAATGTTCTCCCACACACGCGAGTAACATGCAGTACAAGTCCTCAAGACTGGACAGTTAACTTAGCCCATGCTTTAAACCTTCTTACGATTGGATAAGAAGTGCCACATCAGCCTTGCCAGGCTTCCTGCCTGGTATAACTTCCTCTTCCATCCCAACTCCTTCCCGGGGTTGTTTGTCTCGTCGAGTTTCTCCCCCCTCATTCAGGGTCACATCCTTATGGCATTCTTGCTCAGGCTGAGGCTCTTTTCAGTCTTGTTCTCACGCAGGATTGCTCACATGGCCATTCTCTCGCAGAAAGTCCTCTACAATCCCAACAGTCTAACACCTTTTGGCTTTGTTATCTGGGGTGAAATTGTAGCATAAGGCTGGGTTCAGTCTGTTTTTTATCAATACAAAGAAGGTTTCTGCTAGCCATCATGCTGAAGCAAAGGAAGTATGTGAATGGGAATGCATCATGGGGAGATGCAAAGCAAAAAAGAAAGTTAACTTTCCTGATGTGCTGATCCTGAAGTTTCTTTACCACCCCCTTCTTCTCTATTCACAGTATATCCTATGTACATACAGGCAACACTGCATGTGCAACAGAACCACAGCTGATCAGAATATAGAGAACAGTCCCACCAGACAGTCTCTCTTATTCATAAATGACAGAGACCCAAGTGGTAAAGCATCTCAGTGAATGACTACAGATTGGGAAGGCTCAGAAGCTGTAATTCCTTATAAACCTTTAAAAAATGGAAATATTTGGGAGCAATATATGTATTCATAACAATTGATCTATCTGTGAAACTTAATCATAGGGAGTCTCAAGGTGCAAAAACAGTTCCAGAATTTATTGAAAAGAAATGCAGACAAAAACTAGGACAATGGAATACCCTGGAAACATTATAGGGATCAGAATCTTTCCTTTCATGGACACTAAGCCAATCCTACACAGAATATAAATCAGCTGGACATTAGCTCCTTGAACAGTTTAAATAGCATCCTAACTATCAATGGATATGACATTATATCACGGTGTATCAATGGAATGACATTAATCATGATCAATTATATTCCAATTTAAATGATTATCAGAAACTGTCAATTACCTTATTTCAAATTCTTTCAAAATTTTCTCTCCACTTCCTCCACTCACTTATGCCCTCAGAAGAACTCAATGCATCAAACAATAAGGGAGGCATGGAGGTGGGGGTGGGGAACGTATTTCTAAAGGCTCAAACGGAAAAACCTCAACATTACAGATAGACTGCATGAGTCCTACATTCAAAGTGTATTCAAACTTGCAAAACTCAACAAATACGCAAAGGTAGTTCCAGATGACACCTTATACTACACTGCCACCACCAATATCACAGGTTAACATTTTTTCCTATATTATAGCAACATGTTGGGAGGTTCCAGTACATTCTTCAGAGTTAATTGACCTGAATTCATTATTTCTCAGCTTCTTCTCTAATCCCTGAGAGTCACTGGGTAAAACGAGGAGCGATCTGTAATTTCAAAATGGTTTCTCACATTGCCTCTGTGTCACTTTCATTTCTAGGAGTTATGTCTCTGATCCTTTTCCTGCAAGATTCAGGAGGAATCACAAGTTTTACCATGTTAAGAAGGCATGACCAGGTAAGTAACTACTTACAATGGTGCTAACAGTCTCAGTACATACATGAAACTCTGGGGAGGCCATGGAGATCTGGAAAAGCCAGTTTGTTCTCAGCTTGCATATTGCTGGAACTAAAATAATCCCAGCTAGAGTATCCTCATGATTCATGAGTGGCAATCTCATCAGGAAAGAGTAAATTAGCTAGGGATCCTAGCAGCAGATAGGAAAAAGTTAATAGGAAAGTAATCACAAGAACAGCCTAAACTAAAAAGCAACATAAGTGAGCTGGTGGCAAATAGGACTCAACATAGCTGATGCTCCCTTGTTTCCAATTCTTATAATTAAGCCTTCTTCACACATTAGAGCTTTAGTCAGACAGCCAGACTTGGATCAGCCTCTACAGACAATGGAAGCTCTTCCTGACAAAAATTACAAGTAGTGGCTCAGCAGTGAACACAGCCTCAACATCTTGTACACATCAACAGTTTAAAAATCCAAGAGGAAAAAAACCCCATGTACAATATAAACTTGTATTTGAACTTCCCAATCAGCTAGAAAATTTAGTCTTCTGCTATCACACCCAATGCCTTTCATCTCCACCATGAGAAAGCCTGCATTCAGAGTAAGTTAGGCAAGATGGATCCCCTAGTCAAAAAGGCTCAGAAATTGATGATATAACAAAGAGAACGAACACAAAATGAACCCCCCATTGCTAAAAAGATCCTGTATCCCCAAATCCCTTGCATTCAAACCCAGAAATACAACATCAGGCATCTCCACTGTGATCAGCTGCCACAATGTCCTAATATAAGAGACACAATCTTAAAGAACCAAGTTCTAACATCTGCAGATGTTTCAGGATTACACACTCCTGTGCAACTGTGAGTTACAGCTGAAGTAACCCAGAGCAAATATAAAGGCTTCAACTTTTTGACCAAACATTGGTGATTTATTTTTGTTGCTACATGGATAGTCAGGAGCAACTGTTAAACTGCAAGCTGAAGAAAGTTTTGAACAGCCAACTACATCCATTAAGAAAATAGCTTTCCTTCAGCCAGCCTGATCAAGTTGCTAAGACTTAAGCAAATTCTCTTTGCTCAGCACTTAATTTTGTCAGGACACAGGAATGAAAGCCACTTTTGACCACTATACCAACACAAAGTCAAGGTTTAAATAAAATGCAGATTACAATCAAGGCTCATATACTAAATGTGATTTTGATGCTTTGCATAAAGTGAATTGTATGTTAAGAAATTCATTCAAGTAGATCAAATAAGTCGGGTAAAACTGAGGCATATGGTCAGGCATTATTGTCCATAGTTCACATTAACTAAATATACTCATCAACGTATTATTCAGGGACTCAGTAAAATCACTAATCATGAAAAATGCTTGCAATTTGGACAAGTCAAGCAGTCATTCCATGAGTGCCTACACAGAGAAAAGGTCGCAAAGAAGCAGCTACTGAAACTGTCTCAACAAAATTCAAAATTCACTTTAAATATTCATAATAAAGACACAAAAAGTACCAAAGGCAACTCATTTATGGTTTGAATGACAGTTTCACTAAGCTTTTTATTTGCAGAGATAAAAAGGGCTGAAACATGTACCTTCACTGAGAAAAGTAACTGAAGACCAATCCTTTAATTTTTCTTTTTTCAGGCCCTTCTGATGTCTGCATTAAACCATGACATATATGATACCTTTTCATACTTCGGGCATGTGTACCCTAATAATGTTATGTGGTTTTAGAAGAGAATAGCATGTCTATGCTATGTTTAATTCCAACAAACATGAGGGCAGTAATGTGTGCTATTATCATAGACTTCCTCACAGAACAGCCAAAGCACACAGCTTCCAAAAGTCTTGGTTCTACTACTGTCTATGACTTCCAACCCCATCTCAAAATATTCTCCTTGACAGCTCCCAGCACCTTTCCATCATTTTTACATGAAGTTTGCATCCAGATCTCTTAATTTAATCTTTTACTTTGCTATTATATTCTGCTTTGATTAGATTTTTTTATTGGCAATAGCAAGGTACTTGCATAACCATTGTATAAATGTGATGAGGTCTCCATGAGAAAGCAAATTTGCATTAATTTTACTGGAGCTGCAAGGCATGTTTTCTCAGCTGCTTATCTTCAATACCACAGGTAACCATTTAAATGCTGTGGTGGATTCTGCTTGCAAGGCTCCGCCACTTCTTGCAAAGCTCCTTGCTTATAACACTTGATCTCTAACGCCATAGCATCCAACAGGAAGGTTGTCAATACAGAGAAATTTTGTGTGTCTACGGATAGAAATCTCGTCAGTGAGATTTTTAGTAATATTCAAAACTTCACTGGCCAAGGCCCTGCAAACTGACCTAATCAAACCTGCTTTGCATAACATTCCAGAATAAATGACTCAAGATGTCTTCCAAACTAAATTATTCATAATCCCCTTATCTTGTCTCTTGGAAGAACTAGCACTACTATTTCTGCCTATACATTATGGCCTGGTTAGAACACCTCCCAGTACCAAAGACTCATAAGCTGAAATAATTTTAAAAAGCAAAGGCAGTCTGGAAGACAGATGAGAAGCTGGAAACCAAGACAGGCACAAGAAATTAGCAGATGGGCAGGTAAAAGATGAGAAGGTACACTGAAAAGTGGTGTAGAATGACATATGAAAGTAGAACAGAGGAGAGCATGCCCACAGCAAGAACAATCATTGTAGGAAACAATAAGGAGAGGCTTTAAGGTAGAAAGACACAGATACAAAATAGGTGACAGGAAAGAAAGACTATGTCATTTGAAAAGACCCTTGGGAATAAAGAAGCCAATGGAATACCTAAAAATAAATGCTTTGCTAGATATGTAGTCCAAACATGGTATCTGAAGAGGAAAACACACAGAGGTAGGAAATGAGTTTTTTAAAGCACAAAGATGAAGAACAACAAACTGCAGGCCTCCATGCTGAAAACAGCATTTGCAAGAAACCTCCTGCTGTTCTTCAGAACAAAATGAAAATAACGTTTAAGAGTGCAGAACACCAAAGGAAAGGATGGCAAGCAGCACCCTGGGCATTTCTAGGCAGCTCCACAAAGCACAGCTGAACGTTCAGTCAGCTCTCAGATTCAAATACCAGCCTCCCGTTCACATAACATGTACAAGCATAGCCAAATCTCTGTAACCTTGTCACATGTACAAGAGTAGCCAAAGAACGAGCAAATAATTAATGCGTGCTACCGTGAACGTGTGTACATTTTTATTGGCATGAGGAATGAAAGGTATGTACTGAGAAGACTAACTTGCAGTTATAATCCTATATTAACTGCTGGATTTAACATCTCATACAGGGATTTATATACTTGGATATTTATGCACAAATTGTACACAGGCATACTTATATTCCTAGGCACACACTTAAAAATCAACATAAGTAAAGCAACTGCAGTTTTTTGCTGGGAAGGCAACTTCTTTTTACCCCTCACTTTCAGTCACAAAAGTGCCAGATTAAAAAGACCCTTAAATTACCAAGAACCCAGTTTGTTTCACTGCAGAACATCCTACTAAAAACAGAATCTAGTAAAATTCTGGGAGAGTTTATAAAAATATACAAACTACTATGGTGTCCTGTTTTTTTCTAAAGCAAATAAGCGCACACAGTTTCTTCTACAAACTAGCCAGTCATTAATCCATCTTCTATGCTCCACATGCAGAACATAACTCATTTTACTGAGTCCTGCTGAAATGCAGTATGCCTCTTCACAGCAGGCTAAGTAGAAATACCACATCAGAGTTGGAATCAAGATCTGAGTAATTTCAGTGGAGTTGCATCCAGGATTAATTTGGGTAATTAACTCTCTTGCAAAGACGATGAACTGACACAGCAAGTCCTGTCACTATAGTGCAATGCCCCAGAGGAGCAAGCAGGAAATATCTTACCCAGACCCAGAAGTCCTCCTCTGACCTCTTACTGTTGTCCATTGAAGATTCTACTGGTTTCTCCAATGGAAAGATAGAAGTAGTGACTTCTTGGGCCACAAAGATCTATGCAACAAAAATTATTTTGACGCAATAGAAACATGTTTTTCATAACACGCTATTATTTTTTTTTTTTTTATATACCTATTTGGCACATAGAAAACATACTGAATGAAACTTCAGAAAGAGTAAATAAATTATTAAATAAATTATGAAGAACAAACAGCATGCTTCCTTGCTTAATTTACTTCACTGGTAAATATTGCATTAAGACAAAGCATTCAGAAGCTTCCTTTAGAGTACTGAGTTATTATACATAGAGCTAAAATAATAACAATATATATTGGATTGCACTTTAGGAGACAGAAATAAATAATAAGTCATGCTGTGGGATCACTATGAAATTAACATAAAACTAACAATTAAATGAACTGCTACCACATTACTGAAGAGGAGATGCGATATCATGGTGCTTGAAGTTTAACGAATAAACTGATTTTAATTCAGAAGAGTGTTCAGCATCCAAAGTTTAAGTCACCTTATTAGAAGATATTAGAAGAGTGCTCCTCTTCCTGAAATCAGGCCATTTTAAGTTATCACATCAGCTAAGATCTTGCATTTTGAGATGCTAAGTAGACTTTCTTTTAGCAGCCTGTCATCTTCACTGCATACACTCTCATCCAGCCAAAAGGACTTGAAGCAAAATTTGATGGCAGTGAAATTGTTCCTGCAGAAGTTTGGGTTTTAATATTGGCATTGTGACCATAACCTTGACTTGACAGTTACATTTGAAAGACTTAAATGTCTGCTTCCAGTCTTTGTTTTTCTTTTTTTTTAAAGAGTTTTCTTTTGCTTCTGCTGACATGAGTGACCTAACTGAGAATCACACAAATAATTGCAAGTGAATTCTATTCTACACATGACTGCACAATAGTGAAATACCCAAATAGTTTATAATTCCGGAAGTAATTCCAAACTAGGACTAGCATAATTTACAATGCTGAACTAAAAAAAAAAAGAATTAGTCCTGATCCAAATTTAATGGGTTTTGGGAAAAGAAGGAAGAAATATGGAGAGAATTTAAGAAATCCTGAAGTCTACAGGTACAATAGTAAATTCATTTGGTCTACAAGTTTTACCTTTAACTTTTGGTGAACTAAAGTTTTTTGCTAAAGCATCTTCATCAGAAAATCTGGAGAATAGGTTTTAAAATGGCAAAAAACCACAGAAGACTACATCAAAAATGACCAATCAAGGACACTGAGGTACACAAATCTCTACAACTATCAATGTCTGCTTCACACCCTTATCAGCAACTTTCTTTCTCTGCATATACAATTTAGGAATAGATGGAACAACATTATATCTCTCTGAAACTTTTTTCTTAAACTGCTTGATTTGACCAGTTTAAGAAAGGATTTTACAAGATTGTTTTTCTTTCCAGCAAACCAGTGCTTCTAGCATCAAGACAGATATTTAAGTACATTGTGCCTTTGAAAATTATATTGGAAATAACCTGTGGCAATTATCTGTTTATTCCCACAGATGCTGAAAATGCAACTGTCTCCTTTACTATTCTACCCAGTCTATGGCAGAAGGCAGGGGAGAGAGGATGACCACAGCAGAGTCTTACATGCAAGACAAGGTAACTGCATCCTGTAAGGTAATATGAATCTAACACAGTAAAAGCTGTTTACAAGCTCCCCGTGTAGATGGGAAAACACAGGGTTAAATGTAACCACTCTTAGTAGAGAGAAAGAATTTATCAATATCAATCTTTTACCCCAACTTAAACTTTTGCAGAATTTGGTAAGGAGATAATTACCCAGTCCCCCTGACCACCCTTTTGTAAGATTAGAGAGACCAAAACATTCTCTCTTGGGTTCTGCCAAATCTAACTCAGGAAGAGAAAAAAAAAAAAAAAAAAAAAAAAAAAAAAAAGCTGCCTGATGCTCACTCTAATCTCTTTTATCATACACTGTCATCCCATTACCATCATTTACACCTCTATGTTCTCCACACTCTCCTCTAAGTTGAACACGTGTTGTGGCACTGTGCCATGCTTGGGGCAGCAATTATGTGACAGATTTCACTCCAAGGAACACTAGACTGCAAGGGAATGACAGGTAATTGAGTCTAGACAAACAGTTGCAAGAAGCCATGCAAAAGCTATCTAGTTAAGTAGTCCAGAGTACATGTTCCACTAATACCTGCATGTCCATGTCTTTTAAACATTTTCCTATATCCTCTAATAAATTCAAGATTTCTAGTAAAGCTCTTCTGATCTTCTCTATCAAGTTTTACAGACACTCTTCAACACTGGGTCATCTAGGTCTTGCAGTTTATCTTCTGCCTGGTACATAACTGCATCCAGAATGGACTAAAATATTATACTGCAGATGCTAAAATGCTCAAGAAAACTATAAAAAGGAATTATCACTTTTCCACACAGAACACTTTCACATGGAGTTACAAATCCAAAAGGACAGCCACACTATAATGAAAACTCAAACTTAATGTTTTTGACACTTATATGACAGTACTCCTTTTAGGACTTGAAGGCAATTGGCTCACTTCCCAAAGAAAATTACTAGCAGAAAGAGACATCTCTGGAAAAGTGGAATTATTGATGAAAAAGAGAAAAAAAAAAATGTTTAAGCAAAGGGAGCTGCTTCATACTCACACATTTGGACATGAGTTCTTCACAAGCAGGGGCTTCATTACATGCACTGCCTCACAGGTCAATAGAGTTGAAGAGCCTGAGCAATACAAACCTCTGGGCTTTACACAACTCTCCATACTACACCCACACTTGCTGTTTAGAGCTCTCCAGCAGTTCACCCTGCAAGGCTCATTTACCTGTCCGCCTCCCCACCCCTAGAATTTTCATGAGAGTTATCTGATAAAAAGCAACACATTCAACTGCACACTGAGGAAGTATCTTGTCCTCAAGGATTCTGAATGCATCCCAAGCTTCATAATCAGATATATATATATATTCCTCTGTCCATGATACCTAGTAACACCACACCTTGCATCTTTTTTGGGGGAAAAGAGAGGCTGGTTTAAGATAAACCAGTGGTACAATACCTAACAAAAAAACCAAAAACAAACAAACAAACAAAAATCCTTTAAAAAGGGTACTGGCAGGGAAGTGTTGGTTCCTGGTTTTGACAGGTCAGTCTGTTTCTGTAAGACTTACTCCACACAATGGATGGGAACCTCTTATAGCCCTGACTACTGCAGGAGGAGATGGAGGGGGTCTGAAAACCCACAATAGTCTTAGAAATGGAGAAACAAGGAAGAAACCTGAATTAATAACAGTACTTGACTGTCAGAAAAAGCCAGGGTGCAAGGTGTAATTTATTATACTTAATAAATGCTAGTTTGGGGCTGTAGCTGCCCACCCTTGATCAGTTCAAAGGATTGTCCACAAGGTAAAAAACTGATGAAAAGATAAAGTGAAGCATTTATGGTGGTACAGGAGAAGAGGAGAAGAGCTCTTTCTAGATGCTTTTGAAGCACAGTGAATGCTATGCAACTATTACTTTTAAATGTAAGAAATTTAATAGCCTCAAGTCACAACTGTAAGTAGTGAGAATACAACAAAAATGTATCTCTAAAATTAAAGAAAAAATGAGAATGAATGCAAGAATCCTAAAGCAATTACAAAACAAAACAAAACAAACAAAAAAAAAGCAAACCATAATAAAATCCCAACCCTTTCCTACATGTGAATAAATGAGAATCCCATAAGAAAAGCCCCTGGGGAAGCAAAGCAGGATAACCAAGGACACTCAGCAAGTTTGGTACTCAGCTGGAAAGGGAATACAGTTCTACAAACTCCCAGTTTCCTTTTTAAAACAGGAGAATTTATTACATAAATAACTTTATTATATCATATATACATTATATAACATATAATAAAGGTGGAGGAAGGAAATTTAACAAGGCTATACTTCTGCTGTGCACGTGGGGGGTTTTGATGGGGATTTTTTTAATGTCTTACAGCAGAAGAATCAGAAATGCCTTATGCAGATTACCCTAAAATAGCACCAGTAGAACTTTACCTCATGTATCAAAAAATGTTCTTAGTATGTCATGTTACAGAAGTTACATTTCAAAACCCTTATCAAACTTTTCTTTTATTATACTCTATTAACTGTAAAACGATGTGTCTTTGTTACACAATTCCATTTGTGCAAAACAAAGGGACTATCACGAGCACCAGAATTGACCTTAAACCCATCAGATATTTGAAGGTTAAAAGCCCAACCTATTTTGGGATAAAATGTAAGAGAAGGGAAGCCTTTTATGTATTAGATACCTCCTTCCCAAAAGGACAGTCTTTCTTCCTATCAATTTTAATGTTTGCTTGGTAATGGACAGATTGTCAGTTTCATCATTGGAGACAGACCTCTGGAATTTATGTGTGTATTTACACACAATCCCACCAACCCTTGGAAAGTCATTTTTTGAAAAGTCTGTTCCAACAGTCATTCAGTGTATATAAACTCTTCAGTGAAACAAGAGACCGCAAGGATGTGTCGAGACTGGTTTAGTTTGTGAAAGGGAGAATGGCAGAATAGAGATAAATCCTTGAAGAAACATGGTCTAATTTTACATGGGACTTCCCTGAGCGAATAACCAATAAAATTTCCTTTGCTTGCCTATAGATTAGCTTAGTTCTAGGTGACCAGGCAAAGAGCTGCTCACATTATATTACAAGAACCGCATTAATGGAGTAGAGCATGTAAATGGCTATATTAACTCCCCAATCCAGAACAAAGAAGAGGGCATTAAAATAAGCTTCTTGGTGGTACACTGATCTCAGTACTGCCCCCACTGAAGCCACATCAGTGAATCCTCCTGGCTGGATTACTGGATTGAATTTTAGCACCTCATAACGGGATCTGCTGGGCATAGCTGGGTAATGAGAGGTGGGCAGTGACATTGAAGAAATTAAAGTTCTCTGGCTCTGTATTTGTTCTCTGATCTGATTTGTCTCTGTAATTACAGCATTATTCTGCATTACCTGGAGAGCTGCTGCAAGACGCACTACCCAGTTATCTTCACTCCACTTCGTAGGTATGTGGAAACAGTGAGTTTGTGATGATAACCTACTAAGCAGCTCCCCAACACTATCTGGCCTCTTAACTAGCTTTGAAGGAGAGCCACAATTTCCAGCTCATACAAAGACTTCTACAGCAATGAAAAGAAGCTAATTTCACTCATATCTCCCTTAACAGCATTGCTTTTGCCCTGTGCTTTACTATATTGTGCAGGAAGGTCCATGCAGACTAACAGTTTAAATAGATTTTTCATATCAAACCCACTGTGGTAACATTAGAGCTAAGATGAGAATTTTGATAACTACAATGAACAATAACGACAGCAAACACCCTCTAGAAGGTTAACCCAAAGTTATTGTGCTTTTGACTGGAAGCACCGCCTAAGAGTTGAAAACTCTTCAAAAGTAGCTGGAAAAATGGAATTGTAATAGCAATCAGTAGTAATTAGCAAGTAAATTGTCTTAATTGTTCTAGAGTTATAAACGTATCACACAGGAGGCTTAGAAACCTACTGAAAAAAAGCAAATAAGAGACAAGGAGTGAATGAGAGTTTGTCAAACCTAAAAGACAACTACTCTTTGCATACTAAACCACACTTCCCTTTAAATGAAGCCTATCAGAATGCAAAATACATACCAAACTACACAACTCTGCAAAGTGTTCCCCAACTGTGTGTCAACATTTCATCTAAACAGACAAGCAAAAACTAAAAAAAAAAAATAATAATCTTTTAAAGCATTGGAGTTCCTAGAGGCAGAAAAATTCTAATGTCTACATCTGTTCTAGTTTAAAGAAAGCACAACTTTGTTAGAGAAATCTACAACTTCTAGAAACAAACAAACAAACAAAATCTTTACAGGAAAAAAAAAAAAAAAGAAGAATCCCGGTGAGATTTGCCAGTTCTGCACCATGGATAGGAGATCAATTTTCTTTCAGTCACTCCTCAGCTTACTTGGAAGTGTCTCACATGCCAGAGCAACTCCCCAGTTCACCACTGAGGCTGAGACACTGGAGAGACCATTCACAAATAATCTGACAGTCTTTAATATAGGAAGAGACCAAGTTAATCAGCACTACTGTCTCTTTGATTAACTTCCTTCTGTTCATATAATTGAAAAAATAATAACTGAAAAAACAATAAAAATTGAAATAATAATAATAATTAATAATAATAATAATAATAATAAAATAGTAGTAGTTTTATCAAGATTACTACATGCTGCTTAGAGACCCCAAAGAAGTTAACCTCTACCACAACGAAAATGAGGTAAGAGTATTAACTGATTTTATTTAAGTTTCAAAACAAAAGCAGCAGAAACAATTTTAAAACATTATACATTGGTTTCATGTTTCACAGTTACCATGTTTTGGCTATTCTGTGTAAATAATGATTTATACTCATATATTTCAAGTACTTGCAACATGATCTGAACAAAACATGAGAACTTAATCAGTATTTTGTTCAAATAAACGTTATTTTTAAAGTCTGAATATAGTTATAATTGCCATTAATAATTCTAGGCTTGCTTCAGTAATTCTATGAAATAAAAAATTTTAAAATCTGTATTGGCAGTAAGTTTCCCATCAGTAGTATACCAATAGCAAATTATCCTTCAGAACATTCTCAACAGATACAAGATGGTGAGCAGTTAAAGCCAAAAATCACAAGAAACCTGGGATCAACTCCTGCTCTCTTTTTAAGGCTGTTTATTTAGTTCTACTTCTTACATAAACTTTCTTCTCAGGGTAGTAGAAGAAAGCGTCCTGAATTGAGGAATCCACAAATGAGTTCAGAGGCATAAAACATTCTGTGAGATAAGAGATGTGGTAGACATATTCTGGTAAGCAGCACTTTTCATAGGTGGATAAAGTTTTGCCCTTCCTTACCATACAGCTGTCAGCATCTTCAGAGGCTGACTAGCAAGCACTGGAGGCAACATATAGCTGGTACAAAGCACACTAAATTATTGTGCCAATAAAATAAAAGCCATCTGTACGCCTCCCTCAAAACAGTCTCTTTAATTCAATATTTCTGACATGAAGTTCAGAGACAGAGTCAATACTGCCAGCAGACAAAACCCACCTACATTTCCCAAGACAAGCATCACTGCAAAGAAGTCAGTTTCTCCTCTGCTCTAGGAGAGAATGACTGCTGTGGCTCTCTTCCACACTACTTGCATCCACAACAAGTTACAAATCATTCTTTATCAACATCCCATTGAGGCATACAGGATACTTTATCCTTTCAAGTGGTAGTCTTCAAGAAACATACTAGAACTGCTAGAAAACCACAACCTCTCAAAATGTTTATTTCATCACCATTTATACGTTTTACTTTTTAAGAGACAGGCTCTTCAGTGTCAAAAAACTGTCAACCACTACAGCCTACTAAGATCTGTACATTCGCATTAGGGGCTTTATGAGTCAGCTGTGGCAAGGGATAGCAGCTGTTAATTTGAGCTATACTTTCCCTGCAGTTTGTTCGTGTTATTAAAACAAGAACATATTCACATGCATATAACAAATAGACTGCATAAACGCCAACCATTACAATACCCTGTCTCAACTATCTGCCCAAGGACTGAGATGAATTTTTTTCCCAAAAATGGGTTGAATTTATCTTTTCATGTTCCTCAAAAAATAAAGTAAAGCAGAGCCACATCCTTCCACAACTACATAAGATGCACCAGAGTATGGTGGAAACTCCCTTCAGCCACAAATACATTCACCATCTCTCTGGGCCAAAATTAGATAAGCCCTATCACCACAAATCCACATTACTATCACAACTTCAGGTCACATTATACAATAACAGTTGGTTGGTTTGGTTTTTTTTTTTGTCACCACATTTGAAAAACTAATCCAAGACAAGATGTAGTCTTCCTTTATCAAGCAGGTTCTTCACTAAGACATTAGCAGGCATGTTGAGAAAGCATTCAGAAGCACACATTTAGATACAGAAGGTTATGCTTTCAATACAAGGAGTGTTGAGTTTCTAGCCTAGTGTGTCTGATTGTCTGGTTTCAGCTCAACTACTGTGTATCATTTAATGTCCTATATAATCTAGGTTGATCTGAGGCATCAACCATGACATATCTGATACTGTGAAACAATGACATTATATGATATTTCTTCTCAGTTACCCTGATGTAGTACTAACTACTTCTACTTTGACAGCTCGCATTGAAGTTTGACCTGTTGGATGGAAATATGTGAAATTGCCTTTCCCAAGGAAAACTTTTCAAATGTCATTTCACAAAAGTGATGTGCCTGAGGTTGAATGTTTTTCTTGGAACTTGTTTAAATGTTGATTTAATCAAAGTCAGGTTCACCAAGATATAGCAGAAAAAAAAGCATTATGTGCAATTCTTATCAGTACATTAGTAGAATCACTTTCAAAGAAAACCAGAGTTTGTTGCTACTGGATCCATCTTTTATTTAAAAAGTAATACAATTAGAGGAAGAGTTGCAGGCAATTTTCACAAATGTTCACCACTCCATGACTCTGCTTAAAAAGACAGCCATAGAATCACTTCTTTGCCTAACTCCTGTCTACCAGTGAAATATATAATGACAGGAAAAAGGAAAAGCAATTTTTATTAAGAGCTAACAATTTTCCTCACTCATGGCATAAAGTAGATGGATTGTCCTAACAGTTTAACAGTCTAACCCAAGTTTTGAGAATATCTTGAGTTGGTCACTACCCATTCATAACTGAAAGGTTTTGTAACCTCTTTGTTAACAAAAATTAGCTTCCACACAAGTTTCTGGTTTAAAACTGTACTTTAATAAGGATATCTTCCCAATTCCTAATGGTGAACAAGCTAACAGACTTCTCAAGCCTCACATCATTCTTCTATGACAAGAATGATAACTGCTGTTACCAGTAAACAATGGTCCCTTTGAGCCACCTTTCTTTCTTTCTGCTTTATAAATACAGATTTCAGCCAAATTTGACCATATCCTCACTGAGCTAATATCACCTCTACAAATGGGATCTCAACACTACCTCATGCCCACTTAAGTACCCTGTGCTTTTTCCTACCTTGCCTGCACTAGGTTCTGAGGTGGGATTACAGGTCTCAACACTGACTGGTTTCCTGCAGCAGAGTCTGTGAGCAGGAGAAGCAATGCAGTTTACAAGCACTGTTTGCAGAGGGAAAACAAAAAAAATTAAGGTGGGAGGGCTTAGAGAGGAAGAGAAAAGAGAAAAAGGAACAAAGAAAACCCTTAAAACCCAAACACAGGAGATCAAAAGGGTATAGTATCAGGAGTTTTTATCAACAATCCAACATCAGGATATTTAAAAGCATTCGTAACCAAGCTTATGAGTGACTGAACAAGTAACCGTCACAGACCAGTTTTGTGCATTGCAGAAAAATATTTTGGACTGTTACTTCTCTAGTATTACACAGTAAAATTATCCGCATGTAAAGACATTCTGTTCATCTGTATATATAAAAAGGATAGATAGATTATACCTATTACAAAACTCAGACACTAGTATCTACTCTGTAACCAAAGCTGACTTCTATGCTTGCCCATGTGTAAGTACATATCAGTCTTCAAAACAAGGATATAATTTATTTTGCATAATATTGCCATCACTGTATCAATAAACATCACATAACTACTTATCAGGCGAAAGAATACCACAATCACTTGGGAATACTGATCTACATATGTCCCAAACATAAAAACTACCTCTTTCAAGATGTCCTCATCACACAACTGAAGATAATTAGATGAGGATAATACTTAAAGATCTTTTGGTAAATAAAGCAACCACCCAGATGGATCACATCACAGCAGAACAGTTACACTGCAGACTACATTCTTCTTCTCATTTACAGCAGATTTCCTCAGTGACATTCTGAATGACCCTACAGATAGCGCTTCTGATGTGCAAAGCATGAAAAATGCACTTTGCCTGAGCAGCCCGAAGGCAACGCTTCATCTGCCTCTCTGCATAACTACAGACCAGACCCAGGATCTCAACTCTGTTGGAAGCTTCTCACTCCCTTTAGACAGCATGTTCTACATAAAAGTGCAGCCAGCAAAACGTGTATGTGTACACATGTATATACACACAAAAATCTATTTTTTGTATTGTTACTGCAAGTTCAGACATCTTGGTAGTGCCAAAAGCATATAGTGGCAGCATTGGCACCAGCTTCTGAAAAGAACAAAAGTTCTGAAACGTCTCATTATTTGAACAGGATGCTTTCACAGTGAGTTCACAAAGTGTTCACAACCACTTTGAAGACAACAGACTGCTTCAGCTGTTCTGGGGGTGGCACCTTGCATGTATGTGGAGGGTTTTTTATGGATTAGTACCTTCTGCAAACACTGATAAAATAAAATTTCTGCAGATTAGTCATCACAGGCTTCTACAGTAAGTTTTGAAGTTGTTTAAATACTCACAGTAGTTTCTAAAAATACATTATCTCACTACAATCAGATTCTTTGCACCAGCATTTCTGCTACTCAAACAGAATACTTCCCTGCTGAGACATTCATACACATTTATTTTAAAGATCATTTTGTAAGTAATATCCGTTTTTAGAAACTTCCAAGAGCTTTACATCATTTTACACTATCTCCTTAAGCTTCCAGAAAGATTTCTAACATATTTCTAGAAGCTGCTACCACCTCAGGAATGTGCATTGGATTCTGCAAGTAAAGTACCTACAAGGTGTCAAAATAAAGTGTATTTACTGTTTTATTGTTTCAATTGACAACAGAAATGTTCTAGAAAAATAAACACAATGCACACCCACTGTGTAAGGTACCATATATAATGTAAGTGCATGGAGGAAGAGGTGTGTATTTCTACATACATATTCACACACACTTAACCTGGATGCAATATTTCCACTAGACTGAATTATGTACACATTCACTTGTCAGTGATGCTTCTCCCCCCCTCCAATTTCAGTAGTGAAACTGAGTCATTGACAGTCTGCCTCTCAACGAAGAGCCATACACAGTGCACTTTAGAATAACACAGAAAATCAGAGTATCACCAAACAATCTAATATAATGATATGGCACACACAAAAAAAAAAAGCCCAAGCACTGCTGAGAGACTCGATCTTTATTACTGTCAATATCAACTGATATCAGTAGTTACAAGTGGAAATTGTTTCCTAATTCACCATCTGTGCCTCTACTCTCTCCTTCACTCTAATGCTACGAAGATGCATTCATTACATCAGACAGTAGCTCCTAATTAGTATTCTGTTAACCTTCTGCTCTCACTCTTCAATTATTTTCTTCAAAAGCATTTTGCAAAAGCTCTTGTCTAAGTATTCATGACAGTATTTGTGGCACTGAGACTGGTGTTACCGGCAGGACTTTGGATTTTTCAGTCATGGGTTAGTATACAGGATGACAGACCTTTTGGCATCAGATGGGATGCACCTGTCCCAGAAGGAGAAAAGGATCTTGGGGCAGGAGTTAGATGGGCTCATTGAGAGAACTTTAAACTAGATTTGAAGGGGAAAGGGGACAAAACTGAAACTCCCAGATATAATCCCTGAGGAAGATTACCACAGTTCGTGGGCTGGTGTGCCAGCAACGACACTCACTCTGGCATCTCAGTGGAGGCAAGGGATGAAGATGTACGGCACAACAAAGATACAAGGGATACTGATGGATCAGTAACCATGGCAACACCAGTGAAAGGTCAGGCTGGTATTAGAACCTTTAAATGCAAAAAGGTGCTGGGACATCAACCCATCTGAAGTGCATGTGTACCAGTGCACACAGCATGGGTAACAAACAGGAGGAGCTTGAAGCCATGATGCACAGAAAAATTATGGTGTAGTAGCTATCACAGGAACATGGTGGGATGACTCCCATGACTGGAGTGCATCCATTGGCCACTCCAAGCTCTTTAGGAGAGACAGACAAGGAAGAAAAAGTGGTGGGGTGGCTCTGTATGTTAGGGACTGTTATGATTGCTTTGAACACAAGTGTAGTGAAGACAGGGTGGAGTGTCTTTGCATTAGAATCAAGCGGAAGGCCAACAGGGCAGATTGTGGGAATCTATTATAGGCCACCCAACCAGGACAGAGAGGTGGATGAAATATTCTATAGGCACTTAGGAGAAAACTCACAAATGCTTGCCCTTGTTCTTGTGGGAGACTTTAACTTCCCAGACATCTGCTGGCAATACAACACAGCAGAGCAGGACCAGTCCTGGAGATTCCTGGAATGTGTGGGAGACAGCTTCCTGACACAGCTGGTGAGTGAAATGACAAGAGAAGGTGCCCTGCTG
The DNA here is from genome assembly GCF_003259725.1 of Athene cunicularia. Classification (NCBI taxonomy): domain Eukaryota; kingdom Metazoa; phylum Chordata; class Aves; order Strigiformes; family Strigidae; genus Athene; species Athene cunicularia. The sequence continues at coordinate 23,558,060 of NW_020799101.1, forward strand.
GACCTCCTCTTTGTGATCAGAGAAGGACTGGTGGATGATCTGGTGGTTGGAGGCTGACTAGGGCACAGCAATCATGAAATAATAAGAGTTCTCTCAGAGAGCCCAGGAGAAGGGGCAGCAGAACTGACATCCTGGACTTCTAAAGGGCTGACTTTGACTTGTTGAGGCAACTGCTTGACAGAATCCCTCAGGAGATGGTCTTGAAGGGTATAGGGGTCCAGGAAGGCTGGACACTCCTTAAGAAGGAAGTCTTAATGGCACAGGAGCAGGCAGTCCCCAAGTGCTGTAAGAGAATCAGGTGGCAGAGAAGGCCACCCTGGCTGAACAGGGAGTTTTGGCTGCAACTGAGGGAGAAAAGAAGAGTTTACGGCCTTTGGAAGAAGGGGCTAGCCACACACAGTGATTACAAAGAGGCTGTGAGGCTATGCAGGGTGGAAATCAGGATGTCCAAAGCTCAGCTAGAAATTAATCCAGCTTCAGCAGTCAAAGATAACAAGAAATGTTTCTGTAAGTACATCAACAGCAAAAGAAAGACCAGGGAGAGCTCCATCCCCTGCTAGACGCAGGAGGAAACAAGTGATGAGGAAAAGGCTGAGGTGCTTAATGCCGCCTTGGCCTCAATTTAATCACAAGACTAGTCGTACTGAGGGAATCCATCCTCCTCAGCCAGAGACAGAGACTGGGTGAACAAGCCCCCCTGCTATCCAAGAGGAGAGAGTCAATGACCTACTGCATCACATAGACACACACACACAGGTCTAAGGGACCAAACAGGATACACCCAAGGGTGCTGAAGGAGCTGGCTGGGTTGCTCACCAAGCTGCTTTCAGGCATTTACCAGCAGTCCTGGCTGACCAGGGAGGTCCTGACAGATTGGAAATTGGCCAGTGTGATGCCCATATATAAGAACGGTCAGAAGGATGATTCGGGAAATTACAGGCCTGTCAGTTTGACTTCGGTACCCGGGAAGCTGATGGAGCAGCTCATCCTGAGTGCCATCACACAACACATGTGGGACAACCAGATGCCCAGGCCCAGTCAGCATGGGTTTATGAAAGGCAGGTCCTGCCTGACAAGCCTGATCTCCTTCTACAACAGGGCGACCTGCTTATTGGATGAGGGAAAGGCTGTGGATGTTGTCTACCTTGACTCTAGTAAGGCCTTTGACACCATTTCCCACAGCATTCTCCTGGCAAAACTGGCAGCTCGTGGCTTGGATGGGCACACACTTCGTTGGGCAAAAAACTGTCTGGATGGCCGGGCCCAAAGAGTCGTGGTGAACAGACTTAAATCTGGTTGGCGGCCGGTCACGAGTGGTGTCCCCCAGGGCTGGGTTTTGGGGCCACTCCTGTTTAACATCTTTATTGATGATCTGGACGAGGGGATAGAGTGCACCCTCAGTCAGTTTGCAGATGACCCCAAGTTGGGTGGGAGTGTTGATCTGCTCGAGGGTAGGGAGGCTCTGCAGAGAGACCTGGACAGGCTGGAGCCATGGGCTGAGGCCAACTGGAGGAGTTTCACTAAGGCCAAATGCCGGGGGCTGCCCTTGGGCCACAACAACCCCCAGCAGCGCTACAGGCTTGGGGAGGAGTGGCTGGAGAGCTGCCAGTCAGAGAGGGACCTGGGGGCGTTGATTGACAGCCGGCTGAACAGGAGCCAGCAGTGTGCCCAGGTGGCCAAGAAGGCCAATGGCATCCTGGCTTGTGTCAGCAATGGCGTGGCCAGCAGGGACAGGGAAGGGATCTGACCCCTGTACTCGGCACTGGGGAGGCCGCCCCTTGATGCCTGTGTTCAGTTTTGGGCCCCTCACTACAAAAAGGACATTGAATGACTCGAGCGTGTCCAGAGAAGGGCAACGGAGCTGGTGCAGGGTCTGGAGCACAGGTCGTACGGGGAGCGGCTGAGGGAACTGGGGGTGTTTAGTCTGGAGAAGAGGAGGCTGAGGGGAGACCTCATCGCCCTCTACAGCTACCTGAAAGGAGGTTGCAGAGAGCTGGGGATGAGTCTCTTTAACCAAGTAA
>NW_020799101.1:23560130-23630371 GCF_003259725.1 Athene cunicularia
GACATTTAAAAAAAAAAAAAAAAAGCCCAAACCCTTTATTATCACATTTCTCTTAGAAGGGCCTCAATTATTGCATTCATAGTCGTTTTGAATCTGTTCCCATTATGTTTCATATCTGAAATCCTCTTTGAATTGTGATGAAACCTATACATACAGGCAATTACTTTTTTTCCCTCTTCAGCCTTCCAAAGCAAATATTTATTGTTATAAGCTCTCTACTCATCCTTGTATAAAAATGAGACTTACAGGTGGCTAGGACAGTACTTGCAGTCCAGTCCTTTTGTCTGCTTTTCCACAACCCACATACACAGTCTTCTTTAGACTATTCAGATTACGGACCACCTGCAGAATTGTTGATTTGCATCAACAATCCCAGTTTACCATTATGCCAACACACAACAGGACTTGTTGCCTTTACTTTTCCCTCAAAGTACTTACCTATTTGTACATCTACAAAGCCAAATTAAGCTAGCAAGACACTGGAGCATGCATCTTTCAGAGAAAAATAAAATTAGACAGGGAATAGTCCAAGCCACATCAATATTAAATTCAGATCAGTCTGCATGTATAAAATGCCAATCAGGCTGTTCTTTCAGGTATGAGGAAAACCTCAACAGTGAGTTAAAAAAGGTCTAAAAACCAAAATGGGTAGTTCATTAATGGAAATCATTAGCTCTATATTTCATACCGAAATTCTCATTTCCTTCCTCTCCCACTGCTCAACCATTTTTACCATACATATAAAAGTAGCAGATACACAGTGCAATTCAGTGCATTTTTTTTTTTTTAATATTTTGTATGTATTAGTGGTTTATCGCTCTGGTCCTTTTCTTCTGACACCCAAGCTCAGATCTTAAATGAAGCTGAAATCCTGCAATATCTCCCCATCAGCAAGTGTTTCTCTCTCTTTCTCAAGGCCCAACCTCATTTCATTTGTCAGAAGGTGCACTGTGGGGAGGAAGTAGATGGCCCTGGAAGGTTTGCACACCTTTAATTTCTGAAGGGCATATCCCACAGTTTTTCTTTTCCAAATTCCAAAAATGGCTTAGCCAGGAACTATGCACTAAACAAACCTTAAATGGAGACTGATTAAGTAAATTAGCATAACAAAAGAGTTAATGGCCTTTAAACTACACAAGAGTAAATTTAGGTAAGATAAAAAGAAACAGCTTCTTAAAGCTAAATGTAATTTTGAAGAGGAAGTACTAATTGAAAAAGGTATGAAAGAAGAACAAAAAAAAAATTAAAAACCAGATTAAATAATACTTCCAGTGAAGCAGCACAATAAAAAAAAGTCTGCAGCAGTTTCAGCACAAGTCTGGCCGCTACCAATCATAACTCCTCACATTTACAGATGGGGAATGCAGAAGGGGAAGTGACAGCACTGGTTTATCCATTAGTACCCATTTTTCTGGCATAACTTTTCACAGAAACATTTAGGTTAGAAGGGACCTCTTGAGCTCATCTAGGCCAGCCAGCTGGATTTGAAGCAGGGTGATCCAGTGCAGGTTGCCCAGGAGGATGTCCAGTCACATTTTTGATAAAGCCAAAGGTGGAGACTCCACAGCCTCTCTGAGCAACCTTCTTCTAGGTTTAAACACCTGACAGTTGTTGGGTTTGTTGGTTTGGTTTTTTTTAAATATTTTTGGTTTTCATCTGTTGACAACATGGAAGTTTTCTTTTTTTAAATCTATTCCCTCTGAATCCACCTCTTGTCTCTTCTTCCTTCCTCCACTAGTTCCCCAAACCCTGTCTGAGATCACTTAGGTGGTCCTGGCTATTCTGTGCAAGCCTCCTGCTGTTTTTGCTCAATTTTTTACTTGTTGGGATAGACCTTTCTTGAGCTTGAATTAAATGATCTTTGAATATCCACCAGACCTCCTACACTCCTGTTCTCTCTAGGGCTGTATCCCATGGGATTCTTCCAGATAAATCTCTGTAGTGGCTGAAGTCTGCTCTCCTCAAGTTCAGGGTTTTAGTCCTGCCTTTTGCTCTGCTTCCTCCACTTAGGATCCTAAAGTGCATCATTTCATGGCCAGCACAGCCAAGTCTACCTCTGACTTTCACATCCGCAACTACTTCTGCCTTGTTTGTTATTATCAGGTCCAGCAGAGCACTCTTCCTTGTTGGCTCCTTGATCACAGAATCATAGAACAGTTTGAGTTGGAAGATACCTTAAAAATCATCTAGTTCCAACCCCCCTGCCATGGGCAGGGACACCTTCCACCAGACCAGATTGCTCAAAGCCTCAACCTGGCCTTGAACACTTGCAGGGAGGGGGCATCCCCAACCTCTCTGGGCAACTTGTTCCAGTGCCTCACCATCCTCACAGTAAAGAATTTCTTCCTTACAGCTAATCTAAGTCCTCTTTTAGGATGAGGGATAACAATTTTAAACTACCACTACACTCCCTGATAAAGAGACTCTCCCCATTTTTTCTTTTAGGCCCCCTTTAGGTACTGGCAGGCCGCTATAAGCTCTCCCCAGAGCCTTCTCTTCTCCAGGCTGAACAACCCCAACTCTCTCAGTCTGTCCTCATAAGGGAGGTGCTCCAGCCCCTTGACCATCTTCATTGCCCTCCTCTGGACCTGCTTGAGCAGCTGCATGTCCTTCTTATGTTGTGGGCCCCAGAGCTGAACATAGTACTACAGGTGGGGTCTCATGACAGCAGAGGGGGAGAATCCCCTCCCTTGACCTGTTGGCCACACTTCTCTTGATGTAGCCCAGGATACAGTTGGCTTCCTGGGCTGCAAGTGCACATTGCTGGGTCATATTCAGTTTCCCATCGACTACTACTCCCAGGTCCTTTTCTACAGGGCTGCTCTCACTCAATCCACTCATCGTCCAGCCTGTACTTGTGCATGGGATTGCCTCAACCTATGTGCAGGACCTTGATCATCTATATCAGGAAGTTGTCATAAACACACTCAGTAAATCTCCTTGAAACATACTATGCTGTCCTGCTAAAAGAAACGGTGGTTAAAGTTCCCTAGGAACAGGGCCTGTGAATACAAGGCTTCTTCCAGTTGTCTGAAGGCAGCCTCTTCTTTATGCTTCTGATCAGGAAGCTGATAACAGATACCCATTAACAACACCCCACATGTCAGCCTACCCACTAGTCTTCACCCACAAATACTTGACTGAGACTTGACGGGTCCCAAGGCAGAGCCTCATGCATAACAGCTGCTCTCTCACACAGAGGGCAGCTCCTTCTCCTTGCCTTCCCAGCCTGTCCTTCGTAAAAGGGCTGTATCTCTTCATTATAGCACTCCATCACTTCAGCCATCTCACCATGCCTCCATGATCCAGTGAGGTCATAGCCTTGTAACTTTACATGGACTTCTAACTCCTCCTTTTGGTCGCAAGCAACCGTGCTGCATAACCAAAGCTCTCCCCACATTCCCAAGAAGCTGAAAGACACTGGCCCATACACCATCAAGTGCAACAAGCATGCTAATACTCAATGACTTCAGCATAATCACACACAAAATATTCCCTTTCACCAGCTATTAGATCAGTTAAAAAAATATTAATAGAGAAATAGCACGCTATGTTTCTGATGGTTGCTAGATTCTATAAACAGAGAAAACGGACAAGTTCAGAAGGGAGAAAAAAGGCAATAAGACAAAATGAGGAAATGAAGAAAGATGAGACCTAAAACTCAGTAAAAAAAAGTGATAACATAAAAATATACCCCAGGGTCAGATATGTGTGAGGGAAAACAGGTGAGATATTGGGTTTATGCAACAGATGTGACAAGATGTTAAGACAGTTTAAGTAAGTATTCTTCTTCCTTCTAAGAGACAAAAAAATAACTACAGATTTGGATGGGTGTTTGTATATACCCCCTGTTAAAGTGAGTTGGGACAACACAGCATGCAAGAGGAGTTTCTGTTGTCCTGCAACGACAGACCTCTGGCTTTTTCCTCCAAAGAACACTGAAGACAATGGATTAAAGAACATAAAAATTGTAAACTTGAACTGAATAACTGGATTCTTCTCTCATGACAGATGGTGAATGGGATATAAATAACCTCTCTTCTACATACAATTTAAATGAAAAATTTTAAAAGAGATAAACAAGTTGTGTTTGATATAGTGTACAGAATTATTTAACTATATCCTCCTACTGTCCGATCTCTGATGTGAGCTCCATGCAGATTGGCTAGGAAATGGTTGTTGTGCTGCACGAGGGCTGTACATCAGACGACTTTTCTCAAAATAGAAAGTTTAGCTTTGCTTATCAAAATTTTTCCCCTCTCACTATCAAGGTTATGTTTAGACTGCAGTTGTGCTGCGATTGTCACATCATGGTCATGACCATTATCACTGGTAATAATCTGGCATCAGCAGTAGGCTGTTTGTGTAGACTAACCACACACAGGTGCCTGCCTTGCTTCTCAGGACCTATGCCAAGTCCCTGCTGCTGTAGAAATATGCCACCATGCCTATCCATATTGCTATGGCAGCAATATCCAAGCTAGTCTAAAGGTAGCTTGGGAACCACAGCAAATGCACATCCACACAGGCTGGGAGGGTCTTTGCCCCTCAGAAGCTACTGAACCTTGCTATCCCTTTGCTACTTTCACAGCAGCTGCTACAAAGGGAGCACCCTTGGCAGTACAACTCCACAGCTCTACTACTAATCTGGAAGGCATTTTGTATGTAGTCTATGTGTTTCCCCAGATGGTCTTTAAGGGTATGGGGTGGAGAAAGGCTTCCTGCTGCAGCAGAGGCTCCCACAGCTTTCCTCTGGCTGCCAGGCCAGAGTCTGAAGGCCCAGCAGTGTGGTACCCCAGCTTCTTCCCTGTAAAAGAAGCAGTGTTCTCTTAGTTTCTAACATGACCAACATGCAGAAATGGGTTTGTAAGCTAACCTGGAGTTCTGTATTTTTACAAAGAGGCACACTGAAGTCAGCCCAAGTTACTCTCAGACATGTTTCTCTTTTGTGTTGAGCAGCAGCCAGCACACACCTTGCATTTCTGCTCTGCAAGTACAGGTTTCAGTTAGTGAGCTAAAAGATATGCTCTATTAATTATGAATAATGTACAGCTGAGAACTCAGAGTTGAGCTGCCCGAGACCAGCATACACATGGAGACAGTTCTCTGACATTTACACACTGCAGTGCTTATAGTCTTGCAACAGTAAAACCCAGTAATACAAAGATAAGGTAAACTAAACGAAAAGGCTCCCAACGTTTTTGAACTTTCAAGTGATCATCAGTATTCATGTTTCTATAGATAGTATATACATGCATATGGAGTTGAATTATGACAATATAGACTAATTGCTTTTATCTCTTAAGAAAAATGTTATTTTGTTTAAGTGCAAGCAATCTGTAAGAAAAATAAGCATAATAACTGATTATTGCCTTCACAGAACCACTTCGCTTTTGCCTACATTTTCCTCCCGTCAAGTGTCACCGCACTGCCCATTAAATGTATTTTAAAAACACAGCGGATCCCCAGCCAAGCCAAGCCATGCGCCAGGCTCGCCCCCGCCCGAGGAGCGCATACCCGTGCTGTCACTAGATGGAGCTCATTACCTACCAAAGCCACAAAATATTAGGGTCATAAGAAAGCAGGAGCTGGAGAAACAATGTAAATCAACCAAATTGATATTCAAACAAGCTATTTAGGTTGTTTGCTTTCTTGTTTCATTTTTTTTAAATGGTTCCGTATGTTCTTAACAATATATCACAGCAGATAGATAGGAGAGAGGCAGAAAGGTAAGCCTCCTTTTCTCCGTGCATTCTAGTTTATGTATATAATGCCCACAGTTGACTGATCTGCATGTAAATGAAGTGAATTCATGTCTTAGCTGCTTGTTTCTGGGGTTAATCTTTTCCACTAAGGTAAACCCAAATTATAATTCCTACTTTATTAGATGAGAACTGAAATCTAGACAGCTCAGAGCTAAACATCCAAACTTGAATCAATTAGAGATCAATTCTGCAGCTGTAGTATATACTCAATACATTCCAAGCTTCAGATGCAGTTATGAAATGTTCAGGTCCTACAAAAATTAAACCTCAGTAGGCCAAATCTCCAACCAAATTTACAAACTCCCACGATTTCACTAGCAACCAAATATCTATAACCTTTGAGCATTCACACCTAAATGATCTGCCTAAGTTAATAGCTTTTTGCAAGTCTAGGTTTTCAGTCCTTTGCCTAAATAAAAAAAAATAAATAAATAAATTTTAAAAAAAAGACCCTTTCATAATATTAACAAAGGTAAATGGCTCCAGAAAGAATTCCTATCTACTCTTAAGTTAAAAGACCAGGATTCAGTGTAGTAAGACTTGTGGAAACCAAGGGACTCATCTCCCCTAAATATGTTCTTTGTTAGTGAGTGGGTGGACAAAAATGCACAGCTGAAAAAGGGCTTTGGTACTATTCTGGACTGAAAAGAAACCAAAGTGCTAAGGGTAGAGAGGTTTCTAAAACAAGACAATTCTGCTTAACAAGTTGATGCTGTCAGAAAGGTTTGCAGATAACAGCATTTTGTGGTTAATGGACAGTTTTCCAACTGCTCACGTGGCCTCACTTGCAGTTTACACATACAAAGTGTCTTACAGCCACTTAAAGAGCAATGGAAAGGACACACAGTGCTAGAAGGCAGTGACATCTTTACTCCCCACACACTGCTTTCACACTCACTAAAACATTCCCCAAACTGCAAAATGCGTAACCAATGGTACTTGAGACATCGGTGATCCTATTCAAATTTAACAATCAGATCAGGGATAGTATTTCAGACAGAACTGGCTTTAAGCAGATAGGAGAATAAAGGTGAACAAAACCCAAAAATCATGCCATAGTGGACTCTTCACTTGATCTGGGGTAAGTCTGCTCACAGCACCCTGTTCCAAAGATCAGCCAAAATTAAGAGTCCTGATGCAGGTACAAAGGAAAGCCGCTGCAAGCAATCATAGAGAGAGGAATCTGTGTATGTGAGAAACATCTTCCAAGCCCCTGGGATGGAAAGGCTGGCATAAAAATTAAATGAGTGCAAGTCTCATATCTCCCCTATGTATATTCTCTTCCATGAAAAGAAAATTATAACCTAATCCTAGATGCACTTTTATCCAGATGAATTTTCTATTAAAGAGCTGCAGTTAAGCTCTTTGCCTTGATGCTATCTTGTGGTAATGAGTTTCAATTCTCAGGTATGAAACATGAGAAAAGTACTTTGTTTTATCAGTTACTGTTGAATCTGCTGTCTTTCAGTTTTAGTTCCATGTTTTGGGTTCTTCTATTACTTCAAGAGAAAAAGAGAACCCTATGCATCTTCTCAGCACCATTCATTACTCTGAGTAGCTCTGTCATTGTCTGCCACTCACAGAGTCTCAGTCTCTCATAGGAGTATGACTTTGTTGCCAACCTTTTATTATCACTTGGTTCTGAAAGAAAAACTAGAAAAGATTATACTGTCAGAAGGAATTTTCCTACTGTAGCTAAGTTTTACTTAAACAGGTAAATATATTTAGAAGCACAGAATATTGACTATGGAAAAAGAGGAAGACTGGTTGCATGAAATGGAAGGAAATACCTCACTGGAGACTATATGAACAGTAAACAAAAAACTACAATCAAAACATTAAGCGCAGTGAGAATTCAAATCATATACATAGTGAACTTGCAGTTAGCAAACAAGCACTAATCCACTTAATCCAGTATCCTATTTTTGACTGTGGCTGTTGCCAGAGGCAATTACATTGCATATGAAGAGCAAGAGTAGCACACTGTTCTCTACATCAGGTCTCTTTCCAACCTTTTTGTTGTTAGAAGTTGACTATGAAATATGAAGCATAATATTGCCCTCAAACCTCTATGATAAACAGTGAAATATAATCATCTATAGAGAAGATTTGTGTTTTCAAGCCTCAATAAATTCTCTACCTCAATGATTACAACAACTTAATAGTTTGAAAAGTATTTTCTTTTATTAATTTTGCTTTTCTATCCTTCCATTTTTAGCAAGATTTTGTTGGGGTTTTAATTGGTTTTGTAAAGCTACATTTCCTGTATCATTCATTATTTTAAATACATTGGTCTGTCCTTTCTGCTGAAAAATAATTAGTCTGGAATCATGAGAAGCTTATTCACATCCCATTTTCCCACAGTTCCACACTATGAAATGTCTGTCTTTAGCTAGAAATGTAATCTCAGATTTTCAGAAACTAAGTATCTGTAGAAGGAAATAAGGTCACGAAACTATAGGTGCCGTGTAGCTCTAAAATTACAAAGAAACCTCTCCTCACAAAGGAAGAATTCCAAGCAGTTGGAAATTTGGTCTGCAACGAGAAAAAAAAAAAAAAAAAAAAAAAAAAAAGGAACATTATGCTTTTAAATGCCTTGTATCTCCCAGATATTGTGAGTTTTAACATCAAACCTTGAATTGTTGTGCATATTTATACCTAATAACTAGCTGGAGACTTGAAGTGGATTTCGTCCCTATCTTTCCTTCCCCCATATTTAAACTGAAACCTGTAAAGCTTTTCCAAAGGACAATTTTGATTACTCCGGCCTCCAATGGATTTTTCTTCCTTCTATTTCTTTATTGTCAATGCAAATAAAGGGCAGAGAATAAAGCAGCCTTTCTACGCCTTTATGTTTAAAAACAAACACCCAACATTAATAAAAGACCCTGGAATGCTGTTAAATGGAGGGAAAACTAAACGAAAATTGAAGAGAGGTAGTGAAACACCCCTGCAGTTGGCAACTATCCAGCACTGATACATTCAGGAAATTGGAAAAATTTTAATGAAGTAATATTTTAAATATTACTGCTTTTTAGCCTATTGTTCAGTTTCCATTCTCCAATAGCCTTCCACCTCACTTTATGCCAGAGGCAGAAGAGGAGAAAAATCCATTCTGTAAATCACAAGATAACTTCTAGTCTAAATTCTGTCCTCAGCCTGCATTCAGGGTGACATTTGCCAGCTAGCCACTGCTAGACACCAAACTTTCTAGTAGCAGAGAGTGTGGGGAGGACTTCCTGACCAGCTCATCCTCGGCATGCTATTCCTCTTCCAGAAAAGGATTCATTTAGATGACAAGGTCATTCTAAACTCAAATACTTAAAACCTAAGCTGCAAGTCTAGGTAAATGCTTTATTTCCATCTCCAAGACAACTGTATTTACCCTGAACAGATATCACTCATCATCTAAATGAATTTCAAAACACTTAATTGGTTAAATAAATCATTTCACATACTACTGAACTGCATCCAGCTCTTAAGTGAAACATAACACAATGTTACAGTGTAACACAACAAGCAAAGTCTGTCACTAGTAAGGGTAGCTGAAGAAGGAAAAACTGGAATTTTGGAGACAAGTGATACCACTTAATGTTCCCATCCTCAACAAATTCCAGCGAACAGAGCCAGGTTTGCTTTCTCAAGCCACACAGGTATCTACTGAATGAGAGGACAGCCACACAGTATATCAGCATCAAAACAGCATTGTTGTTCCAAGTATACATAATATCAAGTCATAATAAAAATATCATAAAAGATATGAGGTGCTATGACTACCTAGGTATCTGCAGTATCTTCAACAACCACATGCTTTTCTTAGCAGCAGCTATAGCCCTACTACATATTTATCCCCCCCCACCCTGGTCCTGCCGGGTCTACGCAGTTTTACTTAGCACGTGTCTTGCACCGCTTAAAATATGTTAGTGTTATCCGAGGCATCTGCACAGGATTGGAAAATATGACAAAGAACGTGAGGGAAAGTCACACTTTTCTGGAGTGCCAACTAAAGGTCACACACTACCAAAGGATATTTAAAATGACACTGTACACAGCTCTGCAGTGAGTTGAATCCCATCCCTGCACAGCTATCCCAACCCAACAGCTTGGAGAGGATGGATACAGCCCGCACACCTTCTCTGCTGCTCCAGCTGGCCATGCTCCTCCCAGCAGAGCACAGGTGAGAAAAATTGCTGATATGATCAGACTTTGCAGCTCATACAGCTGGGGACAGTTCCAAGGAGACCACGGACACTGACTGCTGCTTTTGAGAGAAGGAACCCTGGGAGAGATGAACAAGGTCCTCTCATCTATGCTTCATTCTGAGAGAAGTACCCCAGAAACGGGTTTCCAGTGTATGAATCAGCTGGGGTCCAGAAGTACTGTCCTAGGGCTGAAAGACACACTTCCATACAGGCTACCACTCCAGATTCTGATGACATAATTTAACTTGATGGTAGTACAGTGGGTTTTAGCACTGGTAGTATGAAACACTAAGAACATATGGCTCCACAGCCAAATGGAAAGCCATCATACACAGCATCACCAGCAGCCCTACAGCTTAACAACAAATGTAAATTTTGAAGCATCTCAGCCATGTTCACAGACTATCTAGTCTGACAAGATCACAACTCCAGTAGGAAGAGCTATAGACAATTTAATGGGTAAAAATACACAAGCTCCCACTCTAAATGAGTGACTTGGAAGGAATCACAGTGAATTTCAGTATCACTACACCCACACACTCAGAATAAGGCGAGAGAGACTTATAAAACCACAGGCCAAATTAGTCCTTGCAGTCCAATTCACACATTTGCTATCCTCGTGGAATACATAACTTTTCTGTGGAAATTCCTATATTTGTTTTTGAAGAGTTGATGTGATTTGGGGATTTTTTTTAAAGATGTAAATCACTTTTGCCAGACAAAATGCAAATTAAAGACTAGTTTTTATCAGCACCAGTCTGAAAACAAGCATAAGCCAATCACACTTCAATCTTTCCACTTTCATCTTAACTTCCTCATCTCTTCTTCAAAGCCCAATCTGAAGACGAGAGTTCACTATTCCATAACAAGTACTAAGATGCATTAAATCCTCCTGCCTTTAACACAGATTCTTCATTCTCCATTCTAAGCACAGAATTTTGTTCAGAACTACCCACTAAGGAGCTCACCTCGAGTCCAGAGATCACTGCATGCATAGGTTATGTCAAAAGCTACTGAAGTGGTAACAGCACTGGTAAATTTGGTAGACATGAATCTACCCAAATGTATATATACCAACAGTCCTGACGGGCCAAGGATAGACTGTATACTATTGTTATTCTCATGGAAAAAAGAGCAGTGCTTTGAGAAACAAAGTTTTCAGGTCTTTTACACAGGAGGACCAACTCCTAAGTTCCCGGATCCTAGAACCACAACAAGGACATGCCTCTAGCAACATCCAGACTAAGAAAGGCAAGGCATCAATTCAAGTTAAATACCTCATCTTACAGAATATGCCCTCACAGACTAAAATCTGTATAACTATGTGACAATACCTACTGCAGAAGTAGATATTAACAAGAAATTATCTGTAATGATTTATTTATTGATGTACCACAGACTGAAATCTCCATATAGTATACTGCCCTGTTAAGTCTGCCTGTCTTGTTCCATTATTAGTTTAGCTGTGTTACTTTCTTGCTATTCTGATTTCAAATTAATAAACAGCTTTAGAGACCTTTGTTCCTGTTAACATCAATTAAAAAGATAAAATACAATTAAAAATAAATAGATAAATGACAAGAGCTTTTATTTTTTCCCCAAATGCAACTTAAACCAAACAAGAGGCAACAGAAGAGAGTATGTTGAAATCTCCTCTCCTGTATCTGGAAGAAAATCAGACATTGTCTAAATATTCAAATGCTTCCTAATGAGAAGTACACAGCATCACAAGGAAAACCATGGACAATTGCAATGCAGACATAAAGAAGATTTTTCCAGACAGATCTAGATCTCCCAGAGCTGTGCAGTATACAGATCCTCAATGTATCACCAACCAAGAAGGGCAAAAACACTGGTAAAAGTCACAGCCAATATCTGTATTCCCCATAATTGAGGTACATTGACAAAGCATGATCTGTTTCTGCACTAACTACTGTGTCTCTCCACCACACTCCATTTCATGGTGAAAATATCCCTTTCAACGTAAGCCTCCCCTCCATCTCTGCAGGTATTTCACATAGACCTTGACTGAGAGTTAAAAGATATTCCACATAAAAGAAGCTTTAGTGAAGAGAAATCTAATGTCCAGTCTCCGAGAATGGGGTGGGAAAGAAGGGGAGTCCACCTAAAAAGCAAATATTCTCACCATTTTCTTGGTAAGGATCTACAGCAAGGCAGACGTTTTCACTGTGTGACCACGAGGTACTGGTGATCTGTTATTTCTATTCAAATTGTAATTTAAAAAAGAGGTCATATATCCATGGCAGTGGATTGAGACACAAATATGGGCCAGGTTCTTTTCTATGCTCTTTACCAACTTTCCTTTAAACCTCTATCTGTTCATCCTTAATCTATTAACTGAGACAATATTCTCTTTCTCGTTAAATAATGCTACAATACAAAATGCATGCAACAGAAACATGTCAAAAATAACTGTCAGAAATAAATGCAAAACACATGCAACTGAAGCAGGAGACAGTCCCCAACAAAAATACAAGTGGATAGAATTAATCTGTAAATTTGCAGTGGCCCTCAGTGATTAGAGACAGGGCAGTAAGCATATTCAACCTCTACTTTGTTCCTTATGACTTACACACGTAGAGTAAGTTTTGCCCTAGGCATTTGTCTGACATAAACTTAACCAGCAAACACTGGCAAAGTCTTTTCAGTAAATGAAAGATGTGGATGTATGTCTCTTACAGATATGAGAAGGTGATAGTCTGTGGAAAGCAGAGCAATGAAGCCACAAAGAGAGAAGCTTTGCTTGCAGACTAGATGTGCAACAGAAGAATTAAGATAAAAGTATCATCTCAGTTATCTTTTTCTGAATTAGATGAAACATTACGTCAAGAATATCAGTCCATTTTACAGAAACTCAACTCCAGAGGAGAGAAGGCTGCAGTGTTAAGGGAAGCACAAGCATCACCAACAACGTTCATGTGCACACCCACAAGTCCCAGTGCATCCCTACATGACTTGAGAGGTATGCACAGGAAAAGTCTGGTTATTCCATAGAATACTCAATGCTTCTTTCTCTAACAGAGATAATAGAAGTCAAAATAGAAAGGATTCCTCAGGCTCTGTCATATGCTAGGAACTGTACTTACATGTTCAGCATTCCTCATGTTAAATCCTTTTGCCATTAAAAGATTAAGTTCTTCCAACTTTAACCTTGTGACAAAGGACACTGAAAAAAGAAGACAGAGTACCTATGTCTCTTCCATTTTGACCCTTGACCAGAAAGACCAGTCTTCGGGAATCCCAGGGCCCTGTGACCAGAGAGAAAGCTTGGAATAAAAAAGATTTACCCTCAGTGGAAGAGAACTAGATTAGGAAACACTTAAAGAAACAGGACATACGCAAGTCCATGGACCTGATGCGATAAACATGAATGCTAAGGGAGGTGGCTGCTGCTATTGCAAGGGCACTCTACTATATTTGAAAGGTCATGGTGATTAGGAGAGGCTCCTGAAGATGGGAAGGAATAAAATGTCCTGTCCTCATGGTGGGCAAGAAAGAGAACCCAGTGAAGTACAGATCAGTCAGCCTCACCTCTGTCCCTGGGAAGGTGACAGAGCAAACCCTTCTGCACAACTCTTTCAAACATATTTGAGATAAGAATGCAACTGGAAGTAGTCAGCAGACGATGGCACAAAGAGCACCCTCAGCAAGGTCACAGATTACACAACCAAGGGAGGAGTGGCTCGTACACCAGATGGGTGTGCTACAATTCAGAGGGACTTGGACAGGCTGGAGCATCAGGCTGACAGGAACCTCATGAAGTTCAATAGTTGGAAATGCAGCTCTGCACCTGAGGATGAAGAACCTCAGACATCAGTAGTTGCTTTCTAGCTGGCTGGCCCCAGTGCCTTGTCTGAAAAGAACCTGGGGGTCCCGATAGAAACCAAGCAGAACAAGAGCCAGCAATATGCTTTGATGACACAGAAGGCCTCCTGGGCTGCCTGAGGGAAAATGTTGCCAGCAGGTTGAGGGAGGTGATCCCTCCCCTCTGGTCAGCACTGAGGAAGCCACACCTGGAGTGCTGTCCCCAGTGCTGGGCTCCCCAGTAGAGGGAAGACATGGACTTACAGGAATAAGCCCAGTGCAAGGACATGAAGATGATTAAGAGAGTGGAGCACCTTTCATGCAATGAGAGGTTGAGGGAACTGGCACTGTTCAGTCTGGAGAAAAGAAGACTTGGGGTCATGGTGGGGGAAATCTTGTTAATGTGTATAAATACCTGATGGGAAAGAGTACAGAAGTTTGAGCAGTGCCCAGCAAAGAGATGAGATGCTGTGAGTACAAATTGAAACTTCATCTGAAAAAAACCCAAACACACATCCAAACAAAAGAACAAAACCAAAAAAATCAACTTCTGTTTTTTTTTGCTGTGGGGATGTTCAAACACAGGAAAAAGTTGCCCAGAGAGATTGTGTCTTTGGAGACATTCCAAACACAACTGGACATGGCCTTGGGGACCCTGCTCCAGTTGATCCTGCCTGAGCAGGGAGATTCAGGGGGGGGGGGGGGCGTGTATGAGAAATGAAACCTTCTGAGATCATATATGAAATAGCAGGTTAGAAGCATTCTACTTTTCTAGTCTCTGATTAACTAACAAGGAATGGCTGAGGCAGAGGTCGGTACATTTTGAATGAAATACACATAGCAAAAAGCTTAAAAGCTTTACAGGACTCAGCAAGTTCTTCTGAGGCTTCCATTCACCAATAATAAGTGCTGTGAGGTCCACAGGTGAATTACACTGGATGCAACCTCCTTGCTTTCGGGTGTTAGTAATAAGAATGGGGGCAGAGGAGGAATTTACCTTACCTTTTTGCAGAAGCATCATCTGCTGTTTTTCAAGCACATTTTATATAGAGTTATTAACGTTTTTACCATAGAGTATTACTAAAAACATACCTACTTCTGTTGCATATGTCCACTTCTCTGCCACCTACCGCAGATGAGCTTCAGGAATACAAGGCACCAAGCATAGGACTTCTAACCAAAGTAGAGAAAGTACCAGAAAGCTCATTCAACAGGAATGGACAGGAAGCGAGTAAGAGACTTTATTGGGAGGCCATGCCCACAGATATTCACAGCAAACCATCTTTCTCTTGAAGAACACATTATGTCTCATCAGAAGCTTGTAGTTTCTCCAAGCATGGCTTACCAAAACAACCTCAGCTGCTGGGAGCCTTCCTGCTCTTTCATTTATTTTTCTTTTCTTTAAAGATGTGAAAACAAAAGAAATCCAAGCTACCCAGACATGTAAGACAAATTAATTCACAGCAGCACAAGCTGTATCATTTAGTCAAAGGAATGTTCTAAACACCTGTTTATGAGCAAAACCAGTCATAAAAACAGTTGTAAGCAGCAAACAGGAGCTAACAACAACAATTTCCCATTCTTTTCCAGACACATAATGACATTTAAATCACATAGCATCACAGAAGATTTGTATAGAGCTGATGGTAACTGACGTAATTACTTGTATGCATTTCTCCACTACAGAGTGTTGTGCTGTAAACCCAAGTATGTTAAAAGTAAACAGAACTTTGAAATCCTAAAGCAATAGTAAGACAATCCCTGCTGGATCCTTTTAACCTGTAGATGGAGAGAAAATAACTACTTCAAAGTTTTAAAACTTCAAATACATAATTTAAACCTCAGGCAGACACTGAAACAAAACTTCACAAGTTCTTTATGGTTAAATGGGTTCAGAGCAGAGATGAGATACAAAGAGGTAATGAATGCTTATGTGATAAAAAAAAAAAAAAAAAAAAATGAAGCCACTAGGGAACATATAGTCATATTTTTCTCTTTCTTTCAAAAAAAGTAAAATCTTTCACCTGCAGATCTTTGACCGGAGCAGGGAAAAAAACAACATGCTGACCGTTTTCTCTCAGAGGGGATTTCTGTTTAGGAAGACTCCACAACTCCTAACTGAAGACAGCTTTTACTAATAAATCTTTGAATGCTATGGATCTGCCACATACAGGGACCTTGAATTTCTGTTCTGGAATGGGAAGAGGCAAGTAGCTCGGCAGTCAAATGTGTCTCTAGTTTCATACTGACCTGTGGGTAAACTGTAACACCACATGATAAAAAATCCAGTTCATTTTGATCACAGTCACTTACAAATAGAGGTAAAACAATGTCTGATGAAGAACTTCAGGGGTGAAACACACCCATCTCGCATATCTATAATAAATACCTAACTCCAGGTAATGAAACTCATCAGGCTAGGTAGTGAGCCATGTCAGAGGATTATCATCAATGGAATATCCTGTATTAATCATAGAAGATATGTAGAGAGGGCACAGCATCCTCCATACACAAAGAAAGAAGGTTCCAAAGCTACTGCTTCTTCCATACACCTAAACTTTCAAATAAACAATGTTCAAAAGATTTCTATTTGACTCCCCATCTGAGCACTTTTTTTTATTCAAACTATAGTAGGGGAAAATCCTAATGACCTAGAGTGTAACAGGAAACCCCTAAAAAACCCCAAAGCATCCCCCCCAACACATTCCAATTTGACACAATCTTTATCAATGCTCCTGACAAGCGTGAAAGCTGCAATGGCTATTTCCAGAACCATGACTGCCAACAGATGGAAGGAGTCTCATAGGTACTTTTTAAAGATTAAGACAATTGGGTATTTTATTGCTCTACATAGCTCAACCTGAGCTGTTTAATGCATCTTATTGCTTTTTAGTGATTAATCCTTCATCCTGGTTCTCTGTGTTAGCAATTTATCAGGATGGTACACAGGCTGAGATAACTTTGTTATATCAGATGGTATTTCAACAGCTAATCAAATAACATGCTCTCTGTACATTTGTAAAACAGCCTTTCTATTAAGCACAAATAGAGGGAACCCAAGTGATGCCAAAGCTGTACTAATGGGGCACTAATTTTTTTCTTCCCAAGCATAGCACTTGGTCTTCAGAAAGAAGGGAACCAGGTCACATGCCTCTAAAAGCCTTTGCAGGTTCTAGTCCCATGTTACACGCATAAAGCTACAGAAATAATTCCAAGAAATCATGAAATGCTGTAAACCAGTGGAGTATAATGAGGAAATAAGGGCATGGTGGGGGAACATACAGAATCAACATGTCTAAACACTTACCTTAAGTTGCACCATGATTTAGCTGTCCCTGGATCAATTAAGCACACATTGCATACTTAAGATTTCTAGGCTACACATACTTAGATATTCATAATTTTAAACTTCTCCTAGAATTTCATGATACAAATAAAACAGTAATGCCCTCAGAAAAAATCAGTAATTAAAACCATAGAAGGCACAGAAAGCCTATTCTTCTACCACTAGTTATGCCTGAATACTCACACAGAGAGGCCAAGATGTGCTCCATTTAGACTGCAAATGGATTGAACGAAGCACAAACCTTTAACTTCATGCTTTTCCCTCCAAAGTAATCCAAAATATCATGATGATAATAATCTCAAATCCCCATGCTTTATCTACTTTGCTGTTAGAAGGTCTTCCTCAGTAAATTAACTAACTCTCAAAGTTTCTATTTTACATCGGCCAGCTGCAGGTCAGATGTTGGCCAACAAAGAAGTACCCCTTCTTTCTGCATGACACACAGAACCTGAATGAATCCCTAAGCCTACGGAAACCCTTGAACTCTCTCAGCAAGAGCAAGTCCATGTTGGTGTTATACAAGTCACACAAGCAACGAAAAATCTGGTGTCTGGGAGGGAAGCGTCCCTAGTGTCTCTGCAGGGACATGATGATCCTTTGTATCATCTGCCTTTTCAATAAGAAGTTACATTGCTGTAAAGGTAATCAATCCACAGAGATGTACAGCATATTCATCACAGAGTGCATCAATCATGTGTAACTGAAACACTTCAGGGAGGACTGCATAGAAGAAAAACAAAGTGCTTTGAAGAAAACTCCCCCTTCCCTGCTGCCATGAAATCTCACATCAGTAGCACACATCTCAGCTTCAAAATTATAAGTATGCTTAAAAGCAAAGACTGGTTTCAGTTAATTTCCTCTCTCACATATTTACCAAGACTCAAAATGTTATCAAGAATATTTTGCAACTATAAATCCTTCTTTTAGAAAATTTCAAACAAAAACTAGTGAAAAATTTAGCTGTCTCCATTTTATAGAACAAGAAAATTAAAAGTCTTAAGGTGCATAGAAATTATAAAATACGACCTGAGCTGAACAGAACTCAGTAGCTTTGGGTTTTGACCTTTTGCCTCAACTACCAGAAATGCATGTATTCCTCTCTTATGACTCTGCAATTCTGAGAGTCCTCCCACATGAGTCTGCTCTTCAGGAAGAGCAAATAGCTACCAGAAAGTTAAATTTTCCAAAGAACCTAGGGCTACATTTATGCATCTAGGAAACAGATTCGTGGATGAATCAGTGCTGTTTGTGGATTGCTTACCAACAATGAGAACCAGTGAGTTACATGAATGCTTAGACAAAGACATAGTACAGTAGAAAAGCTGTGCTCAGTCTCTGGAAGCTGTTGAGAAGACAGTGCACATCAGTACACTGAACAAAATTGACAGCTCTTCATACCTTGATGAAAAGTTACCAAGCAGGAACAATGGAAAAGACCAACATATCAAGTACAAGAAACTATCTATTGCTGAAGATTGAAAACAAAGCCAAAGATACTTTCAGTTATAGGAAGATACATTCACTTGGACTAGAATGAAGAATTAGACAAATACATCAAATCTCAGAAAAGTGTCAGCTGAGATTAATTTTATTAAAAAAAATGTGGGGGTAAGAGGACCTGGATATGGCATTACAGTAAAAGCTCTAACACGGTCTGTGGCACATAGGTAGTGGGTGGTGACAAGAGAACAGTTATCTGTTTAAGTGTGTCAACGCTGCACATCAGTGAAGTTCTTTGCACAATCAGAAGTGCCAAATAGTGGTTAGTAAGTATCAGAAAGAGAAGGATCAAAGGTTGAATATGGACATTGCAAAACAGTCATGAGAATTACTGAGCATTAATCACAATGACAAAATAGTTCTGAGTACCAGAGGAAGTTATACCACATGATAATGTAGCCCATTTGGAGAAGACTTGTAGAAAAAACAAGACAAAACATAAAAACAATTAAAGCACAGATTAAGAGGCCAATTAACTGACATCACTTAAGTGTTCAAATGTAGGCAGACCACTTCAAGCCTGTTCCCCAGCCACATTTCCTGAAGTCAATACCTTGGAAAACACTCATTCTCACTGGTACTAGTTGTGTTCTAAAAGGATGCAGAGACTGCAAGCATATACGGTACCAGCCAGATCACTGAGTGAAAGTATCACAGAATGGCAGTGAAATAGCACCCAGGAGATCTCCTCTTAAATCTCTATTGAAAGAACAGCCATTACAGAAAAGTAGAAATATGAGTGTATTGAGTTCCTGTTTATAACAGGAAAGTTGAGTTTTTCTTCTCCAGAGACACAGATTAACTATCTGTAAGATGGTT
Organism: Athene cunicularia; assembly: GCF_003259725.1. Classification (NCBI taxonomy): domain Eukaryota; kingdom Metazoa; phylum Chordata; class Aves; order Strigiformes; family Strigidae; genus Athene; species Athene cunicularia. The sequence continues at coordinate 23,579,588 of NW_020799101.1, forward strand.
AGCAAGCTAACTTTCTAAACCTCATATTTGGTGGCTGAATATCAAGAGTCTTAAAAGATCTTCCAAATAAAGAAAAACTCGGTTTAGATACCATATTTATTGTAAACAATGCAATAAGGTTGGGAAAAAGTGCTTAGACTTCATATAAGTCCATCCTACTCCAGCTTTTCACCTTATTGGGTTTGGGGATGATTCAGTTCTTAAATACTTTGCTCCACTTGACAATTATTGTTCTTTATCAGACCTGGAAAGGCTGTTTTCTCCTGCAGCTGTTTAGCACATCTATTAGCTTCATTTTCACGTCATCATGGTCATTCAGTAACTCAGATATCCTGCTAGAGAAGCAGATTTTAACATAAAAGCACTCATCCAGTGTCTGTTCAATTTTGCACTGTCCACCAAACCAGCAACTTATATCTGCATCCCCAATCCATAGTACTGCACCCCTAAGAAGTATCATCCACATTTTTGGGAAAGTTTCTGGTATCAATAGGAAAAGACTGGCTGATCAGACAGAGGCTTGGAAGAGGCAATGCCATATCTCAGAGAACACTGAGAAAACTAGGAAGATTTGAGAACTACTTGTACTTATAAATAGCTTATTTGGATTGTCTCTCAGATGAGGTGTACTTCAAATGAATGAGAGAAGTTTGCTAGTTGCAAAACAAAAAGATGTTGCTACTACAAAGAATTCTGCCATTACTAATTATCAGGGTGCTGACAGCAGACAACTCCCTTTTGGTTTAGATAAACCCTAGCTAAGGGAAGATTGTGTTTCCACCGTATTTGAAATGCTCAGATAGAAAAAACTGTAAATGTCAAAAAGTTGAGCATAAAATAAAGCTAATGAAATCATGACAATATTTTCAAGAAGGGATAAGCTAGGCCTAACAGTCAAAGCAACAAAATGACTATGCAGCCAAAACATTCACCATTCCAACTTTATTTTCAGTGAGTTCTGCTCTACAAATAAAATTCAATATGCATCATCTTTAGTCAAATGTCCCAAGGAAAACTTATTTTAAACTTTGCTACTCTCCACTCTGGCAGATGACACATGGCTATCATGGATTCCTTATCCATTGCCTAAGAGAGGCAAGACATAGAAGTATCATGAAGCTGCAAACATCTCATGCAGTTCAAGAGATTAGCAGAGCAGTATGGAAGACTCCTATCCCTCCTTCACACATACAAACTGCTATAAAAGGAAGCACAATACCAAGATCCATCTGATCATTTTAAGGAATCTCATTTAAAGAAAACTAAAATTAGTTTAGCTCGGTACCATGCCCTTAGGACTTCAGTTAGGCCCGAGAGCACTCCACCGTAACCCATGGCACAATGCAAGAGTGGCAACGGTATTGGTCACTAAGCTCTGGACACTGGAGCCTTCCACACTGAAATGGTAATTGCCAGTTCTGCCAAGGTCCATGCACTGGAGAGAACAGGCCACAAAAGCACCTAGGTATGAGCTCCAAAATGAAATCCAGGGCTTAGAGGCACAAGAATAGCACTAATCAGGCTAATTACATGAGCTTTTTTCTTCAACATAGAAGACTGCATTTCCAGTGCAGCTGATCCAGGTTCTGACACAGGAGGGACTACGTTTTAACTTATGTACATAAACTGAACTGTTTCTCAGTTGGGTGAAAAGCTTGTTTGTGCTGTGAGTAATGTACAGAGAAGCATAATGATTGCATATATTATAAACCTGCTAAAAATCAAACACTATGTTTTTTTCCAGCATTATTTATTGGATCTACAGAATATAGAAAGATACTACCTAAAAACATTATTTTCTATACCTGATATACTGTGGGCGAATTTCGAGAGAGAGAACCAGCAGCAGTGACTGAAGCTGGATGGAGCTGGTGCCGGTCTTTAAAAACCTCTCTGTCTCGTTAGCGTGATCTTGAACATTACAGGCTGACACAGCCTGACTTAAAGCACCTTCCGACAACTAGATTTGATTCTTGCAAGACACAGTATTTAAACACCAGAAGGGCATATCACTCATAACCCAGGATTTGCTTATTCATTCACTATTGCTTAAAGATCAGAAATTATAGTTTAATACCATCAGCAGAAAGAATTACAATCTTTCCTTCTGTCACAGCAAGCCCCAAACCCTAAAAGAACAAGTCTGGCTTTCTAACGCTTACCATTACAGGTATGCCAACAGAAGTGTTAAGGTTACAAGTGACTGAACACAAGGACTGAGGTTGACCTGCCTTTCCATCTCTGGCTGCAACCTTCTTTTAGCAAACTCACAATAGTATTCACATGTATCATTGATGTTGCTAAACTGTAATTAGAGCAGGCAAATACCCAGTTCAGAGAGCAGAAAGCTCTACATTTCTCACCAAGTGATGCTGAATGTTCCCACCTCCCTTTCAAACAGCCTTTGCTACAGAAGCTCCCAGGACAAGTACCTGGCGTGGATAGGCAGGAGCGGACCAGGAGAAAGGTCCCCACGCACAATTTCCTATAGATTCAGGGAACACGTACAGTCATAGCAGCAAAGAGACCATGATTTCTAGTTCCACATATTTCCTGACAGTATTTCTGCAGCCTTCACAGCCTTTATTATTAACCAAGGTCCTGTATCTTCAGGGAGGTAAATATCACTCATCCATTTACACATAAAATCACCGAGTTTGAACAAGGTCAGTTCCAGACGAGCCAGGAACAGATTAATACATTTTTCTGGGCAGAATGAGTATTATGATCATATGCACTGACCTCCTGCACAACAGAGGCCACAGCACTTCAGCCAGTAATTTCAACACTGAGACCATAACTTCAGTTTGAACTAGAGCTTATCTTTTTAGACAGACATTCAGTCCTGATTTAGAGACTTCAGGTGATGGGAAATCTACCATCTGACTAGAAAAATTGTTCCAGTGATTAATTACCCATGCCGTTAAAGACAGCTTCCTTATTTTAAGTCTCAATTTGCCTAGCTTCCACTTCCATTCATCAATCCTCATTACACATTTTTGCACCCAAAAGATTAAGCAGCAGACTACAGTCAGAGATCTCTTCCATGAATAATCTTCTTTAGGCTGTCTTCAAGTTCCCTCTTAACCTTCACTTCTATAAACTCTGTAGAGTGAGCCTCCTTGGCTTCACTATGCAAGTTATGACACTCCTGAAGTACACATCCCTAGGTAGCAAGATCTCACATCATTTTTATAGCCACCTTCTGAGCCCTTTCCAGTTTACTAAGGAAAGTTACTTTTGATGCAAAGGACAAAAACTGAAATCCTTACTTTGTTAGTGGTCGCCAATGTCACGTCCAAGGTTGTGCTAGTGCCTGAATATTCCTGTACTTGTACAGCCCAGTTTTCTCACCTACTGAATCAGAGGGAGCATGTGTTCTACTGGCTAAAGAAGTCCCAGCTCCTTTTCAGAAGCACTGCTTTTCAAGTAAGGAACAATCTTTGTTCCTAGAAGCAGGAGTTTGCCACATGGTATGTTAAGAAGTCAATTACCCAAATAAGCCCACCTGTTATTCAAAACAAAATGTAGTCTGTTTGATTTGCCCACATCACTGTTTGTCTCTCCACCACTTGTTTGGTTCACCTACACATTTTAACAGTTGTGTCCTTCATCTGCTCATATCACTACACACATCTTTCATGCTTTTGATCAAATAACGAAGTGGTGCATGTATAGCACACATCATCCACTCTGCCATCTTCTCCCTTCCTCAAGGGTAGCACCACAACAGTTATTAACCAATACTCCAATTTATTTTCAATTGTCCAGATTATACTAGAAATCAGAACTGATGTTCTGCAGATCAATAGTTTCATCTTTAAAACATATTTCTGTAATAATTATTTAGGCCTTGAAGGATTAAAAAACTCCATATATACATCACACACTACACTACACATGCACAGATATAGAATATTTTCTGATCATTGACACTGAACTATTTTGATAATATCAACCAGCACCTTTCCCTTGTCTGCACTACAAGTGATCACTTAAGGTCTTCATCACTCAAACTCCATACTGAAATCTTCCTTTGATTAAATAATTTTTAAATCCTTCAAAACTTTAAACTTATTCATCATGGTGAGGTTTTCAGAGAGCTTTTTTGTTCTCAGCTTTTGACCTTTTTTGGGGGGCGTTTTGTTGTAGATTTTTTTAAAACAAAACCAACTCATACTTAATTCCTATAGCTTCCTTTTTCAATTGCCTTCACTGAAGCTACCCATTTGAACTGACTCCTATTTCCTCATTCTTTCACCAAAAAGAAAGACCATGCTCTGTAACTTTATCATAGCACATTTATGTGTCACAGAGACACACAAGAGCTTTCATAAATTACACTATGCGTAATTAATCTCAACTAACACTGTACTCCATCACCCTTGTATGTCCCAGCCACATAAAGCCAAGGAAAACACAAATCATTCTTACAAACATACTCCTTGAATGCAATACGAAAGGGTCATGGTTTTATAACCACATACCCCAGATTTATTCTCTTTGGATAACCCAGCCATTGACAAATGCAACACTACATGTTATCTAGTTTTCTTCAGAAATAAATCCTTCAGCCTCCAAGTCAGAAAGAGACCTAGAAACACTGGTGGCCCAAATGCTGCACAGCTACCAATGCATATATTAGATCTTCCTCTGTAGGAAGACTTCTTCAAAAGCTACCAAGTGTCAACTACTTAATGCCTACTGATGTAAAACCTTTATAGACTTACCAAAAAAAAAAACCAAAACAAAAGTATTAGGGGTACAGATTCAGCTAACAATAGATCAGCAGTCTCAATACAAGAACTCAGAAACTAGAAGTTATTCCCATGAGAGCTATGTAAGGTGCTTTGGTATTGGCTTCCACATCCAAAGACACTATCATGTTTTACATTAGGCTGTCCTAACCACAGTGAATGTGGAGAATAAACAATCCTTGCTCCCTGACGGCAGAGGCCCAGTTAAGTTCTCAAGGAAGAGCTCCCAGAACAGAAGTCAGCAGTCCATTATTTACACTAAATGTCAAAATACTGAACAAGATCAGCAGCTTACCATCTCAAAAAGGTAAGGGTAGGTACAATCCCCCTTGGTTGCAAACAGACTGACACTGGAGTTCACATTTAAGATAGATTTTTTAAACTCAAGGAGACTTTCTGAAACCAAGTTGTCTTATTTTCCCTGAGATAAGCTTTGAAAGTAAACAGAAAGCAATTCTGTGGAGTCTGATGACCTGAGATATACAGGAGTTCAGGATAGGGTGTCATAACGATTCCTGCTGGCTTTACAATTTATGAATGTAGGATCACAGCCACAAACTGTGTTTATACACTGAAGAGGAAGGGCACTCCCCCCAAAAAGAAAGACAAATTCAGTGTTTTCCCCCTTCAATTCTAATGTTTCATTTTCTCTCTCACACTTTTAGAAATCTGAACTGATCCAGTAATTTTGACCTTTTCTAGTTAGTAAGATTTTACATTGTTCACAGCTTACAAATTCCCTATTTCACATGTCATATAAGTCAGATTATACAGAGGGCACCTGGAGAATGTTTTCTTCCAGAGCACTGACCAGTGAGAGGCTGTCCCTAAAATCATAAAGCAGATTTCAGATCCCAATTTTAAATATTCTTACCAGTCAAGTAAGCATCAAAAATCTTTTTTCAATATTTCTTTCCCTCAGTATTTGTGACACTGAAGCACACTAGCTAATTATGCATTTGTTGGAAGTATTTTTGTTTATGTAGGTGCCAGAGAGCAAATGAGCAAGATCCCTGTATCTTTTCCCTTAGAAGCTTCCTTTCCATTAGATTTCAGTTTCCATTTTCTGTTAGTTTTCCCTCCTCTCTATACTAAAAATTGCTTTATTGGTTTCTTGGTCACCTTCTTATTCTTTCTCCCTCCTTGCCTTGCTGTATTCATCTCCTTTGTGTTCAAACACATTTTTCAAGATCAACAATCATTTCCTTAGTCTTTTCATCCCCATATATGCATGCTTCTTAGCAGAACATAGAGACAGGGGAAAAAAGAAAGCACATCTCTTCAGAAACACTGTGAGTCGGGGCAGGGGGTGGGGAATGTCACTTACACTAGTAACATGCTACAGAGCTTCTCAGCCTACTACCTATCCCAATAAAATGAGTAACATGTAAAAAAGGAAGGAGGAAAAGGCAGGCTAGACTTTGTTCTCCCAGCTCTCAGCTAGGGCTGCCTCTTCTAAAATGGCTCTCTGAAACATGCCATTTCAGCTGTAACATGAGGGAAAATGTACAAAGCACTGCCTCAGCTGCATGTCTCAAGTAAATCAGAAAGTTTCACATGCACTGTGACATAAGCAGCTCAGCTCCAGGACTACCAGTCTGTATCATGACACATAAGGAATGCAGAAGTGTGAGCGCAAGCCTCACTGTGCAGCCCTCCCACACTAATGCATAGAAAAAAACCTCTCTGCTAAGTAAAATGCACATAAATTGGAGAGCAAACAGCAATAAGACATTCAGACAGGAAAGCAATAGGGACCCAGAGAGCCTTGAACTGACTGGGAAATTATTATTAATTCAAGTGAGAGCGCTGGGAGAGTAGATTCGGTTACATCCAAGACATGCAACTACAAACAAGTCTCAGAAGTGCAGCACTGGAGGTTAATGGAAGTAAGTAGCATTAGACAACATAAGCAAACACTAGATTTCATCTATCTAGCATCATAGGTTATTAAACTTTTTAAAAGTTGTATCACAAAAAAGATCAGTAAAGGCTACATCTCTGAATACAGGATGACTTTAAAGCCCTACTTCCACTCCCTATTCTGCCACGCCTCTTGGAAACCCCCTCCCTCCCAAGTACTCCCCTTAAGCCTATCCCTCCATTCCTGGAAGCACACAAAGGCCAGCAAGATTTCCATTCCAGAAGGTAAAAAAGGGAAAATTTTAACTAAGCAACCTATATCCTGTCTAAGCTAGAAAACACCAACTCGTCCGCCACCCAGCCTGACTTATACTACAGTTTAAACTCTCTAGAGAAAAAAAGAACAGGAAAAGGGCTGTGCACAACAGAAAAAAAACACATTTAAGTACTGCATTCTCCACACAGCACAGCCAACCCCATAAGCCCAGCCCTCCTCCTCCAGCCCCACTGACCTGCATACAACTTGTCTGTCAGTGCACGATTCCCACCTCCAGGGGAGAAGACACTAGCAGCAAGAAAAATGTCATCTCACCTCATGCTGCAGCAGGACATAGCACAGGGCCCAAGTGGAGGCAGCAGCAGCAGCATTAGCACAACTGTCCTCAGCTGCAGGCCCCCACCACCTCCCCCAGGTGCCTCAAATGTCCCAGCTCCAGCTGAACTTCAGCACTTTAGTGGCTGCACGTGTTGCCCCCATCTACCTGTTATTTAAAAGGTGAGGAAACCTTTTAAACCTAGTATTTGCTTGGGCTTATAAGACCAGAAGTGCAATGAGCTAACAGACCACGATGAGAAAGCCTCAGTCTGTGAAAGCATTATCAATAGGACATGGGAGAATTATTATTGCTGTTCAAGGCATGGGTGGGAGGAGAAAGCTGAAATATATGACACAGAGATAGGTACAAGCTACTAGAAGGCACCACGTAGCCAGACACCTTCAAAGGAAGAAAAGCCAGCACCTGAACAGCTGAAGACAAAAAAGGGGTGCTGTGACGCAAGGGAAAAGGCCTTTGGTTTGGTGTCACAGGTGGACAGCATCAGGATAGGATGACAATCTCATTACTCTTCCAGCTGAAAGGGTTTCACCTTTGGGTACAGTAGTTATTGTTTCTGAAAAAAGGTACAAATACAGGATTCAAGGCACTTGGCCTTAATTTATGGCTTTATTACCTATATCACAAGTGTAATTGGTAAACGCCCGTTATGATTTTAAGGGACTTGTAAATCCTTATTGTAGATACATATTTTAAGACAAATGTGCTGAAGTTGGTGATGCATGCAGGTATGACGTCTTTCTAAACAGATATTTCATAGCTCAAAGGGCACTTAGTCATTTCTGCTTGTAAGTCCCATGTCATACAAGAGGTCAGGATAGATCATAATGGTGTCTTCTGGCCTCAAAACATACGATGCAAAGCAGATAATAATGCCTAAATAGGTACCAGTAAAGCCAAACTCCTGAAAATAGATAATCATAGACAGTTCAACGTCTATTGTGTTTTGTTCAAGATGGGTGACTCAGTGGAAAAGTTAATTTGTTGTTCGTGAGCTGTCTGGGCTGATTGTAGCATTTCTGTGGGTCACTGTCCCAGCACTTCCTAGGACACCTCAGTTGCTTCAATACCTTGTACCACACTGACCACTGTTACCATGATTTTAAAAAGAAACTAAAAAAAAAGACTTCAGCCTACCATTTAAGACGAGCTCCAAAGCATAAAGTCTTGCTTTTAGTCACACACTCCCACCAGGGCAATACTGTTAATAAATCAATCACCAAACCTGCAAGGCCTCTTTCTAGCAATACTATTCACAGAACCCTAGTAGAGAGCAGTGATTCACATCCTTCATAGTCCATGACTAACACTGAAGTACTCAAGTAGATGCTTTATGGGCAAAATTGTCTACTCAATACATATGCCCTTCTAAAGTAGGGACACAGTCAAATCTCAAGTGTGAGACAGCAGGCTGTCCTTGGTGCTTTTTCAGACAGGCTTAGATTATCAAAACTAGTATTTAGCTTTTGACAGACATGGCCTTAGGAGTACTGAACACAGTACGTCTCCTGTCAAAAATGGGAGCTGCATATGCTGGAAAACCAAACCCACACTTCTGAAAATGTTGATTCCCTGTCAGATCCCCCATCAAGGCGGAATATTGTGGCATTTTATTTTTAATTTATTCAACATCCTCTAAATGCTGTAAATGAAAGATTAGAAGGTTGTAATTTAAATATTCAGTGTCAGTACATAACAAAGAGCCAGATTCCTGCTGAGAATAAATATTTTTCAGCAGCAGTAGTTCAGCCCATGGATTATTTTTCGAGTGTTCATAGAAAGGGGAAGATGCTAACAGGCATCAGTTTAGTGTTTAGCAAGCAACAGAGTGCCAGGAATTGTCACCAGGTGGACTATTCTAATGAGTCAAGAAAGCCGTGTTAGATCTGTCAAGTGGGAAGGGGATATTTGTAAGCTTTTGCTCTGCAGCAGGCAGCCAACTGGTCCCATTTAGTGCTAGCTACTGTGAGACTCTCTTTTCATAAAGCACTTGAGAATTCTTGGCTTGAGAGAAATATCAAGACAAAAACCAATCAGCAGCAAAACTGTATTTTCTCAACTGGATCTCCCCTTTTGGAGCAAAATTAATCTAATTCATAGGATTAATCTCTGATGACTCAAAAGATAGAAAGTTGAGAGTAGGATCAAAATCATGCAGTATTTTGAGGGAATTAGTTCTCACCTTTGTCTGTGGAGAGATTGGAGATAGGTAAATAATTTTTGAGCAAAAGAATATTTCTGCATTCTTTCTTCTAGACTTTTTTTTATCCATGTATGTCAAAAGCTAAATACCACTTTTGAAAATCTAAGCCTATCTGAAAAAGCACCAAGGACACTCTGCTGTCTCACACTTGAGACTTGACTTTAGAAGGGCATATGGACTATTTTGCTTATAAAGACTGCACTGCACACTATTAAAATTCTCCAGAGTAGTTCTATAACAAAAAATAGTGACCAGAACCACAAGCCAGCAGGCATAGTCTTGATGCTATTACTGGTCCAGGGTAAAACTGCTTGGAAAGTGGAACTGTCTGTAGAGCATGGAGACATTGGTACCTCTCAATGTACAGGATTCAGCTGGCAGTCTGAGTTCAGGTCTGAGAGCTGGTCCTCTGCACAGGCATGCCAGCTGTATGACCAGTGAAGAAATAACAGTAGCCAGAATAGAAAATTAAATGATGGCTCAGAAAGCTAGGAGCCAGACTCTTCAGTCCCTTCTATTAAGAAGCAAGCAAAATCCTTGCTTGTTACTACTAAAGAAGGAAGTCTCCTGTGAACATCTAAACGCAAAGACTTGGGGAAAGGGCACTGGATACCAACAGTCATTGACTGCACTGCTGGTGTTACATGCTGCATTTGACAGAGTATTCAGGACAGTAATGATCCTGGAAAACTTAGCTAGTGGAATCACATCTGCCCTTATGTTCACCAGGACTACATACCCCCTGTCTTTTCATGTGACTTGACATACCTCCTGTGCCTGTATCAGCACCCCAGCTTTTGTCTCCAGTTCCCCAGCAGCAGTAGAGCCTGAAATTTACTGACACTCCCAGCCTAATTTGCACCTCTCCTTAAGAAAAAAGCTGCTGAAGACATGGAAGATGCAGAATACCTGGGAGAAAGCAAAGTTCGATGACCAGTGCTAGGTACAGATTATTAAACCCGGTGTTTATTTTGATCTAGGCCAAAAATATTCACTCCTGATGAAAATTTCTATGCATTACTGCTGCATTATTTCTGCACAATCTGTTAGTTAACACCTCCCTCCCTTTCCAGGGAAAGCTATAATCCAAAATTTAAAATATGTAGAACAGTGTCTGTGAAACAAAACATCAGGCTACAATGACACTGTAAATTCAAGATGCTAGCACTCCTGCATCCTGCAGAAACATTTTGCAGCATTGAGTCAAGCTGAGTAGACAAGGGAAAGCAAAGCCAACCTCAGTGTGCTAGAAACTGAAACAACACAAATTTGGGTCAGCTACTATGTGCACAGCTTCTTTCCCAAAAAGAATTAAGAATGGAAAAGAGTTCCTGGTGACTTAGAAAATTTGAAGAGGCTCACTTCATGGTAAAAGGCTCTCATTCATCAACCTTCCTGAGAGTTCCCAAGATATGCAAACCCCATGAAGATATCATAAAAAAAGAACACCCAGGCTTTTTTAGTCATGGTTTCAGTGGGAGTACAAACATATTCTTAGACCTGCCTTGAAAAGACAGGACATGTAATCTCAGGTGGCTTGTTCTAACTATTTACAGAGTAGTTAAAATAGCTTCTTTCTTCTGTACCTTTGGCATGAACAAATCAATAAAATCATAAAACAGACTGAAAGACCAAATGAATGACTGACAAGATAGATTTTGAAAAGACACAAAAACATGCGGAACCATTATGTCCAATATGCCAGCTGATAGATGCACACAGTGTACATGCACATGCTGCACAAAAGAGTGTTCAGCAATTGCAGCCAAGCAATTCTAAAGACTGAATCTCCCACAGGATTCAGGAGGTAAAGAAAAATGGCTCCAATCTATACCAAAAATTACATGCACAACACATGCTGTGTTTTTGAGTATGATTTCCTCTCTATATTCCAAAGCTGCTGCCTTACTGACATGGCTTTGTATGTTCAGATCAAAGCAGCAGCTGCCAGAGCTCTGCTATTGTTTGGAGTTATTTACAGAAGGGCAGAGAACAATTATTCTCAAGGTACATGAAGGCTCCAAAACAAACAGGTTGATACCGAGCTGAGCGAATTTGGAAGCCAATTTGCCACGTGTTACATATTATACACCCAGATCAGAAGTTCAAGTCCACATTCTCTCTTTTCTGACTTGAGAAGATCTGTTCACTTTTAAAAAAATATATTACTGTTCTATTTTCACAAACAGATCACTCTCCCCTCTCATATACCTCTCATGATTCCCTAGGCTTTTCAAGACCCAGTGAAAAAAATGATTGCTCTCTACTTTTAGACATTTTAAATTGACCTTGTCAAAATAGTTTCTTTTTTTTATTTTTAGATCTTTCACCTTCAATTTATTATTTAAATATCACATCTTTTTAAACCTCATCCAAGAACATATTTCATTCTTTTGTGCAGAAGTCACATTATGATTCTTCTCCTGATAAAACTTGTCTTTGTGCTCCTGATTAAAATTCAGAAGGAATATTGCCTTTTTGCTCCAGTAAGAAGCAGGATCAGATTCCCATTTCATGCGTGGCACTAGGCCCTATATATATACATATATATTACTTTATCTATATATGTATCTCTATATAGAATGAAATGCCAGGAGATACAATTAAAACCAGTAAAATTTTGATCAATCCTATAAAATTGATAATCACATGAACATTCATGTATAACATGAAAATGTCTATGTCACAATTATATAATTAAAAAAAAAAAAAAAAGAAGAAGAATTGACTTCAGTGTCATCTCAATTTCCAAGACAAAAACCTCACCAAAGCTTCAAATTTTGATGTCAGTGGTGTTTTGCTGACCTCCTGCCACTTGCCAAGGAAAACAACAGGAGCCACAACTCTAGACATTTCACTGAGTGCAATGAAGAAAGCCATCAGAACAGGCATTCAGTCGCAGCTGAAATTACATTTCCCATTGTGTAGGCCAAAGGAAAACTACTCTGGTGTAAAACTCAGCAGACCATTTCACAGGGCAAACAGATGGTACTGCTATGGCACAGGGTTAGCATCACCATCTAGCTTTTATTTACAGAATTAATTATTTTTTAGGACACAAGCAAAATTTAGCTTTAATATTTCTTCTTACAGCAACCAAGCCCACTGAAATTCTTACGGGCATAATTCAACTTCCCTTTTGCTATTCTGATAGAATTTTTCAAACTTAGGTCAAAACATTAACAAACATGAGAAAATCCCCACGTGTATTTAAACTTATTTTTCTCTATCACATAGAGAATTTATCAAGAGTAAGATCAGTGTTATATAAAGGGAGCATGGCAAAACAAGTACAATCACCATCAAAACACGCTTTAAGTATGATAGACAAACCCAAGTAAGCAAACCTTAGCTTTTGCAGACTCTAACAGTTTAAGTGAAATATTACTTCAGCAGCAGCAAAATGCTAAGTTGACTGCAGTGTTGAAAAGATCTATTAAAAAGTTCTGAGCAGGACCAGAGTATGCCATGTATGTAAGGTAGCTATCTAGTTCTGACATGTAGTAATGAAAGAAGCAAAATATCATCTATGGAGAATATCATAAACCAGGTAATCTGTTACCCAGTCTGCACATATTTCAGCAGTCCAGAAGAGTGAGATGTGTAATCATGTGCAAGAGCAATACCATTTATTAATGATAACCTCATTATTCCATCCTAACTATTCTGCCATTTTTATGGAAATTATGACTGAATCTGAAACAGAGTGCATAAATCCTAAGCCTAGAAAACTGTACATGGTAACCACATTTCTGAAGACATAGGCAGTGATGTAAGAAACAGAGTTATCTCTTTCAATGTGCTGTTATGGAAACGATCTACAGATGCAAGCAATTCAAAGGAAAAGAGAGAGGAAACTGCTAATAACACAAATATTGTAAGATTTGATTTTCTATGGATGGAACACTACACACTTATTCTTGTAAATATGTCCATATCTTCCTGCTCATTTAAGTTAATTTTCTTTATTTCAGTTTAAGCTATCATTTTTTCACTGTTTCTAAGTGTGGCATTTTTCATTGAATTGATGAGATCTGTATCTAAATAACTACATCTAAAATTACACATATCCCATGGATGTTCATCTCTTTCAAGAAATTAATTGCCACACATAAAAGGGAAAAAATTTACTTGCCATGACTCCAGTAAATTGTACCAGCAGGACAATCTGGCCTTTAATATTTTGGAAAACATTGCATCTTACAGAAGTTTATTACTGTAATGTTGTGGGTAATAAACAAGAATTCATTATTCTGGTACTGATGATATTAATGCCATTACTGACATTCATGACTTCAGATCCTAAAGGCTTCTGGCAAGCAGGTGACTATTATTAGCTACACATTACTGGAAAGCTGAAACACAGGTAAATAAATGACTTGCCCAAAGTCTTGCTACTGCAGAGTTATGTAGAGGTTATTATTATCTGGAGACTGTTGTGGTGATGTTGATTTGAGAAGTCGATCAAAGCCTCGATGAGAAATGTCACAGCAATGATCCTGATGATCAGCCAGGAGGTGCAGGTGGCTATGAATTGCCCACTGGAGGAAGGTGACTTAGCTTGCAGCTCCAAACCATTCTCTAGAAGATCTTAGTCTGATTAAAGTCTCAACAGACTAAATTCTGACTAAATTTAATCACTAGACTAAATGTGAATGCCCATACACTCCCTCTATGCCTTTTATCCTTGTTACTCAATTGGATAATAAAATCTTCAGAGCAGCTTCTGTCTCCAAACTGTTCTGTAAAAATACATGGCTGCTTGGACATGGATAATATTCTTATCAGCAAGAACTGAGACTAGGATGTTCTGTGTCCAAAAAAGTGGTGCTTAATATCAAAACAGAAGTAGTAATATCCTCTGCCCTGAGGGCACCAAGAATATGTTTTTATCAAAGCCAGGCTAGACTACCTGTCCACTATGTCAACACATTGGTATTTCTCTGGTGTTAGAATAGATATCAGGTAGTAATTGGGTTCTGGATATAAACTGTTTCACCTACTCAAACTGCCTCCTCCTCTTGAAATATGAATATTCTGGTCTCTTTTGCCTGTGAACATACAAAAGCTGGTCACAGGAGAATGCTGTGGAAGTGAAGTAGAACTGGGGAGCACTATCTGGGATGCTAGATTCTGTCTCTAACCACTGTAGAGATCCCAGAAGCTAAGACAGAATTCTCAGTGATTGAAAAAAATAATTTTGAAGTGTGGGCCAACCAAACAGGAAAGGAACTGGGACAGTGGACTGGCGACTAAGGAGATTTAGAAACAACTGTCTCTGTAAAGTAACAGTTCCCACTGAGTTGTACTGTCACAGCACAATGGCACCTTGTGGCCTCTTCACTTACAGTGAAGAGTTTACAGTCCTAAACCAAAATCAAGCAGAACAATGTACAACACTGTAATCACCACCTGATTTTCTGCTGTGAGATTTTCCTCACTCAGTAAGAACTGACTCAAACTTCCCTAGACTTTGATGCTTAGGAAATAGGTGTTGGGTTTGTTTTCACCTCTGTATTTGTGTAGCCATGGAAACTGTATGCTAGTGAGTTTGTCAGTACTTCCGTTAATTTTCTCAGAAAAAGCTGATCTCGAGATGTGGTTTCAATGCCTTTGGGAAATCTCTTCCTAGATTTTCTCCTCCTCTGCCCTTGCAAGATCTGTCTAAGTTTTACAACGGATGTACTGCAGCTTCAGAAGGCCTAATGCTACCTGGAAGCAAAATATCTGGAACTATTGTCACCTGAGGTAGAATGTGAGCAGGGGTTTTTTTCAGTACTGATACAGTTATCAGTATTCACAGTTCATGGATATTGTTTTATCCTTAACAGATCAATTTCAAGTATACTTGTAGTCTGAAAAGCAGCTAAGCACTTTCCCTTCAATCAGTATACAGCCTGCAAATTTACCAAAAGTGCATTCACACACAAACCCTTCTTACACAAGTAGAAGTTGGATCCCTCAATATACTATTAGTGCAGTGAGGTAACACAGTGAGTAAGAACACATGATTTCTCTTTGCTCATACTTCCCTCTCTGCTAGAAAATGTAGAGTAGCACCAGGGCTGAATAGCTGCCACAAAGCTTTCCCGCACTGCCAGAAGTGCTTGGATAATGGTGCTGTGTTAGGGCAGGGCTGAAAGCCCATAATGTCACTGCTACTGCTTCCGCATAAAATGACTTCACACTCCGTCCTTCAGTAATTCCATGGGGATAGTAACACCACAACTGTTGCAGTCTTGTAAGGATTAAATCATCAACATAAGAAGAATACTCCACAGACTAAAATATGCTTAAGAACTCCTAAGAAAGGATTTTTAATTTTGGGCTCAAATCTCATCCCACTATGAAACAGAATCAAATATCCTTTCAGTGCTGTGACCGACAAAGAGATGCCAAAACAAAGCAATGCATTACCTTGCCCAGTTGCAGATGAAGCTACCATTCCCCCATGACAAAGGGAAGTGGGCCAAAATATTTTTCTATACATCCCTCCGTTAGTTTATCATAACTGCAGTTTTGTAAGTATCTATAGTTCTAGAAGTATCTCTACGTTCTTCTCTACTCCCAAAGCTCTCAGAGAAGTGATGTTTCTGTTACATTTCTGGCCCAGTCGAAAAAGTGAAAGCAGAAACCTTATATAAAAGCATGTTCGTGTCTGGTCACTGAGTCTAAACATGATGCAGATCCCCAGGAGTAAATCTGTGACGAGTTAAAACACACATTTTTGCATTCAAATCAAAGTAACTGAAAGCCTCAGCCTTCTGAAAAATTTATTAGTTTGGGATCATGCTGATCTCATGGGAAAATCTGATCCGTTAAGTACACTGTATGACTCAGACGCAACTGGCAATAACCCCGCCCACATGAAGACATACCTGTTCCAAGAACTCACATTTACTTCATTCACCTCACAACAGGAAAAAATGATACAGAATATCTCATCATATTTTCAGTTTTGAAAATTTCTCCTTAGTAGTTGGTAGTGGATCTCTCAAGGACAAAGGGCAAAGATTTGATTCTTCACAAATGTTTAGCATCTAAAATCCTGTGAAAGTTAACAGGGACTGACTAGTCTCACTACCTCTGCAAATCAGAGCTAAAGCAGAAAAAAACATTTTAATAACCTCCTAATGGACTGCTGAAAATCATAGTTTCAGAAATTGAGACAGAAAGATAGGCTCTTTTCCCCTTAACACACATAAGTAATTGACAACATTTGAAAAATATAAAAAGATGTTCAAGGAAGAGGAATAGATTTGTATTTTAACTCTATTTGTTGATTTAGTTCACAAAACTCTATTTGTGAACTAGACAAAAGGAAGTATCTAGAAGGGCAAAGCAGAAAAATACCTCTCTCAAAATAAGGAAGAAGTATTTCCTTACAATACATCAAAGTTTACCTGAAACAGGGAAGTATCTTTTACTTTTCTGTTACCCAGAGCAAGGGATGTGGCTAGCACCCATTTAGAAGAACACCTTCCCAGAACCCACCCTCTGCACACATACTTGGCAATTTGGTAGAAACATTCTTCAGCCCTTTGCCTCTCTAAAGAAATCTCAGAGCCCAAGTTTCTTTATCCTGTTTTCAAACACTTCCCTTGTCAGCCACTCTTTATGCAGTTGTGAAACACACTGATTTCTCAGGTTTACCCTGACTCACGCTCAAAAAATGTCAGTCTGGTTTCATGAGAAAAGCAAAGCACAACATCTTTCAGAGATTTTTAGAGTAATTTTTTTGTTATAAAATGAACATCAGATGCAATTCTAATATTAGCTTAAAACAGACTGCATCTCTATTAATTACTCCAACTAGGAATTCTTAGACAGGTTTCAGCTGCTTCAGTTGAGGGTTTGGCTTTAACATCATGTCTCCTAAGTGCTGCCTTCAGTTTTCACCTCTGTATTTACACATGGCTGCTCCAGTCCATTACAGTCAAGTTTGGGTTAATGTGTTTTCATGGATTTTACCTGAAATCAAGGCATTTCAGTACTTAACCATGGAAATCCCTTTCTGAATTCATGCCTAACCAGTTAGGAGAGGCTGAATATCAGTTATGCAAATATCACATTTTTTCCAATAGGTGGGTTAAATATTTTCCCTACCTTCTCAGCTTAACTATGTGTCAGCTGCCCCGCATCCACTCTAGGCTGTTCCTACCACGTGGGATTGTCCACATATTCATATGAATTATTAGAAAATACATCAGTTCTATACATATACTGCGAAACTTCTGATGTGAGGAGCTGTTAAACATTTCTATAGGTATTTCATATGATATATTTTAATAAGGATACTTATACAAGCACACTTATTACTTCAAGCCTGATTTTAGCTTTATCGCTGGGTTTCCTGAACCTTACTTTTCAAACCAGATGCAGGTGCCAGAAACAAATGTTTTAAATACAGTACATTATGTGGATTTCAGCCCTGGAAAGGAATGCTGGAGTTAGGATGGTCTGATTTGCTGCAGCTGTCAGAGACACAGAACAGTAGTGCCTGCTACAGCCCCCCAGTCCCCATTCTTGGGCTATGAATAGCATTTAAGCCACAGAGCTTCAGCTCCATAGCATCAGCTGGTTTCATCTGAGATGAAAAGGAGTAACTTAAAGGCAGCAGAGCATGTGGTTGTTTTCTGTGCTGATTAGCAATGGCCTGTGGTACAGTTCAAACTTTGAAAAAGTTACTTGCTTCCTATGGAACATAACTAATACGGTAGCCCAGCGCTACTGTCAAGAATCTGTTTGCATTCAAGTCCTTTTTCACACAGCTCTGCCAATGAACATAATCTTCCTCTTTATTACGTTCCACAAAGCACCCTGAACATACCCCTCCAACCCTTTCACAGGTGGGAAAACAACAACCCAAAGACAAAATTATCATATTGCTTTGGAAATACATTTAGGCTGCTCAGCATATGAACTGAGAATAAACTAGAAAAATCTCCAGCTGCACCACAAGATGGTGCTCATCCCCCTCTGTAACAGGCAATGGTGTACCACCAGAGTCAAGAAAAGTTTGTTTGAGCAGGGTACTGATAGCCCCAGCCTAAGCACACACAGACAGTTGGGCTCATAAATGATTGTCTCTATGAAACACTGCTGGATACAGCATTCCCTATAAAATACCGCTGTGCTGCTGGAGGAGTCACCCAGCCAGTGAGAAATTGCAAAAAATACCACTGAGTGAGTCTGCTGAGCTGGAAAACTGAAATCGACCACACTTGTGGCAAAAATCTTGAAGTTTGGATAACCTTTTCAGTTCATTCAAGAAAATAAGCTCCATGAGTACTATGCCAAAAAAAAAAGTAACAACTCCTGCATTTTCATATAGTTTTTATGCTGCTCTATCTGCTCTGCTGCATTTTAATATGCTTGAAACAAATCAAAGTGTGACCAATGAGAGAAATATTATAAACTTTGATTACAATGAGAACTCGTCAATTTTATTGGCACCGCTTTCAATGGCAATGAAAGTTTCCCTTAATCTAAAATGATCCTAAGTAGCAAAATACCATAATATAATAAACTGGAAGCAACAAACTTACACTCTTCCTAGTATAACAAAATGTGGAACTAAATGAGGGTAATTTTCTGCCCATTGGAGGGAAGAAAAAAAAAAAAAAAAAGCAGTGATGTTACCACACATCAATATGTTGGCAATTCTAGGACTACAACTGATATTTTCATGAGAGAGAGCAAAGCCGTGGCAGAATAGACTATGGTAACAATGTAATTAGTGTGTATGTAATTACTGTTATATTATAATGGTAACTACCAGTGTATAGTTTGGCCAACTGTATTGGCCAAAACCTCAGTGGTCACCTACAGATATGCTTCTTCCCTTCCTTTCTTGTATTGAAGTTGACTCAGAGTTGTTACATGATATTTGACACACTAATCGAAATGATGTCAGCATGCAAACGGTTTCTTAAAACACAATTAAACCCTTACCTGAACCTACTCTTGCAATAACAGTTAATTATCATAACAACTTCCCTGTTGTTTTGGGTTTTTTTTCTAAGCTTGTTGGTGATTCTCTACTTCAAATTCTTGAGCAAACAAAAATAATAAGATACCCTTGGATGATTAAAATTGTACTTGGTGATTTGACCTTCAATTCATGATCAGGCCTGGATACTGTGAAATTCACCAAGAGGAAAAAGCCATTTTTCCATAATGAAATGTGCATGCATGACTGTTTAATACAGAAACCACTGAAGTGACACAAATCAGAAAGATATTTAACTGGGAAAATTACTTGAGAACTTCTCTCAGGGTTTCTAACTTTTCACACTCAGAATGAAAATGTTCCGCATATTGCATTTTCCACTACCTAGAAAACGGTTTATGATGATATAAAAAATCTTCACCACTAATGAAACACATCTGTGGTGTTTTGGCCAGGTTCCTTGTGGTATCGAGTCTTCCCATGCATTGCATTCCCTATGCACAAGAGAAGCAAGATGTCAACAATTGTTTCCTTGGCCCTGAAACCTCAAGAATCAACTTTTCTTGAGAGAAGATAAGCAATTAGAAAAGAAGATATCACTGCCAAAAGGTGTGCTAGGGGCAAGTTTCCAGAAAAGCAGTAGTCATAGAAGCTTGCCATATACATCATACACCAGTGTGTACCAGCTTGACCAAGTGAGACTCTCTCTGGGAGAAGGGTTCTTGGTCTCTCTGACTCATTCTGTCCCTGCACAAACAGTAAATATTTCTAAGGTGCTTTTTTCAGAGGCAGACTGCAAACCTGCAGCTCACCTTTCCCCAGCTCATTTCAGAGAGGCCAGTGTTCAAGCACAGAAGCACCAAAAGATATTTTTAAAGTAAACTTCTATTTTATTCCTCAAGCACCTGTGTGCAACTGCAGTTCTTTGCTCCCTGAGAGAAATTTTCTAGCAGTAGTTCGTTTTGCCAGACAAATCAGCCTTTCAGTGCAAAATACAGGCAGTGTAATGGGTCATGGTGGTAGAAGGACAGTAGTAGTCATGGGTCATGGTGGCAGAAGGACAGTAGTAGTCACCGCTGAAATAGGTGGGTGGTGTAAGAACTCTTAAGTGTGGAAAAATCTCCCAGCTGTGGAAAGGCAACTTTTCTCTATCATTATCAACCTTCTCACTATTTATTCATGGAAACAGTATCCAGTATTTAAGTCCTAACACAGTCCTCATTTGATTTTAAGATGGTCAACAGCCTGACACATCTTAACCCTGGAAACCATACATTTAGTACTGCTACATAGCTCCCTGATATAACCACTCACACAGCTTGTTTCCTCAGACTGCCTTGGGTAGGAAAAGGAAAATCAATGAAACAGAAAAAGAAATGACCAAATACTCAATGCCTGCACACCATAGATGACACTGTTTCAGTCTACTTTTGGCCCTCTATTTCACTGGAAGGCAGCAAAAGCACTGCCTTTTTCAGTGTTATAGCACAATGTCCACAAACTTTGAAGGCTACAGTTGCTTCCTGAGTGTACTGTGTCTGGCTAGGAGTTAATTTTCTTCATAGGGGCGTGCATGGTGCTATGTTTTGGATTTGTGAGCAAAACAGTGTTGATGGACAGACTGTGGCAGAGTGAGTGAGCAGCTGTGTAGTGCTTAGCCACCTCCAAACCACTGAGGGAAGTGCAAATGATTACAGCTGACCTGAAAGGAACAGAAACCAATTTATACAGAGAAAATGGCCAAAATAACAGAGAAGTATACAAGTTTTTCTGTCAAGGCCTTTTTCCCCCAAGCATCCTGGCTGAGATCCTGCAAACACTGCAACAGGAAAGGAATCAAGACATTCTGTTTTTCCCCAACTACACATGAGAAAGGAAGTTCATATTATAAAAAGTGGTGGATAAGAGAAAAATATTTCTGACCAGCAACTAGTTAATTCAATGTATGATTAAAACAAAAACCAGCATCACATGACATCAAAAGTTATCCTACCCACAAACTTCTTCCTAGTTTACTCCAAGGTTCACCCAAAGAATCTTTCTCCTCTGGAAAAAAAAAAAAAAAAAAAAAATCAAAACCAAACCCCATACCTAAGCTTTTCATATTCCATAATCTTTGTTATAGCACCCAGAATCCCAATATTTAATTGGAATTTCTAACATTAAGTAATCCATATCTAGCTTAGTGACTGACAGGGTGATTGATATGGTTGTTTTGACTCTGCTCCCTTCACAACAGTTCTCATTTTAAGTTATAATACCATGGAAGGAGTCAGAGGCTACAGGAATTGAAAATTCTATATATAAAAATGTACAGCACAAAGACAATCTTTCAAGAAGTGGTGAGGAGTCAAGAAAAGCTGCTGGGGTGGGAACAATAGCCAGTAAACTGGCATAGCTGTTTTCCAAAAGCGGTTCATTGACTCCCGACAGATGATTGCTGAGTTTCCACGGTTAGTCTCCTTTCCCGTTAGGTCCCACCACAGCAATTTAGTTAAAAATAACACAGAATGCATTCTGCCAAGCTCTGCTTTCAACAGCGCCATCTCTTCAAACGGATGACCTTAGAAGACCTGCTGAAGTGTCTCCCGGAGCACTAGAACTGAAGAGTCAGACTAGAGACTTTCAAAGGATGTGACAGTATTAAGCTGAAAGATGAAGGCTAACTGCTGCTAAGAGCTGAGGCTAGCTGAAGTCTAGTAAACATAGACTTGCATTTGTAGTCCAGATTTATGTCCCCTGAAATATTCTAGGATGCAGGGACCTTGTGATATTGCAAACTGCAGTTTAGGATTGCAGAAGTTAATTAATTATGCCAAAACCTTAATCTTCATGTCACTGTCTGGATTAGGAGGATTAAAGTCACTGTGAAAAGCTTGTGCTCATTACAACCAGTGTTCTGCACCCAATAAAGCAAATCACTAGAGCCTCTTTACCAGTCACTCCTTATCCAGTACCTGCTGAGCCTTAAGGCTCACTGATTTGGCCTTAAATTTACTTATAAGGTAGTACCCAACATAGCAAGCGGTGTTTGTGCTGATTGGTGTTTGCTTTTTAACTGTTTAAAGTCTCATTAGAGATGCTCTCTCTGGGTTTTTCTCAGGCAAAATTAATTACATATAAAATACACACTTCCTCCTAGATCCTAAAGCATGAGTTTCCAGTTTTGTACCAATGTTCTTTGAATAAAAGAACAAAGTGGATATTCTGGCAATTACAGAATCTAATCTACAGAAGACATATTGTCTAGAGGGCACTGAAGCAGAACAGCTTCTTGTATATGCTTCATCTCTTTCCCCTCGCCTAGATGGATGTCCATGTGGAACCCAGTCCCAAAGGGTCTTGTCCTCTCCATTGCAACTGGTAACTGCATGGACTTTGTCACTACCTTTTTATAACAAGCTCAGAAGCACTATTTTACTTTGTAGGGGTACCAAGCAACCTCTGATTTGAGATCTTAAGTCAAGAGGTTTTTTCCCACTGGGAACTTGGAGTGGACTTGAATCAAGCAAGTCTGAGACAAAATACTTCACTTTGTAGTAGCTGCCACAGGGAAAAGGAATTTATTGGGTTATGTGATAAAGCTCCTGTGTGATGTGCACACCCACAGGTTATGTGATCTGAATGCCCACAAAGGAGCTCAGAGAGACAGCAGCAGGAAGAGGAGCCCAAATAATGTCTTCCTGAGTTACATCCAGGCCCATCACAGGGGCCATCAGCCCCTCAGAGGCCCATCTGCACAAGCCCAGAGGAACACAGAGGCACAGTGGCAGGTGGGAACAGAAATCAAAGACCCCTGGGGAATGAACACCTTGTCCAGGCCTCTCCCAGGGCTGTCCCAGCAAAGCCATAATCCTCAAGTGTCCAAGCATGGTTACAGGACCTGGCTGGGTCCTGTGCCTGATCAGTGCTGTCTGTCCCACTGTCTTCATATTAAACTCCTTTTTAACTATTCTATGGGTCTCTATCCTGTGCGCATGAGGGTGTACAAGGGTCTGAGTGCAGCAACTAGAGTCAGACCATGGGTCAGAGGGCCTGTACATGCTGCCAGAGACTGGAATGAGAGCAGACCTGCAAGTGTGTGATCACTAACAAAGTGCCTGCCAGGAATACATCTTCAACCTCACTACAGGGAACAGGGAGCAGGAGTAGCCTCACCTTTCTCAGGCTGTTAGATCCAGCATGGTATGTTTTACTCTAACAGAATTCTTAGTTTGATATCTGACAAAATACATGGGAGGACTGCTGTTTCATCATCTGACAGAATGAAAAACCTTCCAAAGACAGGTTTGCTCCCTTCCCTTCTGCACTGCAGCAGCAGCATGAAGCCAGACCAGGACCCAGAGTCTGAGTCTGCTCACAGGTGAGATTGGTCTCAGCTAGGCTGTACAGATGCTACAGACACCAGCTTTGCTTTCACCATTACAATATGACATACTAATGACTCGTCACTTTTTGACTGCATAAGCATTCATTTCTTCGTGATTATGTTTAAATGGAGTCAGGAGATACTAGAGTCACAAATATGATGTGTATGTTTAATCATACCTCTTCACTTTCCAAATAATGTTTTCATGTTAGAGTACTATTAAGCTTTTATTAAAATGACAGCAACATCACTAGGAATCAGATAAGTGCACTTGGTTTTACAACATTTTGATTAGATTAGAGTTAGCATGGCTTCCTATTTACTTATGAAGATATGGAAAAAGAAAACTTTAAGCCTCTCCCAGACAGTTACACATCATAGGTTTGGTTTTTATGCTGTGGCAGTGGCACTTACTAAAATGAAACATTAACATTGCATTGAATTAAGGCACTGAATACAGTAAGCATGGCAACTGAGACGGGAGAACCAATCTCATATTCTAGCTGTCTTCTATCATCCAAATTTAACTGGATCTCAAACAACATACTAACTGTAGAGCCTCATAGAGACACAGGATCAACTAGCAGTGATGAGCCTGTGATTTTTCAACCTCTTCTATATGTGCTTTTAGCAACAGGTAAGAGAAGAGGATCAGGATTTGCCGAGGCTTCACAAGTGACATGAAAATAGGTAACGGATTGTCTGGTATGTTTTAGTGAGAAGGGCTCATTATGAAACAGTAAGTGATAAGACATAAGTATTCACTGTCTCAAAGGCAGCTACTTTTGGAAGATCAAACTTCTCATGAAGGTAGTATCAAACTATGTGACTGTTGACACACCACGTAAAAGGTTTGGGAGAAGAAGAGAGAACTAGGCCAAGAAAAATAATACAATCAGTATCCTAGAAAGAAATTAAGGACTGGATGCCTTTGAAAAAAATGAAAAAAAAGCAGAAAGCCAGATTTTATGACACAAACTATAAAACTATCACAACAACTTTAATTTTCTTTAAAGTGAACTACGTATTTTAAGAAACAGTTTAAAGGGGAAGGATCAAAGAGCTACTCTTCTTTAGGAAATCCTATTTAAAAACCAAAAATATATCTATGCAAAAATATAAGGATATTTATACTTATTTTCCTCATAAACCCAGCCAACAAAATTGTGTTATGTGTATGTCTGCTTTATGTTGATGAATCATTCAGTGCACCTTCATGCAGTGTATTTTGGGATCCTGCTTTTGGTTGTGCTGATTTTACACTCTGAGGAAAAGAGAGTTACTACCCAGTTACACCTTTGTAAGCAGCAGCACTGTTAGGTCCTTCTAAATTCAAACTGTCAGTGCAGAAACAGGTAAGAACAGTTTAGGTATCTTCAAGAGTGAAAGGAGAGGATGAGATGAGTATTAAAATAAATACAGAAAAAGTAAAATACGTTCCTATTCTAGGAAATGATGTCAATCTTCCATTTCAGAACTATGAGATATGACAGTGATGAGAAACAGTGATAATGTACAGAAGAAATAGAAGACAGTATTTTGCATCAGATATATAACAACTCAAAAACATGCAAGCAAAAAGCCCTCAATTCTTAAATGAAAATTAAGAGCAAGTATATAGAAAATTAAATGCTTACCTGGGAAAATATACTAGACTCTCAAACAGCATGAGCTTCAGTGCTTGCTGCAGTAGGCTCTTTAACCTACACATTACACAAGACCCCAAAAGTACAGCTCTGTTTACCTTTAAAGCCATGCACCAGGTCCCTTCTATTCAGTTAGCAATGGTGACTGCTTGACCTGAAACCCTTCAACTGATTGGGAATCCCATTTGTCAAGTTACTTTAAAACACTTCTGACCATTCCAACAGACTCTGGCAGACCCATCTGTATGTGGAATAACTCCCTCTGCACAGTGAAGTGATATTTTGTCTGCTCCTGCCTAACCACATTTTATTCATGCAAGAATATATGGGTTTTCATCAATCAGTTCTCAGCAGATTCTCTTCAAGAAAGCAAGACAGATGACCAGAGTCATTGCAACAGGCAGCAACAAAACAAGGTGTTGGAGGGTTGTTAATTTTCAGTGAAGTATCATAAAAAATAAATTAGGAAAATCAAAAGTGTTTAAAATAAATAAATAAATACAAACCTTCAGAGGAAGGCTGTATTTAAAAATGCAACAGGCTCAATTATTAAAAATGCATGGAAGCAAAATGAATCAAGGTACTTTGATGCCTATGGGGAAACTAACAAAAGCATTGGATTCAGACTGTCTTCCCACTGCTCTGATTATAGGATTCTCTTTCCCCTCTTTTTCTTTTTTGAATGTTTTTCCCAATTACTGCTAGATTTTGATTTGCATGAAAAACAGACCATTACTCCTTGCTACTTAAGATGATTTCCTACCTGAAGATAGTCTTCCATAGCTAAGCTTTTAACAGCCAACTGTCATTAAAAGTTGAAGATGGTAACACCACCAGATTGTTGTCCTGTACCAGAGGAAATTATATGGATGCTCAGATGATACACATCAACAAGAACTATGGCACAAGTGTTTAGACAGAGTTACAGGTGCCTAAGCAACAGGAGCACATGAACTCTTACAAAGAAAAATATCCTATTTTTATGCAAATGTCCTCAGCACTGCTGGGTAAAAACTGTCAATCTCAGCTAACAGAGACTCAAGACACTTCTTCCTATTACCCACTCTATCTTGAAAGAAAAACAGTGTTAAAACTTCGAAGAGCAAAAGGAATTCAACAACAGGTTCAAGCTTTGAGTCATACGGGACTAATCCCACATAGCCCTGCAAAAGGGCTGAAGAAGGCTGCAGTTCTTGATGTTGTGAACTCACAATCAAGCTCACATATCAGGGCTCACATATAAGGGCTCACAGCTGGAATAATCACACATCGACCAATGCTTTGGCTTGTCCCTGGCTACAAGCTCCCAGGGACCACTTCCCAAGGACAAGAAACTAATTGCTTCCACTTCCCTGCAAAGTAGGATCTCAATCAGCTGGCAGTGACCAAGAGGGAAAGCTGATCTATTATCTGCTTATGTGTGGGTTTTGTTTTGGTTTTTTTTTCTATTTGCAGACACAGAGAACCTCTTAAATTTTGCAAATATTGTACATGGGGGAAAATCTCAAACCTCTCTCTGCTGTCTAAGACTACAAACCTACTCTTAGTCCAAAATCATGGCAAAGCTGTTAAGAAACTGCTTTACAGTAAGATTCTCTTGGTGCTGCTCCATTTAGCTCTGCCACCTGAAAGCTCTATGTTTGCTTTTGGGGCTACAACACACTTCTTTCCACCTGCCTGCTAGCTTGGATATGGCTCACTGGTGAGCAAAAAGACCACTGCCTCTAGAAAACACACAGGACCATCCTCATCTTTTAATCCCTTATAGCATTTCCAAAGTGGTGTTTATCCTTCCATACATCTTTCCATATAAAATCTAACACAGAGGATCTGCCAGTTCAGGAATCTGGTTTCAAGTAAGATAAGCCTCAAAGAACACCTGAGAGTTAAACAGCTCCATTCTTTGGGAAGTGCTTTTTACTTTTGAGTCCTACATCAACCAGCTCTTTGAACTAGAACAGAAAAGATTTTGTTTCCTCAATCAGTCTAGAATTAGACATGATCTTTCACTATTATTTTTCAGAGATTTTTATAAGCCTTCTTCCCTGCTTTTACAGACTGAAAGGGATCTTCAGTAACCCAAAGATTCAACTGGAGTTTACTGTAGAAACCCAGGAGTGGTAAACACTATATAAAAACTTATCACAGAACTCCGATAATATACTCAAAAGCTAAGATCTAATTTTTCCTTCTTCTATACCCAAATAAAAATGACTTTGAATAAATACCAGGTTAAGTCGTCACCATTCTGAAATAAAGTGAGAGTTTGAGGTGGGTTTGTTTTGTTTTGTTTTTTGAATATGCATGCCTTTTTTTTGTAGTGGAGAAGTGCATACAGTACCTGTTGTTATTCTTATGTGGTTCTTTAAAAGTTTTCATAAAGACAACAGGTTACCAGTGAAATATAATATCAGCTCATCAGGTTCCTCAGGTGCTCTTCTGCAAAGCTATGAAATAACAATTCATCTCCTCCTTGGAGAAACCTAACACAAAATTTTCACATACAATCACCATAAGGTCTTCCCTCCTCCCCCCAGCATCATATTCCACCCAACCCTTCAATTTCAGATGGGGTTTTTTTTTAAGAAAAGAAAAAAAAAAAAAAAGGAAAGAAAAGAAAAACAGCTTATAAAACAGCAAAGAAAATAAAGTTATTTTAATATATATAGAAAGAGAACAAAATGAAACTTGAGGGAAAACTTACTGGCGTTACAGTTTATCCTGATACAGTCTAGATGGGGAAAAATAAATGAAAGATGAAATTGCATCCTTCAAGGTAACAGCTGCAGACATCCAAAAACAATCAGTCCACCCTTCCGGGGACAGACACACGCAAAGATATGTGGCCATTTTATACTTATATAGAGTCTGTACAAGTTCAGGAGTGGGTTTATATGTACAGTATATTCTACATAAGTATCTGTTACATAAATATATATATATATATATATACTCATACATATATATATATATACACATATGTATAGAGAGATATACTAATATACATATATATCCACATGTTGACACAGAAAGCTATTTTCTTTTTATAGAAGCCTGTGTATCTAAGAGTATCTTCTACTCCAGACCATGAACTGATGTGAATTACAATGAAAAAATTAATAATTAAGGCACAAAAATCTCCCTCAAGATGCAAGTCATACTCCAGTGTCATTTTGCTTTTTAAAGACCTTTACCAATTTCTCTAAGAAGCTTGAAGCTCAAAGTCAACCTTTACACTTGGTTTCTTTTGAATTAATTCATATTGTTATTGCATAAATACACCATCTGTCCAACACAGAATACCTGTAAAATCAGCCTATGAGATTCATTGGCACAATATTTAACCCTTTCCAGCTCTCCCAAAGACAGACCCTCTTCTTATTCCCCCAATGCTAGCCCAGAACACTTTTTAATATGTGCACAGACACATTTGACACTGTCCATTCAGGTGAGGAAAGGGTTAATATACTGCCCAGTTGTGTCCTATCATAAAATGGCCACTTGCAAACAGCTAACCGCACGAACGCCCAGCCCAGATTTCAGCTAGTTCTGGAGGTTGGGAATACTTTTGGGTTTTTTTTTGCTTGGAATGGGGAAGGGGGATTTCTGTCAAAGGTCCCCAGCCCTGCCAGTTCCTCAGAGCCCAATCTCGTCTTGCTGTCTGAACACTAAGATTGAATCAGACGCTCCTAACGTTCAGGAAGAAGACGAAATGGACAGTGAAGTGGCAGACCTGGGAACATTTGCTGGCCCTGCTTCATTTAGAGGTTCTAGGCAAGGGAGGGAGAAAGAGGGGTACATGGAAAGAAAAGAGTTATGTTTGTGGAATCTAATAAATGGTAACTGAGAAGTCTGCACAAAGAAAACGAGTTGAGGTGAGGCAGCTGAGCTAGAGGGCTTCTGAGCATTGCTTCTCTCATTTAACACATTAATGCTCAGCATATCTCAGGATATGACCCAAAAGAGGATCCTTCATTTATAAATGCCTACTTACAGCCTTGTGAACATCCATTACTGTCGTGTCTGACATAGGCAAGAACTGTCATACCACTGCTACTACGTATCTTGGGCCATGTTGACCTTCTCTCAGGAAATCAAGGCCAAGAATAATAGCACCATTCTACTGGACATGCTGACTGGACAACTGAAGCTTTGACCAACAGGGATAGTTGTATTTATTAGAGAGGTATGGCCCAGCAAGGGAGATTATACAGAATGGCAGAGAAATATAATGCAGTTTGCTGCTTAACTGGACAAATTTTATGTTTACTCAAACAGATGTAGGAAAATTATTTCAGCTGCTGAAACTAAATGTAGTTCTTGAAAAATGAAAGAGGGGAAAGAATAAGAGTCTATAAATAAAGAGCTGTAATGAGCAAGGACACACCAATCAGGAGCAGCATAGCCAGAGAGAGTCTGTTTTCAAGCAGAACTTCTCTTGAGAAAATCTGGGTTTGGTTTTGTGCGATTAGGTTTGTCATGTGTCGTCAACCGCAACAGAAAAGTGGGAGCAAACAGCCCTGGAGCAATTGGTACAATCACCATACAGTGGTGGCTATATCCCTTCTAGGAGTTAGGTAGAGTAGGGGAAACTCTGAAGTACATGCTGGCAAACTTCCCTCTGTGACCTGATGGATAGGGAGAGCAAGAGTGAGAGAGACTCCCAAGTCTCACTGCAAGCAAGTGAGATCAAGAGAACTGTTACAGCTGGAACAAGAGGGAATTTCTTATGGGCTAAACAGTAAGTGTGCTGGAAAGGGAAACATGGCTGGTCCTCAGCAACATTCAGGCTGTCACTGACTGCTCCAGGTGAAGGGATTGATGTTTCAAACTGAAAACCAGTGTAGCCCTTATCATGGCTGCTAGATTCCTATTTCAAAGGACAATGAGAGACTGGGCCACTGAAGGCATTGCTCTGACAACTACCATGGTGCTATTAGATCTCCAGACTCTTTGAGCACAAAGGCAATACTATGCAATAGGGTCCCAGGCAGAAACACCCAAGCATACTCCAGAAGAACCAGCTCCCAAACCAGACTTAGTCCAGCTGGGTCAGTGGGGATCCCACATGGCAAGTGCATCTGCCTGCACTGCTACACCAGCACCACCATAGTCTCCACACTACCTTCAAGGAACAAGCACAGGGGTTTTGTTCATTTCCTTCATTTCCAATTGTGAGCCTTGCCCAAACCAACAAAAAAAAAATAAAAATCCATCTTTAATTCATGAAGCTGTTTTCTCCCTCTTACATCGGATTTTAGAAAGGAAGAAAATACCTGTTTTCTTCTAAACTAGTACAACACTACAAATCCAAAGCAGAGGATTACTACCACTTTTCCTGGCAGTAAGGTGCAGGTTTAGTCTGGCCTTTGTGCTCAGAACAGCAGCAGCTGGGGAATTCAGGAATTTAAAAAAAAAAACTGCTTGGGATTCCCAGGGCAATAAGACTTCTGGTAATTGTCATCTGGGGCTCTCAGACCCATCTTCTACTGATGAGATTTGCTTTATTTAGGTATGGATGCATTCCTGACTCAGAAGAGGTTTTCCCTTGCATTAGGTTTTGAAGTATGCCTAGTTCAGCAACAGGATGAGCAACGTGAAGGACAGCAGTAAAGTGAAAACACAGTCTCTAACTGCATGGGGAGCAGGATGAGCTGGGAAGACCTTCTTACTTTCTTTCATTATTATTCCTAATGTAAACCAGAAGCTGCTTCCTTACTTCTGAGATGGAAGGTTTTCCAGATTACCTCACCTGAAAAATGGGCCAAAGACCCTCTCCTTGCAAAACATTAAACAGCTCCACTGCAATTAGCTAACGCTAGGGATTCATTGCTTGAATGGAGATATATTTAGTAACAGACAGAAGACTCTTAAGAATTAGGCCTGTATTTTTTACCACTTGTATCTTTGTGCCTGAAAATAGTGATATTTGATATTGCTAAGGCCCCATGCTGTTTTTTCCTTGAATCAGGAAAAAAAGTCACCTTTGCTGTGTGAGGAAAAAGTATTTGTTCATTTTGATGAGCATCCACATGTGGTTATGAAAGATCAGTTTAAGCCAAGACTAGGATAAGAAAAGTAATTGGGACCTGACTGTTTCTAAGCTCATTCTAGATTGCTCCCTATGGGGAAACCAGATGAGGTCCTGTGCACACTCTTACCCCATGTTATATAGCATGGCTCCTTGCCTGTCTTCTACCTGCACGCAGTCAGACTGCATACCCACCTGTAACTGGCAGTTGACAAATATTTTTGCATGTCTCTAACCCAAAAAAAAAAAAACAAAAACAAGGGCCTTTACATGTACTGATTATAGAAAATAAATTTATTAATGAGAAAAAGTGTGAATGGGCATAGACTTGCAGGTCTGAGTGTATGCTTTGCACAAAAGGAAATTTGGCATACAAGTTCACATACATTTAAAAAAGAAAAATAGAAAATGTGCCTGCTCAGTTTCTGTGTAGGAATGATAAAAAAACCTTCGCATTTTGGAGAGGCAAAGATGTCTGACACCCTTGAGGAGATATCTTGGGAAAAGATAGGCGAGCAGGTTGATTACACTTCCTTACAAAAGAACTGACTCAGATTAACAGCAGGCAGGAAGTATTTTTTCTATTCACCAGTGACCTGAAGATAAGCCAGGCCAGGAAGAAAAAAACCTGAAATATTCTTTAATAAAAGTCAATAATACTATAACCCTCCCACTCATCAATGGAAGGAAAAATGTGAAGATGGATCTCCCTATTGGACCAGCCATTTCTTTCCCTTTCTGCACATATTCTCAGCATCAGAAATTCCAAAGCATGTTCCAATCCATGATTTGCGTGGTTTCTCTCTCTCTCTCTCCTTCCACTCCAGATCCTTTTCTTCAGAGTCCTTCTCAACAGAAGTGAGATCTGTATCACAGTTGGACTTCTCATCTTCACACAACAAATACTCAACTACTGTGAGACGTGCTGTTAACATGCAGATTGCAGTGCCTTGGGCACCCACATGGGAAAGGTCTGAAACAGCTTCCTCACCCCTCTTTCTTAGAGAATTATTAATCGCTGCTCTTCTTTTCCCTCCCACCTGTTACAGCAACCACCCAGCCTCCCATGCCCACCCACACCTGCTGTAGGATCTATCTGTCCCCTGTTTGGTTCGGACGCTGAGTGCTGAGGAGGTGCGTGGGATATGCCAGCCCCTGCAGGCTGCTCTGTACACTCTGTTCACAGGGCTGTTTGCTGTGCGGGCCGCAGGCTTCAGGCCTTTGAAGGGTTGAATACCATCTTTTGATTTACCATGGCTGATGGGGTATGGGAAAGCTTTACAACTGAAATACACAGAAGAGTTTAAAAAAAAAAGAAAAAAAAAAAAAAACATAGGAAAGACCTTAATAACCACACAAATGATAGTAAGTAATCAAATGGAATAGATCAAAGAAGAGAAGAGACAGTTCTTAGTAACAGTATTAAATGACTTATAAGAAAAGCACAATTAAGTAACCCACCACTCAAAACAGTCTTTGTTTACACACATCTGTCATGGGTTAGACAGTTGGGGGATGCTGACATGTAGCTAGTCAGCACCAAGCATACCCAGGTCTTCAGAGGTGGTACTGATGACTGTTTCTCACTGGTAAGGGGATTTTGGCAGGATCAGATAACGCAGATTTGGTTCTCATTTGTCACATTTTGGCTATGAACAGTCTCCTTAAAGAGTTAGATGTGACTTAAAGTAAACAACTGAAAATGAATGGCTCTGGTAAGGTGATTCCTCCTCAAATTCTGTTTCTTCAGCAGTAAGGTAACTTTGCCATTTTGATAAATACTGTTTCAAGGAATATATCTAACAGCTTTATAAATCTGAAGAGAGGAGCGTTTAAGCTCAATCCAGGTTCCTAGTCTAAACTACACTTCTGTTGAGTCAGGCATAAAAGGAGAGTGTTGACAGGTTTCCACTCATGCAGCCTGTGGACACTTTAGGGGGAAGATTCAGCCTCACAAAAGTTTAGAGCTGAAAAGCTGGGAAATCTGGCATACACGTTGCTCCAGTCCCTGCAACTACACAACATGAGCCTTCAGTTAACACAGGGTTTGATTTACAGATTTTGTCCCTGTATTAAACCATCAATGACACTTCTCTTTACAAACATGTGCAGACCATATGTCAATGCTTTAGCCACATCTTTTAGAATCCAGATAGTAAGAGCTGAACAGTCCACCTCTAGGCCAGGTGATGGCATAAGAAACCCAATAATAAAAGTGACCAATGCCAATCAGGTACACAATGTTTACAAGCCCTGGGGGAAAATACTGTCTGCCAGCACGATAGAAGGAAAACTGGAAAGCAAACAGTAAGTTGTAGAAAATTGAAAGTATATTCAGGGCAAACTAAATATACCCTCCTCATATTCACATAGTGTGTAAGCCTAGACATCCCTGAACACCCAGAAGGAGCAATTTCCCCTATTCTCATTGTTTTTAAAGGAAGTTGAAGATATAACAGAATCAAACAAGTGGTACTTTTCTCAGAAGAAGTGGTGATAATTTTTTATGAAGTCTGGCAGTTTTCATGCTGTAATACTTTTCAGGTGAGAGTATCAATAGAGGAAGCACTTATGAAAATACTACCACATCCCTGGAAGGCTGTGAAGTATTCTCTCTTCAACAAGGAGAGAAACTAAGGCATACAAGGTAAAAGAACTGGCCCTAGGTTACAAGGGGGTAATGGAGGGCTAAGCAGATACTCAGCTGCCCCATCACATCCTCAACAGAAGCATGCCACTGCCTGTCTTCCAGTGATTAATTTTATTCTCTGAGAAGAAAATGGCTAGCAATAAATGCCAAGAAAGGAAACAGGGGGGGGGAAAAATCCCATTTTGTCAGACTATTGGCACCAACTGTATTAAATCATAAGAAAATGAAGACATATATATATGTACACATGCACTAGAGTTTTGTGTAAGATTCTCTTTGCACATGTAAGAACAACTCTCTTGAGTTGTTCTTCACAGAAACCCTGGAATCTATGAAATTTTCCTTCACTTAGAGTTAATATAGGCAGAGATGGCTATCATCACAGTGCTGCACAGAGTACAGTCTGTGGAATGGTTTTAGGGGAGTATTGCTACACAGCTGCTCTGTTGGACTTGCCTGGGTATTTGACAAGCTGGTTTTCGGATATAGGCCTTTGACACAGTCCCTCACAACATCCTTCTCTCTAAATCAGAGAGATACAGATTTGATGGGTGGACTGTTCAGCGGATGAGCAATTGGTTGGATGGTCACATCCAGAAGGTAGTGGTCAACAGTTCAATGTCCAGATGGATACTGGTCACAAATGCTGTTCCTTCAGGAGTCTGTACTGGGACCAGTACTGTAATATCTTTATCAATGACATAGGGGGATCAATTGCACTGTCAGAAAATTTGCAGACAACACTAAGATGAGCGGTGAGGTTTACACACCTGAGGGATGGGATGCCATTCAGAAGGACCTGGACAAGCTCAAGAAATGGGCCCATGTGAACCTTTCAACAAGTCCTGCATATGAGTCAGGGCAAACCCCGGTATCAATACAGGCTGGGGCATGAAGGGATTGAGAACAGCCCTGCAGAGAAGGACTTGCAGGTACTGGTGGATGAAAAGCTGGATGTCAGCCAACAATGTGCGCTTGCAGCCCATAAAGCCAACCATATCCTGGGCTGCATCAAAAGAAGTACGGCCAGCAGATTGAGGGAGCTGATTCTCCCCCTCTACTCTGCTTAGGTGAGACCCCACCTAGAGTACTGCGTCCAGTTCTGGGGCTCCCAACATAAGAAGGACATGGACCTGCTCGGGCAAGTCCAGTGGAGGGCCGTGAAGTTGATCAGGGGGCTGGAGCACCTTCCTTATGAGGACAGGCTGAGAGAGTTGGGGTTGTTCAGCCTGGAGAAGAGAAGGCTCCGGGGAGAGCTTATAGCGGCTGCCAGTACTTACTTCTTGTAAGAAAGATGAGGACAAGCTTTTTATCAGGGCCTGTTGCAATAGGACAAGGGGTAATGGTTTTAAACTGAAAGAGGGTAGATTCAGATTTAGATTAGATGTAAGGAAGACATTCTTCACTGTGAGGGCGGTGAGGCACTGGAACAGGTTGCCCAGAGAAGCTGTGGCTGCCCCCTCCCTGGCAGTGTTCAAGGCCAGGTTGGACGGGGCTTTGGGCACCCTGGGCTAGTGGAAGGTGTCCCTGCCCATGGCAGGGGGGTGGAACTAGATGATCTTTAAGGTCCCTTCCAACCGAAACCATTCTATGATTCTGTTATAAGGCTAGAAATTAGAGGACTAAGAGGTTGCTAACAAGTACCTTACAAGAAATGGGAAGGAAGAAAATGAAGGGATTAATTTTTTTTTTTTTTTTCCTATCTTTAGCAGCCTGCATTATCATATTATGGTACTCAGGATGCTGTGTGAACTGGGGAGAAAATTGCTTTTGAATGATATGCAGTTTGGAAAAATAGAAAAATTTCAGTGCTTTGCAGGTTTTCTGTGATCAGAAAAGGCTTACAAGACTGTATGATTCCTGTTTGTCTCTGGAGGCTGTAACATAATGTGAACCCCAACACTAAGACTGTAGCATTGCTGTAGCAGTGGATGAGATGGGTATGCTTTAGGGATCTGTAGGCTTGCATAGATATATGCCTTTTTTTTTTTTTTTTCCTTCATTTTTTTGTCTTATTCCTATCTAGGTAAACTGGAACAACTTCCTCAGAGATGTGGTAGAGAGTTTCAAGATGGATTGAACAGAGTTCTAGATAATCTCATCTACGTTGCCTTTCCAATGAAAGGTTGGACCAGATGATCTCTCAAGGTTCCCTCCAAACTGGGCTTTTCTATGATTCTATAATAATAGTACTTTACAGTCAAGCTAAGCAGAGCGCATACATATATTCCAAACAGGAACTCTATAACACTGCATTTTCTACTTTTCATTTAATTTTCTTATTAAAAACCAAGGGGTTTTATAGCCCTTTAGATGGAGACTCTGTGTTTAAGAGACATGAACATGTTCTCTTCACTTTCTTATTCCAAAAGCAGACATTAGGGTCTGACTTGCACTTTCAAAGCCAAAAAGACAGTAGAAGCAATTTTAAAATACAAGATAGTTCAGGAGACAACTGCTGGACAACATATTGCCCAGGAGAGGACAAGGATCCCTAAAATCACCACTCAAGCTTATCTGTGGTGCAGCAAGACCTTCACAAATTTACCATATCTAGCTAGATTAGGAGTTAAAAAACAAGAACCATTAATACAGGTATTGGTGTATAATGCCTTTTTTGCCCTCTACAAAGCCACTACATGGTTTGCTCCTGATACCACCACAGCAGGGCTCTGAAGATGCTAATACTGTTAGCTCAAAAAATGCAAAAGCTTGTTCCAGTGGAGCTTAGAATTTTGAAAGCTGACAAGTTTTCACAGACCATGCACACATCTTCATATAGAGTACCCTACATATTAAAAGAGGTTTAGCATTTTGGACTATCATGATAGTTCTGCCTCTTTGACTCAGAATCTCTTCTTAGTTCTATTCCTGGATTCACACGAAGCAATAATTTGCATCATTGAAAAGTGAAAGAAAGCTTCAACTCATGTATTGACATTCTTTAAAAAGGCTGTTTGTCATTCAGTACAGTATTTAAAGGCTGGCAAGAAAAGGGATTCAGGTTAATCTAATAGCACATTCACTCCCAATTTTTTTCTTAATTGTTGTCACTGTTGGACTTGTTTCTAATTGTCTTCTTTATTATTTATTGGGAAAGTGTAACTCTAAGGAGACAGAACACAAGCCTTTGGGATGGTGGTGGATGCAATTTTACTATTAATGCCTTCATTTTACTAAAGACACAATCAAAAAACCCTAGGCTTTTTTTTAGATATCAGAAGTCCTAAAGGCTGAAACATAGAGCAATTAGAAAATAGAAATAATTAGCGAATTAGTAAAATAGACCAAGTTGTATCAAACGCTGCCAAAGTCTGTAAAGGGTATGGGATTCAACAGGACTTCTGCTTGCCACCATAACCATTTTGCTTCCCTCCCATGTTTGGCTTTGACTGTTTTGAGTGATGCTGGATGAATGAGGGATGTAACTGATCAAAAGATGGACCAAGCAGCATGTCTCACACAGAGCTCACCAGTCCCAGATCAAGAAAGGAAACTTAAAAACTTAAAGACTTAAAAACCAACACTGTCCATATCGAAGAACTGACAGCAAATCTTCATGCAGCAATGCAGAAGAGGATTCCTCTCCACAAGAGAATATCATTATGACGGTTTCAGCAGTTATTTTAGAAATCAATCCAATCCAATCAAACCAACAGAAATTAAACAAAATTATTTTAAAAACCACTAATCACAAGCCCAAACTAATAGTGAAGGGGCAGTGGAATGTTTTTATACGATACCTAAATTGACCATAAGTTTGACACGGCCTCCATCCAGCTCTAGGCGCAGAGTGTCAGCTGAGTCTCGTGAGGTGGTTGCCATCAACAGCCCATAAGCGCGCTGGGACATGAAACGGAAGGACACATCTTCTGCTTCTGTATGCATGACCATTGGCATGATGATCTTCATGTACATGCTGCCATCATAGCTCAAGATAGAGGCCTCTGCAAAGAATCAATAAACAATTGCAAAAAATTTTAAAAAGTTACACCTCTGTGCTATTTTCACTCCTGAAGAACTCTGACATCTAATCATAGCACACTGTGTTTAACAGAAACCATACCACTCACCACAAAGGTATGTAACTGGGGAAAAACACAGCAACTGTTTAACTGCATCCAGAAACCCTATGCAGCAAGTATAAACAGCAAATGTAAAGATATGGTATTCACCACAAATGGAGGCAGAGGTACCCGCGGAGACAGAATCCCCAAGGACAAGTCTGTTAGCACTAGCCCTTTGATAATGAGCTGGCAAAGCCTCTTGTTTTTCACATCTTCCAGAAAATGCAATCTCCTCCATTAGTCTAGCCTTCCCTAGCACTACCTGTAATGACTGCTTTAAACAATGTCTACAACATTTCTACTAGAGAATTTAGTCTTGCCTTTGAAGGCTCAGAGTTCCGATTCCTGGTACTTTTAAGAGCTGTTGCTTATTTAGAGAGAAATTTCATTCCATTGCAAGTACTTCAAAGAAAAACAACCATATGAAGCAAGCTTTCTAACAGGTCTTTTCTACATATTTGTGCTGGTTTGTGATTTTACATTTTCCTCTCCTTACTAACAGCTAATGTTAGTAGACCTCTGCTGAAACAACCGATGGCACTGCAAATGCAAAAGAAGAAAGGAATAAATCAAACTCCATTGAAAGTTTAAGTGTCATTCAAACACAGGAAAAGTCAGGGATGGAGGCACAACAAACACCAGGAAGAAGAAAAAGAAAATCAGCATGGAAAGAAGTTATATTTTTTTGTCATTCTGAGGATGTCAAAGAAAATGGGATGTTCAGCTGAGGAATCATAGTACTTAACATTTTCTATTTGTTCAAGGTCTTTTCTGCAGAAACTGATACTCTCCTCTAAGGGGGTAGAATTAAAGTCTTGTGACAGAACTGCAGGAACCACTACAGCAATGGCAGTCATTGTTTCAGTCCAGGAATATCTTCCAAAACATTTTCATCTGCAAAATTTACAAATCTACATAAATATATTAATATATAAATCAGAGACTCCCTTCTGCCCATAGCCAACCTCTACCAAAGGCAGAACCGTAGAGGTTGCTCCACATAGGATTTCTACCACAAAACTACATATAAAAATCCCAGAGTAAAAAAAAAAAAAAAAAAAAAAAAGGCCTGTTCAGCTCCCTAGGCATGTGAATGGATTGTTCCATAAAGCACTCTTGCCAGTGCCTCATCCAGTTTAGCTACAGTTTTCTCAAATGGTTGGAAATCTCACCAGGCACCCTACACATTCCCCAGAAAGCTAACACCTCATCTAATTTAATCAACTGCAACAATACATACTTGGAACCTAGATGTTCTCTTTATGTTTAACCCCTTTGTTCCGTATTTCCCAGACAGGCCACTCAAGCTGAAAGGAGCAGAACCTCCAGAGGGAAACAGCAAGCTTGGCAGAGCCAATTCTCACATCCCCTCAATGCCTAAATGTCAGCTGCTAGAGCAGGTAGATGGATAGAAGACTGAGGAACAGCCATATACCCATGCTGGAAATGACCCATGGCTGGCTCCACAATGGCCAGTAACAGAACTGCAGTGAAAAATAAAGTTGCAAATGAAGTGATAAATAAGGATATAAGTATCAAGCTGATAAAGTGACAGAGGAGACATGTATACATTTACAAAATGTTTGGTGGGGATCACTGTGGTTGTGCTGCTGGTGCAACGACCCACCAGACTAATAGCTGGTATACAGCACCTCTCTGGTCATGGGACATACAAACCCATTAAGAAGAACACTTTTCTGGGAGCACCATTAAAATAACATGACTCTGAACAGCATCCCTATTCACCAGTTTTCTTAGCTGCACTCCCCACACACTGTCATGGTCTGTACACACAAAGCTTTCTACACGCAACACCCACTCAGCCATACGTACACCTTCTGGGTACCAGCTGTCAGTGCTGCATTGGGGACTTACAGCTCTACTTGGCCAAGAAACAGAGAAGAAAGCCCCTTTTTCAAGGTGGGGGAATGGTTTCTTTTCAGAGCAGAATTCCCTTCCTCCTCACGTCTGCACCTCTTACTTGCCACCCACAGCTGCAAGCTGGAACTAAATGTACTGTATATTATACATACACTCAAAGGCAACGCGTATGTACACACAAACCCTCCTTGCTCTTTCCTCTCTCTCTCTCTGCAGATTGTATTAGAAAATGCAGTCAAGCATGAAATGGCTCTTTTGACGCCTTCAGCTCAGATGTGCCTTGCATGAAACAGTTGCTTGCCCTAGCGCCTGAATAGCTGTGAGAAGGGGGCTGGAAGATATCAGGACTATGAGTGGGAGTAGCTGACACAAGTGCCTCAGCTCTGCTGTTTCTTTCTCCAAAGCACCATGTGTTAGGTGCTTTGGAAACACTAGTTTTTCTGCAAACACTAGAAGACAACAAACTGAAACTGTCACAGAATTATTTAGGTTGGAAAAGACCTTTAACATCAAGTCCAACCATAAACGCTGCCAAGTCCACCACTAATCCATGTTCCTAAGCATCACATCTACATGTCTTTTAAATACCTCTAGGGATGGTGACTCAACCACTTCCCTGGGCAGCCTGTTCCAATGTTCTACAACCCTTTCAGTGAAGAAATTGTTCCTAATACCCACTCTGAATCTCCCCTGGCACAACTTGAGGCCATTTCCTCTTGTCCTATCACTTCTTACTTTGGAGTCTCTTCCCTTCATAAAGAATTCATGTCCTTCCGATCTCACTGCCAAAAAATCACTGTCCTTAGACAAGAAATCCCAACCATTATTATTATACTTATGTAAAAAAGACCTGAAGAACACCCAGAATTGCTGAAGATGGCACGAAAGTCTAGACAGTGTTTCAACTGACATCCCACGGTAGCCTAAATCAGGTATTACTGTCCCTTCTCTGGCCAGTCTGCTACAAACAGGGAGCAATGAATCCTTGGAACAATCAAGATGATAAAATTAAATAGCCTGAAATAGTTGAAACAGCATCCACATAACCATAGGAAATGATGATGTTCTGTGCTTGTGTGTGCCCTATGCTGACCTGAGCCTGGCCCAGCTCAGACTGCCTATGCACTTTCACATTCTTTAAAAATAAAGAGATTTCATTCTTCATCATCTGGAGAATCTGAGAACTTTTTCAGCACATCTCCTTACAAGCAGACCATTCCCTTCAGCTATGAAAATACCCCTTTAAAGGAAGGTTTTGCCTAGTAGCTGTCATACAAATATCTCCTTGTCCTGACATTCCCCAGAACTTGAGGAAGGCATGTTACAGCTGAGCAACACATACAGCAAATCTGCTCAGGGTTGAATGTAATCTGGCAACAACTAGGTGACCTCAGCCTCCTAGGCACCAGGGCTGGCCACTTCTGCTTGAATACAGGCATCCACTCGTTTGTCCTTGGCCATCTGCAGCAATGAGTCTGTAACGCTTTTGTTCAGTACCATAAATGCAGCAGCAGTTATCAAGTTTAAAATACATGTACATTACTTCCACCCTTCTACTTTTAGGGTAGCTATTATACTTGGATGTCTCACAGAGACTTGCATAGGAGCAGTGGGTGAAACCATGTTTCAGAGACCTACAGATTTGTACAGATAAAAAGATCCAGAGTGGCATTTATTTGTGATCCCAAAGCCAGAAGCTTCATTGCCATTAGCTTGGAGATGGGAAGAGGAAGAAACCAGGTGCTGATTCAAAGCCACTCTGACAGAATGCCAGAGATCTGTGAAAATCAATATGTTATTAGGAGTGATTAGCTTCCCAGTCTTGTGCTCTGAGACCCTGCCAGCTTTAATTTTACACTTAGCATCCAAAGGAGCAATTCACTGTTGCTTCCCCACAAGGCTCTGCATAAACCTCCTGGGGAGATGGCAACAGGCACATTCTTAGAATACAGACAGAAAAATATTCAGGACTCCTTAATGCTCCTTCTCCTGCTTTCTAACCTTTACCTTGTATTAATCTCCATTCATTGCCTCTTTCCTTTCTTCTCCCTTTCAGTTTTTCTGTAGTCTCCTATTCTTCCCTGTGGTCTCTTTCCACTGCCTCCCAGACTACAATATAGCTTTCTTCCTGAAATTTCCAGAAAGATGACAGTGCAAAAAGACGGGAAAAAAAAGACCTCCCTTCATAAAAACCTTAGCTGAAGACACTGACGACAGCAGGTCAGGGCACATAATGTACTCCCCCTAGCTACATTTGCAAGAGTCAGCTATCTACACCCACTCCCACTGTGAAGAAGTTCCAGAGACAAGTATCACCAACTAGAGCGTCATGAGACACCTGGCAAGAAGCAAGTGTGGAAAACAGGTAGGCTTGTTCAAAAATATGG
The DNA here is from genome assembly GCF_003259725.1 of Athene cunicularia. NCBI lineage: Eukaryota > Metazoa > Chordata > Aves > Strigiformes > Strigidae > Athene > Athene cunicularia. Next base: position 23,622,008 of record NW_020799101.1, read on the forward strand.
TGAAATACAGAGCAAACATTTCCACCTTCTCACAAAAACGCAAAACTCGACAAAATTTTCCTGTAAGCATTCTACAGCATAGGTCTTTCCTTCTCATACTCACTAGCAGACACAAGGCCACAAATAAAAACAGCCTTGATTTTCTGAAAACCAAAATTAAAAGCAAAATTAAAAACAAAAAAAAAAAAAGGAAAAAAAACCAAATCTCAAAACAACAAACAAACCCAGAACTGAAAAAAGAAAAAAAAAAAAAAAGAAAGAAAGCCTCATTTCTGTCCAAGTCATAGAATCACTGAACCAACCAGGTTGGAAAAGACCTGGAAGATCATCTAGTCCAACCATTAACCTATCACTGACAGTTCCCAACTACACCAGATCCCTCAGCGCTATGTCAACCCAACTCTTAAACACCTCCAGGGATGGGGACTCCACCACCTACCTGGGCAGCCCATTCCAATGCCCAACAACCCGTTCTGTAAAGAAATACATCCTAACATCCAGTATAAACCTTCCCTGGTGCAACTTGAGGCCATTCCCTCTTGTCATATCGCTTGTTACTTGGTTAAAGAGACTCATCCCCAGCTCTCTGCACCCTCCTTTCAGGGAGCTGTAGAGGGCGATGAGGTCTCCCCTCAGCCTCCTCTTCTCCAGACTAAACACCCCCAGTTCCCTCAGCCGCTCCCCGTACGACCTGTGCTCCAGACCCTGCACCAGCTCCGTTGCCCTTCTCTGGACACGCTCGAGTCATTCAATGTCCTTTTTGTAGTGAGGGGCCCAAAATAGAACACGGGAATCGAGGTGCAGCCTCACCAGTGCCGAGTACAGGGGTCAGATCCCTTCCCTGTCCCTGCTGGCCACGCTAGTGCTGACACAAGCCAGGATGCCATTGGCCTTCTTGGCCACCTGGGCACACTGCTGGCTCCTGTTCAGCCAGCTGTCAATCAACACCCCCAGGTCCCTCTCTGACTGGCAGCTCTCCAGCCACTCCTCCCCAAGCCTGTAGCGCTGCTGGGGGTTGTTGTGGCCCAAGGGCAGCTCCCGGCATTTGGCCTTAGTGAAACTCCTCCAGTTGGGCTCAGCCCAGGGCTCCAGCCTGTCCAGGTCTCTCTGCAGAGCTTCCCTGCCCTCGAGCAGATCAACACTCCCACCCAACTGGGTGTCATCTGCAAACTGACTGAGGGTGCACTCGATCCCCTCGTCTAGATCATCAGCAAAGATGTTAAACAGGAGTGACCCCAAAACCAAGCCCTGGGGGACACCACTCGTGACCGGCCGCCAACCAGATTTAACTCCGTTCACCACAACTCTCTGGGCCCAGCCATCCAGATAGTTTTTTTACCCAGTGAAGCGTGTGCCCATCCAAGCCACGAGCAGCCAGTTTCACCAGGAGAATGATGTGGGAAACGGTGTCAAAGGGCTTACTGAAGTCAAAGTAGACAACATCCACAGCCTTTCCCTCATCCAATAAGCAGGTCTCCCTGTCATAGAAGGAGATCAGGTTTGTCAAGCAGGACCTGCCTTTCATAAACCCATGCTGACTGGGCCTGGGCATCTGGTTGTCCCACACATGTTGTGTGATGGCACTCAGGATGAGCTGCTCCATCAGCTGCCTGGGCACTGAAGTCAAACTGACAGGCCTGTAAATTCCCGGATCATCCTTCTGACCCTTCTTATATATGGGTGTGAGTTTCAACAAAAGAAGTCAGTCAAGTAATTTGGGGAGCCCAAATGTAATCACTCAGACTGAAATTTGACTAGGATCCAGGACATAATGCTCTTTTTTGGTGCAAAAAATGTCATGGGAACTTTAAGTGCTCACAAACAGTTACAACCTTGCACACGTCATGTGGCAGGATGGGAGCCAGGAGCTGTGGGGCTCCCAAGGCCCAGCCCTCGCTGCCCAGGGCTGTCCTACACACCCAAGGAGGTGAACATGACAGGATTGCAGATGGTGGCCAGGCTCAGTCAAGAGCACAGGAAACATCATGGCGATGAGCGGGTCGGAGGTCAGGCCAGGAAATAAATCCGCAGGCCAGGCTAAGATCAGGTGCTGCGATTGCCAGGCAGGGCCATGGTGACAGGGATGGGACATGGGCCCAGCTCAGCAGGACTGTGGAGAGGTGGAGACTGGCCCTGCTGTGGCATCACTGGGGCAGGGACTGATGGCCCCAGGGGTCTAACATGGGGTTCTGGGCTGTGGGCAGGCTGGGAGAGACTGGGGGCCAGGCAGGGGCCAGGCAGGGCCTGTTGGTGCTCTAAGAGCCCTGGCAGCATGGAGCCAGCAGTACCTTGGTCTGGCACTGCTCCTTGCTGACCCAGAAGAAAAGTCCATGTTCAGTAAATGTACCTTTTGCAGCAAATCTGATTTTCCCTGGATGTCTCCCATCTAGGTGCCACTGGACCTCACCTTACTTAGCCCGCCAAATAGGAAAGAGCAGCTTTGAAGGGATGTAAATGTAATTCACTAGCACAGAGAGGGACAACAACAGAGAACACAAAACCATCTTTAAATACCCACCTAATGAGAGCTGTTACATTAAAAATAAGAATGGGTTTTATTACTGTAGCAAAATACCCTGCAAATAATATCACTAATCAGCCATTGATAGGTTTATTGTGATAGTAAGAATAAAAATATTCTGCTTTAAAGATTTCAGTCTGACAAGATGTCAATAACTTTTATCATCAGTTGTTACACATTTTAAATAGTGTTATGCACTAACAAAAGTTAAAATCCTGGACACATACAGCCACAGAAATGAAATGTAAAGAACTAGACCGGTTTTGCTGGTGCTTAATCTCCCTCACAGACAAAAGTATTTTTGCAACATCAATCCCAATTTTTCTTTGCTTCAGATTAATCTGATGCCTTCCTTCCCTACTCCCAGGGGGTATACAGATGCTTTACAAAAGGAGCTTCATGTCCTGAAGCTCAACATGCCACTACCCCAGCTCCCTCACTCTGTTCTAGACTAAGTAAACCCCTTTCATTCAACTTCTCCTACCTTTTATTTTCTAAAATTCGTCTCTTCTGCTTCTCACCTCTGGCTTCTCTCTGATTTGTATACTTTATTAAATTCAAATGCTCAAATTTGAATAGTGCATGTCAGTTAAGACTTAAACGGGCATTAAATGTAGAATAATTACATAAGACACCCTTATCAGCACAATGTGTACAAAACATTTCCAAATGAGCAGCAAACAAGAGAGATAATGGAGCTAGCTTCAAGACATTCACCACATTTTCAGGGATGCAGGAATACTGGTGGAGCAGTAATAATAATTGCCACTTATAAGGCTGCTGCTATAGACAAAAATTGCTAGCAGATGTTTACATAGGGCAGATAACATCCAGATGAATAGTTTTCAAATGCATTTTTTCAAAACCTTGCAACTTTTATTTCATCACATTATTTGAAACATTTCATTACTTTAAATATGTATTAAAGTCTGAAAATAGACCAGAAATGCAGGTTGGTTCATACAAAATAAAAAATTCCTGAAGAACACCTGAAGTGCAAACCACATCTATTTATTTATCTAGAAAGCCAGAACAGAATAAATACCCTAATTCACCATTTCCCTTTCCATACTGCTGTCTCTTCCTTGTTCTAGTATCTTATATATTTCCTATCCCTTTGTGGGTTTTCCAAACACAAGTAGAAACATCAAATTACTGCACAAAAAATTATTGCCTAAGTATCCACAAAATGGAAGACATGCAAAAATCTAGACAAAGAAGGCAAACTGAAGAGCCCCAAGACACAGACATAGAAGTGCAGGGTTCAGTGCAAGTGCTAGAATGTCCTTTCTCAGACAAAAAAAAAAAAAAGCGCAAAACAACCTAGCTTGATTCATAAAGTTTAAAGATTGAAATTACTTTGGTTATGAAGGGAATCATATATAATACAAACCCCTGTAAACTCATCCTGAGAATTTTCAGTTCCAAGCGGTCTCCAAGGAACTAGTTAAAACTGTGAAGCTTCCACCATTTGTAAGGGAAAATTGCATCAGATTTTTGACTGTCTACAACAAAAGCTTTAGTGGAGACTTTCTAAATTTTAAACTGATCAAGAGAAGGCATATTAGGATCCAGGATCCCAAATCTCCCTCCATAATAAACCTCACAAGTCTTTGCACTCTGAATTCTAGCTTTGTTTAACTTCTGTAATGAACCAACTCCCCAGGTCCTAAGGCTAACCTGCCGCTACCCTATGAAGAAATATGTACCAGTTTCCATCAGGACTTGGTATGTCCTTCCCCTCTTCCTGTTGCCAACACGCACAAAAGAGGATAAGTTAATTAAGGGGTGTTAACAGGTGGGGACTTAAAGAAAAAAAAGCCTTTAATACACAATGAAAGGTAAATATTATCTAATAAACTTTGCATCTCCTTTCTTCAGTCTGTAATCGTAAAGAACTTGGCTAGGGAGGAGCTGTAAGAGCACAGAGTAGCACAGTGGAAATATTTGCAGACAGAGGAAACTGTAGCTTGTAAATGTTACTGCTAGGCCTGGGAGGTGATGAGCAAGGCTATATTGCCATACAGAAGCTTGGCAGAGACACAGGGGAGCCAAGAAGCAGCACATGGGCTCTTCAAACTTACTCCAAATGTCACTCTAACATTTACAGAGCTGTGTACAGCTATTTGGAAAGAAATCTCTGGCAAGAAGGCTAAAGGTAGAAGAATTGCTCCTCAAAGCCAAGGAGTGTAATGGGGAAGCATGGAGAAACCTGCTACTAAAATGATAGTCTGAGAGCTTGCATTACATGGGTGATACAGTTTGAAACGTGATGTGTCTTCTGTTTAGTTCAAACATCTCTGAGTCCTCTTCATGGCGCTGTCAAACTGCATGAAGCATCTGATCACTGTCTTCTTAAGTAATGTTCACCAAGAAAGGGGGATTACCATGAAGACTACTCTCAGAGTTGTACAGTGAAAAAAAAGAGGCAACAGACACAATTTGCAGCAAGGGGAATTCTAGAAAATTGTAAGGGAAAAATTACATGATGAGGGTAGCCACACACTGCAACAGAAAGTCTGTAGAAACTGCACCCCTAGAAATTTTCAAAACTGGATAATGCCTTTAACAACCAATTCTGCTCTTGAAGTTGGTCCCACTTGGAGCGGGCAGTCGAGACAGAGACTTCTAGAGATTCCTTTCCTTTCAACCATGATTATTCTATGAAAAGTGCCAGATGCACTAATTTCACTGGATATTGCACCATTTCACAGACATCACCTTACACCTGCAAGTTGCTACTGATCTGAGATGGGAAAGACTTTGTTCTGTGAGTTATCACATTAACAGGAATGCTGCTTACAGCATGTTGTCAAGACTGAAGAAATAAAACATTCAAAAGTTCGCACTCCTACAGGCACTATATGTCCTTGGGCAAATTCTTTACTTCTCCTGAATCATCTCAGAACAATTACCATTAGGAACCAAACATATGACTCCACTGAAAACATGCAACTATTGTGCTTTCGGTCCTTTTCTCCCACAAGCCAAGACGCTCACACTGTCAACCTCTCCCAGTGGCTGCTGACTCAGGTGAAAACTGAAAGGCTTCTGAGGGTGGCTCTCAGCAGTAAAATTTGCATTACTTCCCCAAATATCCAGGAGATGAGGGCTCTGCTCTGAAATCCACAGATGTGGGAAAGTGACTAAAGAGACAGCTATCACCAGCCTACTATCTTTGAAAAACAACGCGATAATGTGAACTACATTCATAACCTTGTGTAAAAGCACAAGCACCCTTCCTCAGTTCTGTTTTTTGAATACTGGAAAGAAAAACAGTAACTCATCTTGCCTCTGGTTGTTGGTTTAAGGAAGGTTCACAACATGGACTAGACAACCCTCAATTTCCTTTTCTTCCTTTTTCTCATCTGACAGTCCCAAAACCCTGAACTTTGTAAAGTCCTGGAAGAGGTGCTTTAATAGGACAGGGAGCAGAGGGAAAACATGGGTCTACAAATAGTAGGGTAAACTTGTCCACAAAAATCACAAGTACACTTAAGAAAGGAACAATTTTTCAACCTAGGAAATCTCTGATTTAGGAGGGGCCAGAAGTGAGAGACTGCCACACTGAAAAGGCAGAACTGCCGGGTAACTATTTGTAACTAACATAAGGCAAGCAGCTTCATGGAAATGGGAATATCACAAAACTCACAAAGGCTGGCAAGTAGATCATCTTTGGGGGAAGCCTGATACAAAGGAGCAGATAGCAATTAGGAGGGTAGCAACAGAGTACATTATGTGGAAAGAATACAGGATAACATGTAATTTGGAGTTTCAGACTGCAAATTCTAAACTTAAAATATAAGATAAACTAAGCTGAGTTTTTAATACTAGGACCTGGGGGAAGGTCCTTCAGAGCCTTTTCTTCTCCTATTGCAGAGCTGCTGCTTTCCCTAAAAACATTTGCAAAAACCATTCATGCCAGGGTTGTGCCCGCATGAGAGCAATGCTCAGTGAAGTACAGACAGTGCTGAAATGGTAACACTGATTTCCAGGCATCCCACAGGTTCTGTCCACTCCTAATGAAGTCATCAGCAGAGATGCAACAGCCAGGGCTGATCACGCAGCTAATTGCAACCACTGTCCAATTATTGCAGCCATGATAAAGAGGTAAACAGAAGCAGAAACTAGTAGCTGGCATGGGATGACAGCTGATACTGCCAAGATCATGAAGGCTGAAGCAAGAAATATAATACATGGTCAAGCCTGTAAATTTCAGTAGCAGATAAAAAAAAAAAAAAATTAAGGCCTACTTTCAAGTAATAGGCACTGCCTTTTGAAAACCTGATGGTCCTGCAGACCAAATTCCACTGTATAACTCTGGTACCTGTAAAGAAATGTGTTTATAAAAAAAAGAAACTCAGATTAAAAAGAAATGAAAAAATAATTGACACAGGCATGTATGGTGCTTTGGTACTAATGATTACTCAGAAATTCCTTGTTTAGACAATTAAAGGAATGTCCATGACCTGTCCCTCTCTGACTCCAAACATGATCAGAGTGCAATTTCTCTCTTACAAAATCAGTACCTCTTGCTAAGGACAGAGTTAGCAATTCATAGTCCAAAACACTGATTATAATTATGCAAAATCATACCATTATTAAACTCCTATAAGCCTATTTTGAATGTTTAAGGCTGTGGTGCAGGATCTTCTTAGTGCATAGATTAGCAGTCAATGGATGGGTTTACATACAACAGCAGCCAGCCCAAACCCTCCACCCAAAACTTTCATATTCATGGAGAAGAGAGTTCCATTAATCGTTTTGTTCTTCTCTGAGCTCCAAGAGCCTCCAATCATCTTGATGAGAATTGTAAAAGATAATAAATTCCACTTCTTGTGAGAGCTGTGAAGGTTTAGTCAGCGTTGACAAATTCTTTGAGATCCTCCAGTCGAAAGCACTGCAGATGTATAAATTATGACAACATTTGTGACCCTAAAACTTTCACATCCACCACTGTGCTGCCCATTTTATTCACTTTGAAGTTCAGGGCAGCAGTCAGAATACAATGAAGAGTGTCATTACTCCAAAAGCACCAGCCTGATGCCACAGTTAAGTAAAGCTGAATCTTCTTCAGCTGCTTCTGTCCGTTGATTTACTGAGACAGTTCCTGAGGCCTGATTCAAAACAAGACCAAATATTGAAATCATCAGGTATATTCAACTGAAAACGTCATTTCTGTGCTGAAGATTTTCAAATCACCTATGACTTTTGCTGAAATGCTTGGATCGCTCCTGCTCCTAACTGAAATTGGAAAGCAGTCACGCTGTTACCCCATAACAAGACATTTACATCCACTTACAGATAAGATGTGAGAATGTATCCGTGTCCTGTATTGTTCTCTTTATACTAGACATAATGGAAAATGCCAAGTTAATAGAGTTTTGATTGTGAATAACCTGCAATTTATCCTGTCTAAAACACTACTGTCCACTGTAATAAAGTCCAGAGGGGCATTTATTCTCCAGATTTCTAGCAGCAAACCAGATGTGATGTATTTTGTTACAATAATTCTGATCCATTACATCGAATTATGCCAGATTAAGTGCAGCCCATCAGAGAAAAGGGTTTCCTCAGGCCTGTAAATTGACTCAAACATAAAATTCAGCATCTGCGTATCAGTGACTGTATCTCCTGCATGACATCACTTTCCACACGACTCCTTCACTAGATGCTAGGCAGCCTACCTACAGAATTAACTGCCTGGGAAGGAACTTTGCAATGAGTAGGCAGGTAATAAAAAGCTGCATTTAACCATGGTGTTCTCTAAGTTCCTGAACAACCTCTTTACATGTTAAACTTGAAAGTCATGCAGACTAATAGCAAGAAAGAATTGATTCCCC